>NC_056743.1:342520985-342848485 GCF_019279795.1 Protopterus annectens
ATTGGGGATAGTGCTTTCAGAAATGGTACGGTTAATGAGAATAGCTACAGGATGAGCAATTGCTCTGGCTGCAAGTTGAAGGTATTCAGCTGGAAGGTTGTCATCAGAGGGTGTACAGGGTTTTAGCTTGTGAATTAGTTTCTGGATAAAGGAGATTGAGATGGGTTTTATCTTGAAAATAGGAAGATTGTCATGTTGGGAATTAGGTAGGTTAGTGTTTGTAGAAGTTAGCTGTGTGGCCAGGGTTTGAATGGTCTCTGTAAAATAGGTATTGAAGGCATTGGCAATTTCTAGATTGTTTTTGTTATCTGACTCTAGGGGTGGAGGGGTACTAGAATGGCCGGGCTGAAGAAGGTTATTAATGGCAGTCCAAAATTTTTGTGGATTCTTAGTGTGAGACTGTTGAAGTTTACTGTAATAGGCTTGTTTGTCAGAGAGTATGGCTTTTTTAGTAGTATTACGTAGTTGTCTAAAGTTCAGGTGTTCTGAGACATCTCTAGTTGCTCTCCATTTAGCCCAGGATTTGTTTCTTATAAGTATTTTTTGTTTTGTGTCTTTTGAGAGCCAGGGAGCAGATTTGAACTTTATCCTGATAGATCTTTTGGGATCTTTGAGATATTGCAGGATACTGACACTTATACCCTGCTGTCTAAATTTGAGGTTCAGAGGGCATACACCAAGATCGATTGGCAAATTTATGACTTCCTTTGTGAAGGAATAATAAATCAGGATGAGTACAACTACCTGACAGTACAACATCCGATTATGTCTAGCATATTCGGTATTCCCAAGATACACAAGAACATTACCAACCCTCCCTTCAGACCCATAGTGTCAGCTAGAGGTTCCAGAAAGGAACCTTAAGCAGCATACATCAACACCTTTTGTAAAAATACACTTGACAGTATACCCCATATTCTCAAGGACTCATGGCACTGTTTAGATGTTATTAGGACCCTGTCTAGTTCAACACTGAGTGAATTCTGGTTTGTTACGGTTGATATCATCAACTTATTCTCAGTAATACCTCAGAACATAGGCCTGGAATGGTTTTCCAGGAGTCTGGAAAAACACGGTTGTATACATCAGGTTAAAAGAAGTTTAATTGTGGAACTAAAGTAAATTGTTTTGGAAAACAATTATATTCAATTTGAGGGTGAATACTATAGACAGTCTACTGGAGTTGCAATGGGGGATAGATGTGCCCCAGTATTTGCCAACCTTGTATTTGCCAAATGGGAGGACCAATATGTTTTGTCATCCATTTATGCATCCAAAATGATTATTTATTTAAGATTTTTGGATGACATTATTTCTTTGGAAGGGTACTCAAGAAGAGTTAGATGAATATATACTATATTTGTACCAAACTACAACTCTTTTGAGGTTCACCAGTAAGGTGGGTGTGAATTTGATTGATTTACATTTATATACTAAGAATTGAAAGCCTGAATCAAGTTTATTCAGGAAAAAGACACAAAGTAACACTTTTCTACACTACGAAAGCTGCCATCCATATCATACCAAGAGAAATGTAGTTAAGGGGCAGCACATATAATTAGCGATGACAATACATTCCTAAATGAAGTCGACAAACTAATTGAGTTGTTTATGGAAAGGGGTTACCCCCTGGAATTGTTATCATCTAACAAAAAGGACATAGTTCAAAGAAGGGGCACACATTTCAAACCCATTTTAATAGATAAGCAAAGGAATAAGGAAAAAAATTGATGATGAACACCACAAGTACAACACCCAGGCTGGGATGGTATTGCAGTACAACAATATGTCTGGTAACGTGAAGAAGATTATAGAACTGGGATGGCATAGTATATTCTCTACAGAAATACTTGAAGTCATAGGGGAAGGTCCAAAATTCATCAATAGTAGGGGCACAAATATAAAGGAATTCTTAGAGAGAAACCCTAAACCTGTTGGACAAAGGCCAGCAAGAATGGCCAAATGTGGTAAATGTAAGGCGTGTAAGTTCATCAATGACGGTCCATATGTACAAGTTGGTAATTATAAAAGATCACTGGTGTGCCCAGGCTACTGTAACTGCAACACGAACATGGTGATATATGTGGCTACTTGTTTATCTTGCCCAGCTTTTTATGTGGGCATGACAACAAGGAGATTAAAACAAAGAATTTTGGAACACACCAAGGACATTAAAAACAAAAAGGTAACCAACTCTTTATACATTCTCAGTAAGGACTGTGTGAATTTAAAAAAAAATCATATTTTTTGTAATTGATAGAATTTACGCAAGATTTTGGGGGTGATTATAAAAACATACTTGAAGTCAGAGAATGTCTTTGGCAGATTAGATTAGATGCCAGCACAAGACCTGGCATCAATGACATTTCATCTCTTGCTTGTATATTAAAACATAAAGCTTTAAGCATTTAATTTATCTAACTAGTCTATCATTGGTTTTCACAATGAGACCTATAGACAGAATTTCTTGGGGGGGGGGTGATTTTCAACAAGATTTTGGGTATATAAGAAAAATATTGTTAACTTTTTTGATTATTAAATTTATACTGTAACTTAAAGAGTTAATCCTAATGACTATTACAGCATGTATGCTACAAATGATTTTCATTGGTTGAAAGACATTTGAATTATGGTTAAATGTAACTGTTTGAAATTTTGACAACTGACTCTGAAGATGCCCTAGTAGGGTGAAAGCGCTAAGTCAGTTTTGTTTTGATGTGAGTTACTGGTCCTAATAAAGCTGTTGGTGGTTTTTACTTTTGGTTTCAGCAGTTTTATCAACTTACCAACTTTCTACAGAATGCCCGCAGGAAAGGGAGAAAGTACAGTTTTGTACCTACCATAAATGTAGATGTTCGAAGATCCACATTGCTGCAGTCCTTACTTATGGGTAGTCCGCTGTCCTCGGTCGGCCCGAATACCAAAGTATTAGGCTGACGTCGGTCATGGGCGCCTAGACCTGACATCAGAGCGTCAGGGTATAAAGGCGCATGACCGACATCATATCCTCAGTCTTTTCTTGCCCCAGATGTCAGAAGGCCAAACCAGAAAGGCCACAGCCAAAAACAGAATACCTCCCAAAAACATGCCCCACAACAACCATCACCTAAAGCATAGCACCAAGTCAAACTACAGAGGGGAAGGAGGGAGGGTAATTGACTGCAGCAATGTGGATCTTCGAACATCTACATTTATGGTAGGTACAAAACTGTACTATGTTCTTCATCTCACATTGCTGCAGTCCTTACTTATGGGTAGAATCCCAAAGCAACGGAAAGGGAGGATGGTAAAAATCATAAAGCATTAGGGGCCGCTAAAATGCCCTGTAAAATTGCAGTGGCAAATCCAGCCCTAGACTTAGAATAAAGAGGAAGGTGGTAATGTTTAGAAAAGGTATGCACTGAACTCCAAGTAGCTGCCTCCAAAATGTCTTTTGTAGATACCCCTTATAAAGGCCGTAGAAGTAGCAGTAGCCCTAGTGGAATGAGGCCTGATTCCAGCAGGAATCTCCTTACCATGATGGGAATAACAGAAAGAAATACAAAACCCAATCCATTTAGAAATAGTTTGTTTTGAAACAGGTTTACCCTGTGAACCCAAAGCAAAAGAAACAAACAATTGCTGAGACTGTCTGAACTCCTTGGTTCTGCTCAAATAATAACGCAACTGCCTGTGAATATCCAAAGTATGCAAAATTTTCTCCCCTTTATTTTGGGGTTTGCATAAAAGTAGGCAAACGAATAGTTTGATTTAAGGCCACACTAGAAACCACTTTAGGCATAAAGGAAGGATTAGTGCGCAAAGATACCGTATCCTTATGAAAAATCAGGAAAGGCTCCACTGCCATGAGGGCCTGTAATTCAGAAACCCTTCTTGCAGAGGTAATGGCCAACAAAAAGCAGTTTTCCATGATAAATACTTTAACTCGCAGAAGCTGCAGGCTCAAAAGGTTGTAGAGTAAGTTTTTCCAACACAAAATTGAGATCCCAAGCAGGAGTAGGAGCTCTACGGGGGTCTTATATTCTTTGCCCTCTAAGAAATTGCTTAAACCAAGGATGAGAGAATAAAGGAGGGTCACAATCATAGTGAGCAGAAATGGCTGCAGCATGGACCTTTATTGAGGAGAAAGACAAACCCTTGTCCAATAACTCAGTAAGATATTGAAGAGCAACACTTAAATCAGGTTTGGAGACATCAAAGTCCTTTCCTTTGCTCCAAATAAAAAATCTCCTCCATTTATCAGCAAACTTTCCTGGTACTAGGCCTCCTGGCCTCCAAAATAACATTCAAAACTTGTTGTGGAAGTTGAGACCCTCCAGAGTCTAAAACAGAATATGCCAGGCTGTTAGATGCAGAGACTGAATCTTGACATTGAGGAAGTGACTGTCCTCTTGTGACAAAAGGTGCGGAATCAAAGGCAGAGGCCACGGAGGTTCTCGTACTAAACTCCTCAGTAGTGGGTACCAGTGTTGTCGAGGCCAATCCGTGCTATCAAAATCATGGTTGGCTTGTCTTGTCTGGCCTTCAAAAGTACCTTGGGAAGAAGAGGCAGAGGTGGAAAGGCATATACATGCAGATTGTTCCAACTGAAAGATAGAGTGTCCACCTTCCAAGCTGTGTGATGAAACATTTTTGTGCAAAACTTTGGCAACTGGTAATTTAGTGGAGAAGCGAACAGATCTATGTCTGGAGTTCCCCATAACACTGTCAACTGTTGAAATACATGGGGATCCAATTTCCACTCGTGAGGATCCACTATTTGTCTGCTCAATACATCTGCTAAGGAGTTCTGTGCTCCTGGTAGAAACCTTGCCTGAAGATTGAGGTGTAGATTGAGAGCAGTTTCCCACAGAATCATCGCTTGCCTGCAAAGAGGGTAAGGATGGGTTCCCCTGCTTGTTGATGTACCACATGACAGTAGTGTTGTCTGTTTGAATCAACACCTGCCCTGGACGAAGTAAATCTTTGAAAGCCATCAATGCAAACTGGACTGCTAACATTTCCTTCAAGTTGATATGCAAATGTTGGAGTTTGACAGGCCACGTGTTTTGCACCCATTTTCCATTGAGGTGTGCTCCCAAGCCTTGTCCGAGGCATCTGTCGTTAGAATCTGACTGCCTCTGGCGGGTCACAGAGAGTCCCTTGTTTAGGTGACATTCCTGAGCCCACCACAAAAACTCCTTCTGAATGCAAGGTATTATCTGAATGACAGTGTCTAGATCTTGGCAGTGCTGTGTCCACACATTTTGAGATACAATTGAAGCTTCCTCATATGCAATTTGGCATTGGGAAGCACCAGAATACAAGATGCCATGAACCCCAAGGCTTGAAGGACTGTCCTTGCAGTCAGCCTGGACCGTAGAGACATCTGCTGGGAACAAAGAGAAAGGCTTCTTTGTTTGTCCGGGTCAAAAGCCATCTGGGAAGCTGTATTCAGTCTCACACCCAGAAAGCACATGTCCTGAGAGGGTACTAGACTGGACTTTGTTTCGCTCACAGAATACCCTAGGCATCTTAACACTGCCATCACATACTGTAGATGATGAAGAAGTTCGTCCTTTCTTGTGCAATAATCAGACAGTCGTCCAAATAAGGATAAATCTGTATTCCTCTTAGTCTGAAAATGCTATCACTGGAGCCAGAACCTTTGTGAACACTCTGGGCGCAGTAGATAAGCCAAAGGGCAATGCAGAGAACTGATAATGTAAATTTCCAGTTCAAAACGCAGGTACCTCCTGCAACTGGGCCTGATAGGAACATGAAGGTAAGCCTCTTTGAGATCCAGAGTAACCATCCAGTGATCTTTTCCCAACAGAGGTAAAAGCTGTTGTAAAGTCAGCATCTTGAACTTTGGAATGTCCAGGTAAGTGTTGAGGATAGATAAATCCAAAATTGGTCTCCACGTGTTTCCTTTCTTTGGAACTAGAAACAGGCGAGAATAAAATCCTAGGCCCACTTCTGACAGAGGAACTGGCTGTATAGCTCCTATTTGAAGAAGTAAAGAAATTTGTCTGTGAGCCTCTATCCTTTGCCGAGGAGGGACGTCTGGCATGCCTTTGAAAGGAGGCATGGTATGGAAATAGAACTTATAACCTCGGTTTATAATGTCCAATACCCATTTGTCCTGGGTGACTAAATGCCAATTTTGCTTGAAAAGAGCCAACTTTCCTCCCAAAGGAGCTGCCAGGCAAGAGGAATCTGGCAGCTGAAAATGCAGGTCATTGGGCCTGTTTACGAAAGGACTGGCCCCTGCCCTCACCAGCAGATTGAGCAGGTGAACTCCATTGTCTCGGCCTGAAGGTACTCTGAGCTCTGCCCCTACCACGCCTAGATCTACCCCTAGACTGAGAATCAGAAGAAGGGTACGTCCATCCCTTAGTAGGCCAATTTCTACTAAACTTTGGAGGTTGTACCTGCAAAAAATCTTTAACAGTCTGCATAGACTTAGCCTTGTCTTCCATTTTCTTTAAGACTGACTCCACAGGAGGACCAAACAAAACTTCAGACTGCAAAGGGGCATCCAGAATTCTAGACTTAACATGCTCAGACAAATTCTGATCCTTAAGCCAGGCGTGCCTATGAATGACTGAACCAGTGGCAGCCACCCTAGAAGAAGCCTGTAAAGCATCAAAACCACATTGCAAAGAGTGCTTACCCACCTGTTCAGAAACATGCACTAAATCCTGCAATTCTTTACACTCTATGCCCTCTGCCAAAGCATCCACTTTAGATCTTAGCTGAGAAAGGAGGAAATTCTGATACTTCAACATATGAAACTGGCAGTTCAAAGCTCTCATTGCTAAAGTAGAAGAGGTATACACCTTCTTACCCCATCTATCCAAAGCTCTAGCTTCCTTATCCAGAGGAACCGATTCTTAACAACAGAGGCTCTAACACCCTTAGGCCCCTGACTAATAGTTTCTGGGTCCGCCCTAGGACTCTTATACAGATATTTATGAGCCTCAGGCACCCTGTAATACCTGCCCGGTTTAACTGGGGCAGGAGGCACAGAATCTGGATTAAGGGAAGCTTCCGAAAACATCTGAAACAACATCCAAAACCGGAGGTATAGCTAAGGGTCTATGCTGTGGTAAAAACAAAAACTCCCTAAGCCTCTTCCGGGAATCAGAGTAATCCTGTCCCTCCCACTTAAAATGCTCCCTCATGGAATGCAGAGTTTCTGAAAATGAAAAATCCTCTGGAGGAGAAGCAGAAGGAGTGGAATCCTCTGCATCAGAATCAGAATAAGGAGGGAAATCTTGAATGTCCTCAGTAGAAGACTCTGAATCATCTGAGGCCTGCTCCAAACTTTCCAACTCTGGCTCCATCCTGGGCCTCTTATCAGGAGGGGCATAGAACCTCTAATTAAAGTAATCAAATCCTCTGCCATTTTAAGCATGTGCTTTTAGGCACAGACCCTGAAGAACCAGAACTGACACCAGAGGAAGGCAAAACAGACCTGCCCTTAGAAGGAGCCTTAGAAACAGTAGCAGAAGGCCTAACCACCTTAGGCATAGAAGGGAGAATAGTAACCTGAGAGGCCCCTTCAGCCTGGCCTGCCTCCTGAGAGGCCACATCTTGTAAAATCAAAGTTTCCCTGGGACTCAACAGAAACTTCAGCCGGATCCACCTGTTCAGCTGTAGCTTCTAAAGGTCCGCGTCCTAAACGGATCGAATCATCCTGCCTAGGCTTTAAAGATTTGTCTTTGCGCTTCTTAGTAGAAGCAGGCCGGAACATCCAACGGCATATTATAATTACACCTTTTGCCAAAGACTAACCTAGCAATCTAACCTCCGCTTTATAGTGCGCTTATTAAACCTAGCACAAAACCGACACCCGACTACGCCGTGCTCGTCCCAAACAAGGAATACAAAGCGAGTGGTAATCCCTATGCGGTATCTGTTTCCCACAAGAAATACAATTATTCACTTTTTCTGACATCCGTAAGTAACTGAGGCAAGAAAAACAAAAATATTCCCCCACCGGGTACTTAGCCCAACTTGGTATCGGTCTGAAACTCTGAAAACGAAAAATTTCAGAACGCCGAACGGCACTTGCAACTCTGCTTCTGCATCGGACCATGCGGCAAAAAAGACTGAGGATATGACGTCGGTCATGCGCCTTTATACCCTGACGCTCTGATGTCAGATCTAGGCGCCCATGACCGACGTCAGCCTAATACTTTGGTATTCGGGCCGACCGAGGACAGCAGACAACCCCATATGTAAGGACTGCAGCAATGTGAGATGAAGAACATCAAAGAATGTGAAAATTATCTAAGAGAAGAGTTGCTTGATTTAATAGAGATGAACAGACATATTAAGATCAATGAAAGAAATTGGCTACAAAAATTCAATAAAACCCAAAAAGTTAGAAGTTTTGTAAAACAAATTAACACAGTAATTGGGACTATTCATAGACATTCATGTTCATAGAAGTTAAGTGGATACATTAGCGGTTATTAATATAGATGCACAGTAAATCTTACCCTGAAAACACAGGGTAGTAAGGCAAAGCAAGGGGAAAATTCAAATGCTATCATGGAAGCACTGAATAGAGAAAACTATAAAGCAATTAAGATAAGAAGTGCCACTGTTACAAGAGTAATGAAGAGAGAACAGAACAACAACAATATTCATAAAGATAGCTGTGATAAGAGCAATGCACATTATCGGAACATATCAGGATCTGTCAGGCACTATTGTAAATAATAGACTAAAATTATCAGCACGGGTAGAAACATTTAGAAGATACGCAGATAAACAAAGGAAAAGTACAAGATAAGCAATTTACTGATGACCCAAAAAAGGTTTACAGAGAATTGGAAAACAAGGCAAAAGGGATTGAAACACCACCAAAAAAGAATACATACATACATTTTGGAGAAATATCTATGAAGATCCGGTGGAACATAAAGATGCTGAATGGATAGTAGAAGTAAAAGAAAGAATAACCAGTTTAAAGTACAGGATATGAAATGGGATGAAGTAACAGCTTGAGAGATTGAGATAAAGTTAAGAAACCTCATAAGTGGAAAATCCCAGGCCCAGATGCAGTACCTAAATTCTTATATAAAGATGTTAATACTTTCAGCAAGAACTATTTATATGCGTGCCCTGAATCAAAGTCAATCTAGTTAACATCAGGAAAATAATATTCCTCCTTAAGAGTGAATCTGCAAGCTATTCTAAAAACTATAGACTAATAACTTGCTTTCTAAAGATGTATAAACTATACACAGGAAATGATGCAGACAGAGTTTATAGTCATTCACAAGAAAAGTCAACTGTGGCAATAGAACAAAAGGGTAACAAAGAAACATCTGTTGTTAAATAAAGTCATAGTGGAGAACTGTAAAAAGGGGAAGAATCCAAGTACGGCATGGATAGACTACAGAAAAAGCATTTGACAGTACCCCACATTCATGGATAAAAAGAGTGCTTAAAATTGTGCAAGATAAACTTTATACTGATCAATTACATTACAGGAACCATGAAACAGTGGCAGACCACTTTATAGTCAAGCCATGATAAAGGACAAATTATTATTCCAGGGATAAAAATTCAAAGGGGATTATTCCAGGGTCACTCTTTGTTAATGCTGTTCTTTTGTCCTGCCCTTAACCCATTAAGCTGTTTACTTAATACATTAGGTCATGTGCCTACAACTTGGCTCTGAAAAAATAACCAAGTGTAAAGGGATTCACTACGCAATCTAGAAATACTGAAATGCCGAATTTCAGTATTTCGGGATTCACTACACAATCTCGAAATACTGAAATGCCGAATTTCAGTATTTCGGGATTCACTACACAATCTCGAAATAATGAAATGCCGAATTTCAGTATTTTGGGATTCACTACACAATCTCGAAATACTGAAATGCCAAATTTCAGTATTTCGAGACTGAATAGTCGAAAACCCACAAACCCAAAAACCTAAAACTGCGAAAAGTACAATCGCAACCATACACACACACACACACACACACACACACACACACACACACACACACAATCCAGCACATAAACACACACATGCACACACATACACCTACCTAACTACACTAAAACAAAAAACACACAAACGCAACATAACACACAAACATACCTATAAGCAGGCAAGCCCTCATGCACCCCCCACACCTCCCTACTTATATATACTAACTTTGAGGTCGCACTAAACACACAAAAAACACCACTACACTCACACTCGCACACTAAAATCCCTACCCAATACCTTTACACAAACACCACTTACCTGATACGGCAGATAAATCCACAAACTGCACCGCACGTCATGAACGCAACACCACAATAGCGGATTCGACATTTCTGCATTTGACATTGTGCAGTTTTGTGTAACTGCACTTTTGACTATTCAGTCTCAAAATACTGAAATTCGACATTTCAGTATTTCAAGATTGTCTTGTGTATCCATATAAAAACATCTCAGCTTTTTGTGGTTGATTTAAAACTCTATAGTTCATCAGATGAGGAACTGACAGCACATCTGGAAGTTGTCAAAACCTTTTCAGATGATATAAGAAGGTAATTTAATCATGATAAATGTGCAAAAGCAACCCTTTAAAGCAGGAAAGCTACAGTATCGGATTTAAAGATGGCTGCCATTCTGTAAACACTGCTGACCTGCAGCTCCTCAATAAACCTGAGAAAAATCTGTAACCTGAGTCGATACCAAGAGGTTTGAACATCAAATTAAAGTAAAAAAAGATGCATCTACACTTAATTAATCTATAACCAGGAAAAAAAGTGGAAAAAAAGTCTTTATCTATCAGGATTCCAAGTGATTAGCTAGCTCTGAAGAGACAAATAAACAAAGGACTGTTTGCATTCTTCATTTTACCTGTCAGCTTGGGGAAAGGAAAATGTCACAAGAAGGAAAAAGCATGGAAACAACTACTACCAAAACAAAGCTGTCAGAATTACAGTCACCAGTAAAGGATGGGAGTGCGAAAAAACAAAGAATTACTAGACAGCAGGAACAACAGAAACCAGAGACTAGATCTAAAACTGATCAGCCACTGAACATGGACAATATCAAACATGCTTTATTGCCTATTCAAGAAGCTTTAAAGGACCTGACTACTCAAATACAAATTTTTGGAGTTTTATGTAATCAGTTGCTGCAGAGAATGGACAAAACAGAGGCTAGAATTTCAGAAACTGAGGACAAAATAGACTTGCTGGAGAAGAAAACAAAGGTACATGATGTGGAGTTACAAGCCATGCAAAGCAAACTTATTGATTTAGAAGCGAGGTCTAGAAGAAATAATATTATTATTAGAGGGATCCCTGAAAACATTCAGTATGCAGAGCTAATACCAACTATAACACAAATACTTGAAGTTTTGTTAAATGATGTTGATGGAGTGAAACAAATTGTTATCGAAAGGGCACACAGAGCACTGAGAGAGGTAGAAGCTTCTAATATGCCTAGACCTGTATATGCTAAGATATTGAACTTTCAAGATGTTAGCAAAATACTTTTTACTGCAAAAGAATGGTGGCTTTGTTATGTGGAAAAATAGTAAAATATCTCTGGCTCAGGATTTACCACTGCAAGTAAGGCAAGCTAGGCAGTCTTTATCTGCATACTGTAAATTTCTGATTGACAAGTAAATTAAATTCCAGATGAAATATCCTAATGTGCCTACATTTATGGTGGATGAGATTAAATATTCTGTTTCTACTAAAAACAAGGCAAAGGGAGTGTTTCTGAAGGTTTTTAAAGTTTTACCTGCATCAGAGGGCTGAAAGAAACTTCCGTTGAGACTGGCATGCTCCTGAGGTCAGATCCAGTATCTACTATACTTCAAGGCTTAGGTAATCCTTTGTTCCCTGCTTAAGTCATTTAGGCCTCCGTAAAAGCAATAAAACTGTTTGTTTGCGATAATCCGAGGGTCTGCTGGCCGTTTTCCGAACTTTTATGACCTCTATGAACTTTTTTCGTCGAGTGGTAAACAGGAAATCTCTTGAATGCAGCTGAGAGTGTGGATTTCGATGTAACACTTCCTGTGGTTTGGCTGCAAAAGCGGTCCCCCGTCGCGAGTATTACTGATGGCTTTCTGGTTTGAGAAGCTGAAAAGAACTGACATAATGTGTTAATGTTTTTTTAACAAGTAAATAATATTAGAATATGTACGTGAAACATATAATAACATCTGTTTTTCCTGTTTTTGTTTTCCTTATGCTTATAGTGTTGAACCGAATTATATTTTTACAATATCTGCAGTGGGTGCAAGGTATAGCACTATATATATATATGAATATAAATAGGTAATTAGTAGCTATTGGGTGGTGTTAATCAGACAACTAATGTCAGTATAGTTAGGAACTAAAGCATGCAATTGCAAAACTTTGATGTATGGTACAGAATTATAATGTGGGATGCATTTATTTTTTTCTGTCTGTGTTTTTTTTTTTTTTGTTTTCTTTCTTTCTCTCTCTCAATAAAAGTGGTATATAAATAATGATTGTACCAAAAGAGGTATTTGGGGTAGGTATACGTAGCTAGTTAATATATTAAAACGTTTTCTTTAAATGGTAATAATACCTTACAATAGAGATTTGCTTAATTAATAGTTGGAACATAAGCTGTAGAGCATTAGTGTTTGTTAGGGAATGTTTAGTTTAGACTTTGTAGTAGCTAAGTTAGAATATATAGGTTGTAAGTTTAGGAAATGTTTTAAGTCTTATTACATGAAGCTTTTAAATATGTTTGTGTTTCTAACCTTGTTCATGTATTTTTTACATACCAGACCTATATAAGTCCTGGTCCAGGGGTAAAGTGGGTAGGCACTGGCTGGGGACGGGATGTAGGAAATGCTTCCAGATTATGTTTAGTATGCAGTTAATACATATCCATTGGATAATTTCCTTTTTATACTATTATTGGATAATTAGACCTGTCAATGTGGGAATTGGACTCATGAAACGTTAAAGGTCTCCAGAACTTGAAGAAGAGGAAGCTGTTTCTACACATATTGCTACAGGACAAAGCACTGTTTGCATTTTTACAAGAAACACACTTGTTAAATGATCAGTGGGATGATATTAGGAAAAAGAACTGGATTAGAGCGGTAGTGGCATCAGAAGGCAAGACAAACAGTGCTGGAGTAGCTATAATTATTAAAACTCAATACAAAGACAAAATTTTAGACTCTAAAGTGGATCAAAATGGGCGATGGTGTTATGTTATTTTATCGGATAATGCGTTTGATAAACCTCTTTTACTTTTAAATATATATGCACCATGTAATGACCAACAAAGTTTCATAACATCATTATATCCAATCTTAACACAGTATGATGGTTATTATTTTATTGTGGATGGGGATTGGAATACCTATCAAAATCCAAAGTTGGATAGGTCTTGTCCACAAAGAGCATTTAATAAGCAGGCCGGGATAGCATTAAATGACTTCAAGGAAGATTTTCAATTATATGACCCCTTTTGTTATGCACATAATATTAATAATGCAATTAAGTATACCTTCTATTCACCATGCCACAAAATGTGGTCTAGGATAGATTTTTTCTTGATATCCAAAGCATTAGTTAATTTGGAACCAGTAGTGGTTATACATACTCGATATCTATCGGATCACTCAAAAATTTTGTTAAGGTTTTCTAAAGATTTAAAAGATACAAGAATGCATAGAGATTACAATTGGTCACTTAATCCAAATCTGTTAAATAAAAAGGATATAATAGATGGAATTGTAAAATATCTGAAAGGTTTAACAGATAGGATGAAGCTTCAGGAACATACTCCTGATATTGAATGGGCAGCAACTAAATCTCAAATTAGAGGATTTCTTTTGCAAAAAGCCTCATATAAGAAAAGGCAAAACAATGATATTCAAAAATTAGAAACAAAAGTGAAGCTACTCGAGAAAGAACTGATTCAGAATTTTAATGCTCAAACAGAGAAGGAAATGTTGAAATGTCAAAGGGATCTCTTCTTGCTGCATAATAGTAGAGTAATCGAAAACAACAGTACATATTGCGGAAATACAATGCAATGACACAGTGAATTTTAAAACTGAGGATATTATTGATATTTTCGAAAAAATCTATACCAAGGTTTATGAGGGTCAAATTGATAGGTCTATACATAAACAGAATAAAAGATTCTTGCAAAAAATTAATTTTCCAAAATTAGAAGAGAGTCTGCAAGGTGATCTGATTAAACCTATATCTTCAGAGGAAAGAGTATATGTAATTTAACATATGAAAGTACATAAGTCACCAGGTCCTGATGATTTGACAGTTGAATTTTATAGAGAGTTTGCTGATAGTTTTGGTAAAATATTGTCTCATGTATTTAACTACATAATCAGAAATAAAATTAGTGACCCTCACCTTAATGCGTCAAAAACAATATTTATACATAAAGCTAATTCAAACCCCCAAAGCCCGGATAATTACAGGCCAATAGCATTAATAAATGTGGATATGAAAATTCTCACTACCATTATAGCATGTAGATTAAAAAAGATTATGATCCATTTAATTTCGAAGGAACAGGTTGGATTTATGGCAACTAGACAAACTAGTGATAACACACTTACACTACATAATATGATGATGTATGCTAAACAAAACAACTCTAATATTTATGCCCTTATAATAGATGCTCAGAAAGCATTTGATAGAGTGGATATAAACTTTTTGTTTGATGTGTTGCCTTATTTCAATATGCCACAGGAATTTATTCAGATACTACAAATATTATATAGTAATCCGTATACTACGTTATATATTAATAGGAGTTATTCTAAAAGAATACAGATTAAAAATGGTACACGGAAGGGTTGCCCTTTGTCCCCCTTATTGTTTAACCTTTATTTAGAACCTCTATTTTTATATATTAAGCAAAATTTGTATCATAATGCACCAATACTTTATAGGAATAAATTAGCAATGTCGGCATTTGCTGATGATCTTATTATTTATTGTACAACCACAATTTCTGATAGTGAAAAGATATTAAATTTTATAAACGAATTTTCAGAAGTCTCTAATTACAAAATTAATTTGGAGAAAACTAGTATTTTCCCGTTAAGAACCCCTAAACCTTTTTCATTAATGTCCCTGTTGGGGAAGATATCATGTAAAGAAAATATCAAATATTTGGGTATTAGCTTCTCTACGGATAATAAGGATTTTTATAGTAATAATATTAAACGAGTATGGGAACTAATAGTAGCTGATTGTGGCAGATGGAGGAATTTAAGACTACTGGTATTGGCAAAAGTATCAATAGTGAAAATGAATATATTACCACGAATGTTATATATCTTTAGGTCTGCTCAAGTATCAATTACAAAGACAGTTTTTAAACAAATTCATAAAGATCTAGCTAAATTTATTTGGGAGCCAAAGAAAACTAGAATATCGTATGAGAAATTAATGACCCCGAAGAGTAGAGGAGGACTTGAGTTACCGAATTTTGAAGTATACTATTTAATTGTGAACGCCAACAGGTGTTTAATAATTGCTAATTACGAGGTAATTAGTACAAAGTGGATACCAACTTGGGTGGTCTTGAATTACAAGCATATTCTAGATCGGAACATAAATCCTAAAGGTTTACCCTTTTTGGATAAAACTAGTTTGATAAAGTATGGGATTATGGACCACTTAAAAACATATGTGTCATCTTTGCAAAATTTATTCCAATCAATAGACTTGCTGCAATATATGATGGTTTTTCAGCCTTTCCATAGGAATCCAAATTTTAAACTAAATAATCAGTTGATTGATCTTAGTAAATTCCCATTAATAGTTAATTTGACTCTGATTTATGTTTTTAATAAATTTCATTTATCGGCTTTGCAAGTAAGGCAGGAATTTAATCTTCCTAAGAGTTATATGGTTGTCATGAGACAAATCAGAGAACTTGCTCTGAGTCATTTTGAAAACTTTAAACCGGTAGTTGGAATTGTGGATAAATGCTCTGAATTGTGGCAGGCTCTCCAACAGGAGGTCAACTTTATAACAACAACAAATAAATTAATTAAAGATTTAAAATTCCAGGATAAAATTCTGTTGTCAGGGTATTGGGTACACAAAATGACAGTAGCAGATAATCAGGCATTAAAAGCAATTGATTTAACAATAAAATCAGTCTCTTTTCAAAAGTTGATGTATCATGAGTTGATGATTTGGAATAATGCTTATTATACTCGTCTTAGGTTACATAAATTTAATCCTAGGAATTCTCTGACTTGTCCATATTGCACAAATCAAACAGTGGGTCTTCTTCATATGTTCTGGAGCTGCAAGTGTATATATAAACTTTGGAACTCTCTAAGAACACAACTACAAAAGATGGGTTATCAAAGTTCAACGTTATCATGGGAATTTATGATTCTACATGTTCCTCCAAGAGAGCTCTCTAGGTCATAAACTATAATATGTATGAATATTTTTTTGCTGATGAGGTTATATATAGCTACAAATTGGTTGGAACCAGATAAGACATCATGGGATAATTTCAAGCTTGTGGCTATAAAGCATATATTAGCACATAAATTACTCCTGAAGCAAAGTAACAAAAATATTAATAACCCGAAAATATGGGAAAAGGTTTTTAACATTATATTAGTATAATACTGTTATTAGGAATATATTAAAGTTTGGATGTATATGTGGAGGAAACAATGTTTTGAAAATATGTATGATATGTATGGATGCAAAGTACTTCTACAAATGTTTTGGCTTTGTTTTTCTTCCCTGGTGTCTTCTTTTTTGGAATAATGACGATTTTTATATGGAAACATTTCATGTAGATATTGTATATAGTTTTGATAGTAATAGTAGTGAATTATGTGTGTGATTTTATTGTATTTTGAAAATATATATCAATAAAAATGTATTATGGAAAAAAAAAGGAAAGGTACAGTATGAAGAAAACATCAGTTTGGGACGGGAATGTGATATAAAAGAAATTGAGGAAGAGGACGTGTATAAATACTTGGGGAGTAAGGAAGGATGAATAATAAAACATGAACAAATGTTAATAAAACGTAGTAAGGAATATTTTAGAACACTAAAATTAATATTAAAAACATCTAGGAACAAAGTCCAAGCTATAAACCAATTTGCTCTTCCTGTCCTAACGTACAGTTTTGGAATAACTGACTGGCCCCAAACAGTGTTGGATCGTTTGGACAGGAAAGGATTTATAAAAATCTGTGTATACCAAGACACTATATATATATATATATATATATATATATATATATATATATATATATATATATATATATAAAATCATCCCCATTCTGAAAGTATGGACCTGTTGAAAACTGATTGCAAGCATAAATCTGCAAATGTAGGACTGCATGTATATCTGCATGACCTCACAAGACCCAAATGTAGTAAAAGTTTTAAAACATTAGGAGATTAACTCTAAGATAACTTCCCTGCTTAGTTAGCAGAAGCATATTGGTGTCAAGTGGGAAAGGAAATGAAACTAGAAGCAGATAAAAAACCCAGGAAGCAACTGAATGTGGCAAAACAAAAAAAAAAAAAAGAAAGAATACAAGGTGAAAGATCAGATGAGAAGGCAAGAGATGTTGAAAATTCATAAATATAGTTGCAAGTAAGAAAAACGTTTGGAACAACCTCATGTTGATCAGGATCGAATACAGGAATGGTTAAGGAGAGGTGATTTAAACCAAAAGACGAAAGGGTAATATTGGTGGCCCAAGACAAGTGGACTGCGTACACTTTGGTTTACAAAATCCACTGAACATGTGGTAGAAACAGACAAATGTAGGTTTTGTAAAACAGAACTGGAAACAGTTGCACATCTTTTTGCTGGTTGCAATATACTAATGGCAGAAGTGTATACTGAAAGGCATAATAATGTGTCGAGACTGCTGCACTGGGAATTGTGCAAACACTATACTACTGAAGTAACTGAAAGACATAATAATGTGTCGAGACTGCTGCATAGGGAATTGTGCAAACACTATAATACTGAAGTAACTGAAAGGCATAATAATGTGTCGAGACTGCTGCACTGGGAATTGTGCAAACACTATAATACTGAAGTAACTGAAAGACATAATAATGTGTCGAGACTGCTGCACTGGGAATTGTGCAAACACTATAATACTGAAGTAACTGAAAGGCATAATAATGTGTCGAGACTGCTGCATAGGGAATTGTGCAAACACTATAATACTGAAGTAACTGAAAGACATAATAATGTGTCGAGACTGCTGCACTGGGAATTGTGCAAACACTATAATACTGAAGTAACTGAAAGACATAATAATGTGTCGAGACTGCTGCATTGGGAATTGTGCAAACACTATACTACTGAAGTAACTGAAAGGCATAATAATGTGCCAAGACTGCTGCATTGGGAATTGTGCAAACACTATACTACTGAAGTAACTGAAAGGCATAATAATGTGCCAAGACTGCTGCATTGGGAATTGTGCAAACACTATACTACTGAAGTAACTGAAAGGCATAATAATGTGCCAAGACTGCTGCATTGGGAATTGTGCAAACACTATACTACTGAAGTAACTGAAAGGCATAATAATGTGTGAAGACTGCTGCACTGGGAATTGTGCAAACACTATAATACTGAAGTAACTGAAAGGCACTGGAAACATGAGCCACAAAACATTATATAAAGTGATGACGTTTATATCACATGAGGTCACCCCATTACCAACAAAAACAGATGTGAGAAAACCAGATATAATAGTCCATGAAAAGAAGACAAAAGTAGCATTGATCACTGAAACAGCTACACTCAGTGACTGCAGTGTCTTACATACAGAGAGAGACAAAGTCAAAGTTTGCAGGGAGACATGAGGGCAATGTGGAAGAAGGATATCCCGACAGTTCCAACAGTAGTAGGAGCAACAGATCTTATTATAAATAAGAATTGACAGTCATACTCAGATGTGTTACTGATGTATTTAATTCTGTACGAATTGCAGGAGGAGTTACTACTGGGGACATTGTGGGTGCTGCAAGAGCACTTCTGCCTAACATCAAAGACTGAAATAATACTCATTTCATGAACTTTAATCATACTTAGACTTAGGAATGGGGCCCATTCCCATCATGGTATTAAAAACTCATAAGACTTGGGGAAAAATTAAAAAGGAACATACAGAAACTATTGCTTTTACTAGAAATACAGAATCTATTTATGAAAAGTTTCTGTTCGTGGCATCTGCCTTGTAGTTGCTGCAGATATACAGCCAGACTATTGTGTCTAACGTTTGATGCCTGCTCCATTCATGGTTACAGTATTTACAGGATGGCACTAACAAATTACTGCAATCAAAAATCTCTCGTCGCAAACAGTATGTTGACATAAATAGCCTACCAAACAGTTAAAACGGGAAGGGAACCTCCTGTGATGAGAAAATTGAAAAGGACATAGATTTTCAATTGCAGCCACTGTTAATGAAAATAAATGGACACCACACTGACAGAACTTCACAGCCAGCAGTTTTACTTTATAAGGTATGTGTACATTTTAGCAGCCATTAAATGCCAGAGAGAGTACAGGATCGCACACAATAAATCAATTTAGTTGACTTCTACTTGATGAGTCATTGTTAGAAGTATACTTGTCACAACTAATGTTTTAGCATGCACTTGATGACAGTTAACTGTTTAAAAGACAGAAATTATGACTGTTTAACTATATAACAAAATAAGGTGCAGTAACATCTTTCTGTCTTAATAAGGCTGCTGTTATGCAAGTTAATTACAGATAATTGCATGTTATTCTGTGAACAGTATGTTGCAAACTTTAGCTGAGTGTCATCGAACTCCTGACTACACAGTAAAGACACAGCAGAACTATCAGCGGGCAGCTGATGACTGCTATATTTTTTAAAGCCTGATCTGTTTTACATGCTGTACAATATTGTGAGTGGTTTGCGTTATGCAGTGAAGCCCACGCTGAATTGTACTACAGTTCTTACTAATACCTAATAACTACTTTATTCCATCTCTACAGAGTAATTTCTACTTTTAAATGTTTGACAAGAGGCCTATATTCATAATTAGTTTTATAAATGTGTATTTTATCCTAAACAAAATTCTGTCACATGTAGGTAACATATACAATCATAAGCATTTTTTTCCTGAGCCTTTATTTGCTATATGAAGAATGTAAATGTAGCTGAAGGAAATTACATATTCCTGCATATACCACAATGCAGGACTGATGGGGGGGGGGGGGTACTATATTCCTGCATATACCACAGTGCAGAACAGATAGGGGGGTACTATATTCCTGCATATACCACAATGCAGGACCGATATGGGGGATGTTATATTCCTGCATATACCACAATGCAGGACTGATGGGGGATACTATATTCCTGCATATACAACAATACAGGACCAATGGGGGTTGTACTATATTCCTGCATATACCACAATGCAGCACCAGTGGGGGGTACTATACTCCTGTATACATAAATCACAATGCAGGACAGATGTAGGGGTACTATATTCCCGCATATATCACAATCCAGGACTGATGGGGAGTACTATATTCCTGCATATACCACAATGCCAGACTGATGAGGGGGTACTACATTCCCGTATATATCACAATGCAATACAGATGGAGGTTACTATATTCCTGCATATACCACAATGCAGGACCAATGGGGGGGGCACTATATTGCTGCATATTTCACAATGCAGGACCGATGGGGGGGTACTATATCCCTGCATATACCACAATGCAGGACTGATGGGGGGGTACTATATTCCTACATACACGACAATGCAGGACTGATGTGGGGGGTAGTCTATTCCTTCATATACCACAATGCAGAACCAGTTGGGGGGTACTATATTCCTGCATATACCACAATGCAGGACTGATGGGAGGTACTATATTCCTGAATATACCACAATACAGGACTGATGGGGGGGTTCTATATTCCTGCATATACCACAATGAAGTGCCAATGGGGTGGTACTATATTCCTGAATATACCACAATGAAGGACCAGTGGGGGTACTATATTTCTGCATATACAACAATGCAGGACCGATGGGGTACTATATTCCTGCATATACAACAATGCAGGACCAATGGGGGTACTATATTCCAGCATAAGACAATGCAGGACCAGTGGGGGGTACTATATTCCTGCATATACCACAATGCAGGTCCAATGGGGGGTACTATATTCCTGCATATACCACAATGCAGGCTCTATGGGGATAGGACATTCCTGCATATACCATAATGCAGGAGCAATGAGGGGTAATACAACACTGCAGATCATAAAGCACAACACAATGAAAAGTTAGAGAGAAAACTGTAACCTAAAACATGTGCAACAAAGCAGTATGACTTTCCCAGTGAAATGTTATTTATAAGGTAATGTTTTTAGTTTTAACAAAAAGCTAAAGGGGTACTTGAAAATATTTAGGGTACATATTGGGGTTTAGGTTTACTTGCATACCTGTTCATTTCCATTCATTTGTTTTGATGCAGTGCCTATTAAAGACAGTGCCAATATGCTATTGTGAGATATTACTCTATGAAAACAGAAACATGGGCGTATGACTGCAAAGAAATGAGAGTATGGCATAAAGTAAGGAAATAAAACAATCCATGCCATCATTGTGACATGGCCCTAGCTTTCCTTCCAACCCAAACGGGAGTATGTCTGCGGAAGCCAGAAGGTACAGGTAGACCTGAAAAACAAGCACTTACACCCTGGTCCACTTATGTTCAGCTGCACTAAAACGAATTAACATAACTGGACTTCCGGATTATCCCTCTTGTGACATGTTCAGTTCATATTAATAATAGGTCTGCTAAACCCCAGGAAATAAAGGAAAGGTACTACAAAATGTCAAAAACCAAGATCCTACTCCACAAAACCAAAATGAACCACAAGTAGGTCAAAATCGTGAGGTTATAAAGTGAAACCACCAGTGACCACTTAGTAAAAACAAATAATATTTAATAAGTAGTCCAAACTGAGCACTTTCATCCCAAACATGTAGGACTTCTTTAAACTTAAAACCAAGTCACTAGAACAGAGGTAAATATCATAAAACCAACTCCACCCCTCATAAAAATTGATTAACTGTTGACCAACCCTGGCATTTTTTTAATCAACACACATACAAAATAAAATAGGCTGTTGACGAACCTACATATATCTTAAACCCAAGCCCTCTCACATAAACACATTGCAATTGTAACCACACTATAGAAAACTACTTGGTTTTGTGAAGCAGGGTCTTTTCTTTTGTCATCGTGGAGTGTTTAACTGGTTCGGAATTCCTGTGAGTTTTGACACTACAGAATGTCCCATTTACTTACAGTTGAAACCAAAGATTACAGGTAGTGCTTTGCTTTTCTGACAGTCTTGTAAACTGCTTTCTCTTCAGCATCCTCAGCTCTATAACAGTTCTGTAACTGCAATATTATAAATGGAACCCTGAATTATATTTACTGAATCATGGCTTGAAGCTAAGGGGAAATCATATCCTTCAGCTTTTTGATCTATAAAGTACTTTTACTGATACAATGTCCCACCGCTGACTTCTTGCTGAGGATCAAATTATTCACCGTTTGCACAGTATCATCTGCCTTAATCTTCTCCACTGCAAAGACTGCAGTGCTTTGCTTTTCTGACTTCTGTGATGGCTTGGTGGTTAACTACTGTGACTATGGTGTATAGGGTCCTGGGTTCGAGACCTGCATGGCTGTTTATTCCCCCCCCCCCCCAAAGGAGCAAATGCCTATCCCAACTGAATGTAACCTCCCTGACATCACAGATGCACAGGTGAAAGTTGCCCTCTCCAAAGCAAAAAACACAGCATCTATGGGACCGGACAGTGTCCCAGGCTGTATCTTACACGAGCTCCAAGAAGAAATGAACCCTCACATTAAGTCTCTGTTCAAACTTAGCCTTACTACAGGATATGTACCCAAAAGAATGGCGTACAGCTACAGTGGTCCCACTCCACAAAGGTGGTGCCACAATGGACCCCAGAAACTATCGCCCCATAAGCCTGACTAGTCTGTTCTGTAAAGCTATGGAGCGTATTATCATAGAACTCATAAACAAGGACATTGGGAGCCTCCAGACACTGGACCCTACCCAATTCGGCTTTGTTAAGGGCAGATCTTGCCTCTTAAACCTAGTTGATTTCTTTGAAACAGTTATCAAAACCATAGATGAGGGCAAGGTAGTCCACACAGCCTACCTGGACCTCGCAAAAGCCTTTGACACATTACCCCACTCGGGCATCATAAATAAGCTTACCAGCTTAAATATCAACCCCTATATCACAAGATGGGTTGCAAACTGGCTCAGAGATAGAACCCACATGGCCAGAATTGCAGGTGCCATGTCCGAATCCAAACCAGTTATAAGTGGCATCCCACAGGGCTCAGTTCTGGGACCTCTCTTGTTCGATATATACTTCTCTGAAGTTCAGGCTAACACGGGGGAATTATGGCTGACAAAGCTTGCAGATGACTGCAAACTGGGGACCATAATCGAATCTCCATCTGACACAAGCATCGTCCAAAAGGGTCTCACAGAGATGGATGCTTAGTGCGAGAGCCACGGCCTCAAGCTAAATGCTAAAAAGTGCATAGTCATCCCCTTTGGGAAAAACAAGGTGCCCACAAATTACCACATACGTGGTAATTCATTAAGTACGGAAGAAGTAATTAGAGATTTGGGGACCAACGTAGATAGTAATCTCTCATTTGATAATCACGTAGCCAAAGTGGTTAGAAAGACTTTCTATATAGCCCACCTTATCACGGAAGGGTTCACATCTAGATCAAGAGAGGTCATTGTGCCCCTCTACTCGTCACTCATCAGGCCCATAACTGAATACAATGCCCCTTTTGGGATGTACCTTACCCGATACCTGCAGCAACTGGAGAGACCCCAAAGTACCTCACCAAGAGGATCATGGGCTACAAACAGATGTCCTATGCAGCTCAACTAAAGAAACTCCAGCTCTACTCAGTTGCTTACCGCCTACTCAGAGGTGATCTACGCCTGACGTACAAAGCCATGTCAAACCCAGAATTAATGGACATGCTCCACCTCAACAAATCCAAGTCCCTTAGAGCTACACGCTCCAGGGACCTAAACCTCAGCACAAAAATAAATAGGACATGCTGGAGGGACAGATTAATTTCCCAAAGGCTCCCCTCACTCTGGAATAGAATCCCAATTCATGTTAGACATAGCCCCTCGCTGACCCTCTTCAAGCGAAATCTGGACGCGTGGATGGGAAATCGCAAATTCACCCCTGGGATCTTTTCTGTGTCCCTGCCAGACAGAGGCACAGTAAACTAATTTTAAAAGGGTACCTTCTGTGACCTACTTTACAGAGGCACAGTAGGCTAATCTAATAGGGAGGCAGAAGCCAAATACACTCTGGCTAGGCTTATAAATGCCCTAGGGCAGATAGCCTAGTATCTACCTATGAACCTATGAACCTATGACAGAGAGAGCGAGAGAAGCCCTGACTATGACCCCGATAAGTTTCCTGGGAACTTGTCCACTAGAGGGTGCGTGTGCAAGTGTAAAGGCTTTTCTAGGTCTGTTCACTTCAGTGGGAGGAAGGAGGAGGCTTGCCTTGGGTGCTTATTCACATCTTAAAGTCCTTGGTGGATATAAGACACCAAATGGGAGTGATGGATTTGAGAGGTATGAGGCAAAAGCAAGTGACACACAGTCATGCCAAACCTTGGGTCTACTAACTGGGGTATGGTCAGTGAGGTTAGGAATGAAAAAGAAAAAAAAATACCCTCACAGATTATGGTGCAACTGTCCAGACTCAGCCTTCATTTAAAGAGGAGTAACCAGGCCATAGAGATCTCCCTCACAAGTGATAAATGGGCCTCGAAAACCAGTAGAGGGAGGCTTGGTTGTCATGGTTGTGGTGAAACAGTACAAAAAAGGGCATGTGACTCAAATCCAGTCACTTTGTTACTAGCTTAAAATGCATTAGAATGTTTCTTCGACATGTTCATTTCTTGTAAATTGTTTATCATGTCTGTCCATGGGTTCTAACTATTTTGCTTGGATGTAGATATTGGCACTGTTCATAGATGAGGTGGAGCAGTCAGGCCAACAGAAAAGACAGAATGAAGAAGTCTCATTAATAGAATCCTATGACAACATGGTCAGAACTTAAAATGCTGACCACTGCAGTCAATGCAAGCAGATAAGTTGACTGATGTGTAGTAAAAACTGAAAATTTACTGAACAGTTTAAAACAGCAGATTAGGCAAAAATCTTGGGTTTTATTCTCACCACCAAAAATAGATTCACCACATTATGTCTAGAACTTGCAGCTGCTGAAAATCTGTTCCTTGTTCTTTTACTGCATCAATTCTTACAATATATTTTCAATCACCAATGCAACAACCTTTTAACTTATAAATCTGTTGGACGGTTACAAGTTTCACACAAATGTTAAAGCAGAATCTGATGACTGGAAAGGTTCCATGGTACTAGTGCCTATATTCCATGGATTTGTGCATTTTTATTTTTTGATAAATTAAAAAAAATTTGAGATGGTTTGAGTCCATTATGAGAGAAGAGATCTCTCCCCATTTGATATCATTTTTTTTGTAATCCAATTTTCAACATACTATTTAATTTTCCTTGATCTATTCTGACATACAGATTGAGTTTTTGGATGTCTTGCTAAGCACAGTGATTTTTAGAAAATCTGATTATAAGGCTCCCTTATTGCATAGAGATAGCACGCATCCCCCTCATGTGTTCAAGAACATAATCAAAGGACAGGGCATGAGGGCACCAAAGTTGAATGCATCAGAAATAGGTTTTAAATCTGAGTTATGTGACCTGAAATGCAGATTGCTTGTCAGAGGTTATAAGGAAAGAGAAGTGGAGAATAGTTTATGTACCATTCCCCTTCTGAGAATTGACTGAGCCAAACCTTATTATTCAGGGCATGTCACTGATCTAGGTGGAAGATGTTCCAGATCGGATACGTGCAACATTGTTTTGGTTCCATTGACTTATACCACAGATACTAGAATGATAGCAGATATTATTAATAAACACAGTGGTATATTAACTACCGACCATAGCATAAAAAAGATTGTGGGTGACACCTCACACTTTGTATATAAAAATAAGAGAAATCTGAAGAGGTTTTTATGCTATCCAGATAATTATAATACAGCTATATGTGAGGTAGGTAATACAACTTTACCTTGTGATAAATGCAACTATTGTGGTTACTTAGACAGCAGTGGATGTTTCGAACACCCAGACAATGGGTGTAAGTTTTGTTTCAGGATAGGTGCCACATGTTTGACTTCACATGTGGTCTACTTAGCTCACTGTCTATTCTTCCATGTGTTTTATGTTGGCAAAACGGACATAGTCTTAAAGGATAGGATTAGAGAACATCTGTATAACATACCTTGTGAGTCTGTGAATAATGCTCTTTCCAAGTATGTCATGAATAACAATCCATAACACACATTTCGGTTTATGGTCATTGATAGAATATAACCAAGCATTTGGGCTGGTGATGTGAGAAATTTTGCTGAAAGTAGGGAGGTTAGATGGATGACCAGGATGAGAGCAGACCAAGGGAGTGGACTTAATGAAAAGGTTCCACTTAGACCCATCATTTTGAAGGGACAATGGCTCAGGACTTGATTGATTTAACAGTTTACGTTTATATTTATTTTTTGTTAAATTTATGTACTACATTTTAATCATTGATTTCCATGAGTATACATATATTGTTGTTTTATTATTTTATTTTTATTTTTTTTTATTTCTATTCTTATCTTCATGGAATGTACATTTGTATATGTTGCTTTAAGGAAATGATTAGTGTTATACAAAGATTGGTTTGTTGTTAATTGATGTCCTTTTATATATGAATGCAATGTTTATTCATTTTATGGTCTGATGAAGCAGTTGTGTAAGCGCTACCATTCAATAAATCATTTTATGAACTTCTGGGCATTGTTTTACTCCATTGACTTTCTTGTTCTGTTCTCTATTTATTTTGCCAATGGTTTATTCATCTCACCCCGGTACTTTGCTGTATTTATACTATTTAACTACTGAAAACTGGTTGCAGCCTTTATGATGTTACTCACAATCATTTATTTGAGTTTTTTAGGGTACAGGACAGGTTTTGCATTTCAAACTCTGGTAACCTATGTAGGCTTTGATTTGATGATTTTATTATCTGTGATATTCTCATAATTTTGTTCTCATATAATTTTCTCTTTGTTACAATCCCACAAGATATCTTTCAAACATGTTAATTAAAAATTGTAGAGTAAACATTTTGGGGATATGGTGATAAAACAGATGGGCAATTTGTCTGGGGTATGCCAATAGGTGTAGCTTACCATGAGCTAAATATGTTTGCAGTTAGGCAAGCACTTAGGATTATTTATTTATTCATTAGTATTTGATTACCAGGAAAGCCCGACTGGGTAAGAAAACAGTTTCAGTGGTGGCCCAGGGAGAAAAGTTCCAAAGTATTACAAAACATTTTAAGAACAATAATTTTACAGTCTAACAATAGTACAAAAATAACTATACTTTAAATAATTATATCAAATTAGACATAATATGAAAACATTGGTTAAGGCTAGATATGAGTTATATGACGATTTAATAGCTTGAGAAATTTTAACCAGTTTATAGCGAAATTAAAGGTAAGTTAGTTGAATGCAAACAGCAATTGCAATACGAAGTGAGAGAAAAGCAGGCTTCTGGTATACTTGGAGATCAAGCCAGGCATACTTCTCAACCTCTTAGTGCAAAAGATCGGGACAAAGCCTGACAAACTGGGGGGGGTCAAAGATCCAAAAATAGGAACATATTTTAAATATTGCTCTTACAAACTTAGTTGTTAAAGTAACAGGGTTTGTTTAAACATTCATTTTTCTGAAGGATTTGAAGTCTGGAACTCAAATGTATGTTATTATTTAGTGACTTCAGTCCTCAGATCATCCCAGTGATTTACTAGAAAACCACAACTTTTATGAGGAACAGGCCAAAAATATGAACCAATAATGGACATTCTGCAAACATCTGGATAGTTGAGAGGTATGAAGCCATGGAATAAAAACTGATAGAAGTAAGGAAGTGAGTGAAAAAAGGACAGTAAGGAGATACACGTATGAACAGGCATTTGTCCATATTTGGGGATGTAGGTTCTCCTGGAGTTGAGCAAGAACAGAGCCAGCTTTTGACTGGGCAGCCTTTCAGAGCGGATTTAAAGGATGGGAGGGAGGGTCTCGAACTGATGTCTACAGATTAGGATTTCCAACAAGTCAATGCACAGCAGACTTGATAGGGTTTTAGACAGACAGGAGTCTTTGGCCACTGCATTGTAATGACCAATTGGGAATATTAGTTGTATAGAATGTTTAGTGCTGGACAAGGAGATGATTCTGGATGATTTTATAGGTGGTGAGAAGCTGTATATGATAGTTGATGGCGGAGTTCTAACGAATTTAGGCTTTTTAGTGCTATACAGTGGTGGGTCTGCTATAGCATTGTTCAAGTTTTGATTTTTGTGAAGTCTGGAGATTAGTAAGGATGGAGGCACCATAAAGAATTGTGGGAGGAGGGAAGTAGTGAAAAGTGCATCTTTAGTTGGGTTGGGGACAAAAAGTTTTGGAATCTATAAAGTATCCCTAGTTTTGGATGAGTTTTTTATGCAATTTTGTATATGCAGGTTTTATTTAAGATTATCATCCCTAATTATTTGCTATGAGAAGTGATTTCAATGGTTGTATTATCAAGAGAGGGGACTTGAATTTTTTTTTCTTCAGTTTTAAGTCAGTGTTTTCTTTGGCTTTAAATTGTTTTCACATCATTTTGCTTTCTGAGTTGGATATCTGTTTCATGTTTTGTTACATCTCAGTATATGTGGAACAGTAATTTCTTGGCTGGCTAGTACAAACAATTTCTCTGGTATGTTCACCAGGACTTAGGCAGAAGCACTAAAGCCATTTAGATATACTGCTGTTTTACATCTGCTTAGGATACAAAAAGTGTGGCAACTGTTTCAGGAGTGTTGTAATCCAAATCTTAGCAAATCTGCTCTTTACTGCCTTAACCATCACCTGTTCAGGTTTCTGCATCTTACTGCAGATTGATCACGTAACTACAATTACATTACACTTAGCACTGAGTTTCAGAAAACAGACCTTTTGTAGTGCAAATACCTCCTCCCTCCCATGTGGGAATATGGTCCTGCTCCTCTGAGCTGTAAATATACTGTCTGAGAGAAGTATATTTACAGACACAGTGTATTCTAGTGTCTCACACTACAGTACTCATACAAGCATGGAGATGTAAGAAAATAACAGGTGATTGTATGCTGTAACGGACAGGTGGTTTGGGAAAGTGCAGATTGCTGGTGAGCCCTGTGGGTTTTAATGCCTTCACCACCACCTGTTCAGGTTTCACAGACAGCCATAATATCTGCATCCAGCATAGTTGGCTAGTTTTACTAGTCTGGTAAATTAATGTACCATGGAGTAATTTCAAACAATCTTTGTTTCAAAGTTTGCTCTGTTTTAATTTTTTTAGTATTGATAGCAATATGCTCCAATAATTAACTACTGACAACTGATAACATCCAAAAAAGATAAAAAAAAAAGAAAACTGTAGTAGACACCACTCAGTGATGGGTGCATCAGACAGACATTATACAGTTACAATGCAGGAAGAGATATATGGTTATTAGCAGATGTATTATATAATCTGTAGTTACTTCACAAGATGTTCCAGTTGGGGACAAGATATCAAAATAATAATATTCACAGAACGGATATTGAATCTAGGGGGAATTTACTGTTGCTTTAATTTCCTGTCAAGGATTGAAATATAATGTTAAATATTAAGAACACAGGAAAATATTAACATGAGTAACAATCCTACTTTTTACTGCAAGAAACTGCTCATTTATACTTGCAAGAAACCCCACATTATCCTTTAAAGGGACATCAGATATATGATCTCGTTTAAGAAAGGTGGTACAAATGTTAGGAACAAATTAAAAAAGCTCAGATTTAATCTTAATTTTATATCTGAGCATATTTCTCTTAGAATCCAGAAAACTCAGACAGAAACCAATCAAACCTGTAGGTCTAATAAATTTAGGAGATAGTGACATCCATATAGCAATGGAATAAAACAAAATATGTTAAAACAGCAATGCTTTCCAAATAAACAGACCAGTTTCAAGAGAAACGATTTTAGCATATAGTTTATGTTAAAAAGGTCCAAGTTTGCCTCAGTTCTAATACATTATAAGTATTTTTATATGATTAACTGACTGCTAGTTAGCCATTAAGTCGCTACAACATGTGCAATATTATTTTTTGTAACCACCTAAATTTTCTCATACCATAATTGGTTCCACACTAGTAAATTTTGATCATTTCTCATGCACTTTACCTACAGTTCTTACAAGACTTCTTTATTGAACTAAACATCATCATAAAACATGATAAAGTTGCAAAGTACACTTATATTTTTATTATTTATCTCTTTAGTATAAATAAAGATGATTCCGGACTATAGAGGACAAGAATACAATGCATGTAAGGTTAGTAGCATGACTATAGGGTAGCATACCTTCAAGGATGATGATTATATTTTAATAATAATAATACACACCTGTTTGCTAACCAGGTAGGCCCACTAGACACAGTCCCTTTTCACTGTGACCCGAGAGCAATGACTGGTTAAGGGATTTGCTCAAGGTCACACAGAAAATTAAACCTTGTACCACAGGCACTGCTGCTCTCAGCCTTAACCCTCTATACCAAGTGTTAGATTTCTGTCTATGTTCGAAGGGTTCAGCTCTTTGTTGTCAGTCCCTGCAATGTTAAACTACCCATGCAGTTTCTGTGTGTGTGTGGTAGCAGTGATTTGGTTGGTGTGGGCTTTTACCTCTTCTCAGTGATTGTGCGATTGTCGTCTTAGTATATATAGACTTTGTATATATATTATAGGCTTTGTGCTTGTCTTCTACAAGAAATGTTTATATTTTCTTGTTTTCCTGAGATGAAGCTTCAGTCTGTGTGATGCACCCAATTAAAGCTTCAGTGAATTTAACAAAGGCTTGACAGAAACTCCCGTAAGTGACTCAAAGTGCATTTCATTATGCAAAAGACAGAAAAGGAGTGAGAACAGACAGACAGCAGCATGGGACAGACAGCAACATGGGACAGACAGACAGCAGCATGGGATAGACAGACAGCAGCATGGGACAGACAGACAGCAACACGGGACAGACAGAGAGCAGCATGGGACAGACAGACAGCAGCATGGGACAGGCAGACAGCAGCATGGGACAGGCAGACAGCAGCATGGGACAGGCAGACAGCAGCATGGGACAGGCAGACAGCAACACGGGACAGACAGACAGCAACACGGGACAGACAGAGAGCAACACGGGACAGACAGAGAGCAACATGGGACAGACACAGAGCAACATGGGACAGACACAGAGCAGCATGGGACAGACAGAGAGCAGCATGGGACAGACAGACAGCAGCATGGGACAGACAGACAGCAGCATGGGACAGACAGACAGCAACATGGGACAGACAGAGAGCAGCATGGGACAGACACAGAGCAGCATGGGACAGACAGACAGCAGCATGGGACAGGCAGACAGCAGCATGGGACAGACAGACAGCAGCATGGGTGCAGATTGGTGCTGAATCTTGAATTACCATGAATTTGGTTGCCAGATTAAATTTTTTGCTTTTCTTTTTCGGATGCATGAGACACTCGGCTGGCTGGTGCCCGTATACTCATGAGACACTCGGCTGGCTGGTGCCCATATACTCATGAGACACTTGGCTGGCTGGGGCCCGTATACTCATGAGACACTTGGCTGGCTGGTGCCCGTATACTCATGAGACACTCGGCTGGCTGGTGCCCATATATTCATGAGACACTCGGCTGGCTGGGGCCCATATACTCATGAGACACTCGGCTGGCTGGGGCCCGTATACTCATGAGACACTCGGCTGGCTGGTGCCCATATACTCATGAGACACTTGGCTGGCTGGTGCCCGTATACTCATTAGACACTTGGCTGGCTGGTGCCCGTATACTCATGAGACACTCGGCTGGCTGGGGCCCGTATACTCATGAGACACTCGGCTGGCTGGTGCCCATATACTCATGAGACACATGGCTGGCTGGTGCCCGTATACTCATGAGACACTCGGCTGGCTGGTGCCCGTATACTCATGAGACACTCGGCTGGCTGGTGCCCGTATACTCATGAGACACTCGGCTGGCTGGGGCCCGTATACTCATGAGACACTCGGCTGGCTGGTGCCCATATACTCATGAGACACTCGGCTGGCTGGTGCCCGTATACTCATGAGACACTCGGCTGGCTGGTGCCCATATACTCATGAGACACTCGGCTGGCTGGTGCCCGTATACTCATGAGACACTCGGCTGGCTGGTGCCCATGTACTCATGAGACACTCGGCTGGCTGGTGCCCATGTACTCATGAGACACTCGGCTGGCTGGTGCCCGTATACTCATGAGACACTCGGCTGGCTGGTGCCCATGTACTCATGAGACACTCGGCTGGCTGGTGCCCGTATACTCATGAGACACTCGGCTGGCTGGTGCCCGTATACTCATGAGACACTCGGCTGGCTGGTGCCCGTATACTCATGAGACACTCGGCTGGCTGGGGCCCGTATACTCATGAGACACTTTCTGGCTGGGGCCCGTGATACTCATGAGACACTGGCTGGCTGGGGCCCGTGATACTCATGAGACACTCGGCTGGCTGGGGCCCGTATACTCATGAGACACTCGGCTGGCTGGGGCCCGTATACTCATGAGACACTCGGCTGGCTGGGGCCCGTATACTCATGAGACACTCGGCTGGCTGGGGCCGATACTCATGAGACACTCGGCTGGCTGGGGCCCGATACTCATGAGACACTGCTGGCTGGTGTGCCCGTATACTCATGAGACACTTGGCTGGCTGGTGCCCGTATACTCATGAGACACTTGGCTGGCTGGTGCCCGTATACTCATGAGACACTCGGCTGGCTGGTGCCCGTATACTCATGAGACACTCGGCTGGCTGGGGCCCGTATACTCATGAGACACTCGGCTGGCTGGGGCCCGTATACTCATGAGACACTCGGCTGGCTGGGGCCCGTATACTCATGAGACACTCGGCTGGCTGGGGCCCGTATACTCATGAGACACTCGGCTGGCTGGGGCCCGTATACTCATGAGACACTCGGCTGGCTGGGGCCCGTATACTCATGAGACACTCGGCTGGCTGGGGCCCGTATACTCATGAGACACTTGGCTGGCTGGTGCCCGTATACTCATGAGACACTTGGCTGGCTGGTGCCCGTATACTCATGAGACGCTTGGCTGGCTGGGGCCCGTATACTCATGAGACACTTGGCTGGCTGGTGCCCGTATACTCATGAGACACTTGGCTGGCTGGTGCCCGTATACTCATGAGACACTTGGCTGGCTGGTGCCCGTATACTCATGAGACACTTGGCTGGCTGGTGCCCGTATACTCATGAGACACTTGGCTGGCTGGTGCCCATATACTCATGAGACACTTGGCTGGCTGGTGCCCGTATACTCATGAGACACTTGGCTGGCTGGTGCCCATATACTCATGAGACACTTGGCTGGCTGGTGCCCATATACTCATGAGACACTTGGCTGGCTGGTGCCCATATACTCATGAGACACTTGGCTGGCTGGTGCCCGTATACTCATGAGACACTTGGCTGGCTGGTGCCCATATACTCATGAGACACTTGGCTGGCTGGGGCCAGTATACTCATGAGACACTTGGCTGGCTGGTGCCCGTATACTCATGAGACACTTGGCTGGCTGGTGCCCGTATACTCATGAGATACTTGGCTGGCTGGTGCCCATATACTCATGAGACACTTGGCTGGCTGGGGCCCGTATACTCATGAGACACTTGGCTGGTTGGTGCCCGTATACTCATGAGACACTTGGCTGGCTGGTGCCCGTATACTCATGAGACACTTGGCTGGCTGGTGCCCGTATACTCATGAGACACTTGGCTGGCTGGTGCCCGTATACTCATGAGACACTTGGCTGGCTGGTGCCCGTATACTCATGAGACACTTGGCTGGCTGGTGCCCGTATACTCATGAGACACTTGTCTGGCTGGTGCCCGTATACTCATGAGACACTTGTCTGGCTGGTGCCCGTATACTCATGAGACACTCGGCTGGCTGGTGCCCGTATACTCATGAGACACTCGGCTGGCTGGTGCCCGTATACTCATGAGACACTTGGCTGGCTGGTGCCCATATACTCATGAGACACTTGGCTGGCTGGTGCCCATATACTCATGAGACACTTGGCTGGCTGGTGCCCGTATACTCATGAGACACTTGGCTGGCTGGTGCCCATATACTCATGAGACACTTGGCTGGCTGGTGCCCATATACTCATGAGACACTTGGCTGGCTGGTGCCCATATACTCCAGTCCATCTGCAATTCTGGCTTTAATTCTTTTCTGTTTCCCTGCAGCTTCTGCAAGAATGGCCAGACATACTGAGAAGTTCTGTCACTGAGTGTTGGATTTTTTTTATGTATTTTAATTTACATTATTACAGCTTACTGTGTGAATGTCCTTACACTGCTACACATCTTCAGAAGTTAAGGCAGACTTTTAATTTCAAGTTTTCAATGACTAAATAGCCTAAAATACATTTCACTGAGAAACAGGACACAGATTTGTTAACCTTAAAATATATCTAATTTGCACAGATCACAGGTAGAGCACTTAGGTTCATAGGTTGGTACTAGGCTATCGACCCTAGGGCCTATACAAGCCTAGCTATAACAATTCCCTGGATATTTCTTCCCACAATATTTACTTCCCTGGACCCCTGTTTAGCAGGGCATCTGATGTGATCCCCAGGGTGAATTTCCCATCTCCCATCCAATCATCTAGGTTCCTTTTGAAGAGGGCCAAAGAGGTGCTCTGCTTGACATGTATGGGCAGTCTATTCCAGAGTATGGGGAGTCTCTGGGTCAGGAACTTATCCCTCCAGCATGTTTTGTTCATTGTGATGACAAGGTTTAGACCCCTGGAATGTGTGGCTCTGAGGGATTGGGATTTCTTTAACTTCAGACCTTATCTCAAACCATTAGTGTTTTTTGTGATTTCTTGTATAACTAATTGGTAGGAGAAGCTTTATTTTGGCATTCATTTTATGTTTTAACTCTGATTTTTACTGCTTCTTGGAAGAAAGGGACATATTATAGAGACATGCATTTTAGTCCTCTCAAAGGGCCTAGCTAGCTTTAAATCTGCACAATATGCTGCTGTGACACTCGGTGCCTAATCTTAAACCATCGGTTATTGTTTCATGATTTCCTGTGCAGATAACTGGTAGGAGAAGGTTTATTTCGATTATATCTTATTTTTTATCTCAAATTTTTGCTTCTTACTGAAAGAAAGATATACATATAGACTGTAGTCCATGGCCTAGCTACGATAACCTCAGCCATGACTAGGAGCACAGCAAAATAAATATTGAGTGTCTTAGTGGGACTTGCACAACTGGCATGGTAGGACATAACTATTCTGTTAAGCACTTCCCTTAGTAGAAGGTTAGATCAGTCTACTTAGTTTGGATAGTGTTTGTGCGTGTGTGAGAGTTCTTCATACTATTTATATTGAATTTAAATTACTGTTTTTTTAATTTCTGTGAATACTGTCACTACTGATTTAGATATTTGTTTCTTTGAAATTCTTTGTTTTAACTGTTTGTAAATGAGAATGGATTCTGATGATTTTCAAGATGGCTGCCATGGAGTGAGCATGCATCTGTCTACTTGTCTGACTCCTAAAATCTTGATCCATTCTCATCTCTAATTGCATGCTATTAAAATAGTTGACTTGACAAACTAATAAATAAAAATACTCAGCAAAACAAAAGTCTCTTTCATGGTCAAACCAACTCCTCAAGCTAATCAATAAACCTACCTTACATCTACAGGAGACTGTCAGTTCTGCATCATATGTTTGGAAAACCAGATCCATCTATTATTTCTTGACCTAGAAAGTAAAACAACTCAAATCAACTGTTTTTATCATTAAAGAGCACATTATCTGAAATCCAGCAACAAGACAACAACGATTCAATAGAAACTTCATCTCTAAAACAAAATTTTCTGCTATAATCTTTAAAAAGACACAATCAACAAAACATTCAGAAGTAGTCAAAAGAAAATCATCATGCAAGACAAAACTTGAACCATGCTTTGTGAGGAATAATCTTCAAATGCACTTCAACCGATAAAAATGGCTACTGATGATATCCTGGGCCATATGTCAAACATCAACAGTACCAATATAAGACGACTTGACTCCTCTGAAAACCGAATCTTTAGTTGCTAAGGCAAACTATTCTCATTGAAGAAAGCCCTATTACAGCTAAACAACGATATACCTTTACTGAAAGAAAAAAAATTCCATGGCATTCCCGAAACCCAAGATATAGCAAACCTAATGACTATGATAAAAAAAAAAAAATCTTAACTACCTTAATTGGCAACCCCAGAGCTGTTGCCAACATAATTACTGAAAAAGCCTGTTGTACTCTGCACATCACAATCTGATCTCCCAGGCAATTCTGTACTCAGTTTCTTAACTGACAAGATACAAATCTAATTCTTAAGGCTGCCAAGTAAAAAAAAAATTATAACATAGTATGACTTCTTTTTCAATATAAACTTCAAGACAAAAACTAAAACCATTTTGCTCTAACTTGTTAAAAACATAAAATTTCAAATGCAAATGCCTGCCAAACTTTTATTTACACACCAATGCACTAAACATCAGCTACATTCTCTAGATGAAGCTAAATCTAAATTAAAAAAAAACATTAAGTACAGCACAGTCTGAATAAAAAAAAAAATAATAAAGACCATATCAATTGGATATTTTGGTTCCTCCAGATTACCTCTATTCTGTGTTTCCTAGACCAGGCAGAGGTTTTCCTCACCAAAGTAGATGTGCCCGATACAGCATTAGGCGAAGGTAGACTGCCATAGTTGATATTCAATTAAGTAGCAACATAGAAAACTTTTTTTGATTTTTTCATGTCAGCCTCATGGAATTACCTTCAGTTAGCACATTTCACTTCCTTGCTTATGTATTTGGGAAGATTTTACTTTCAATATGGCTTATTGTTTTAAACAAAAAACTACTGAAATGCAGTATTATATAAGCAAACAAACTTTGCTATCAACATATCCACACTGTACAAAGCATGTGATTATCATTTTAATCTTTTTTTATATATATCTAGGACAACTGCACAATCTTGTTTTAGATAGAACTTTAGTTTACATTTCTGCATATCCTGTAATAACCCTTAGTCCCATCAAGGTATAAAGACATGAGTGACCATAATTATATTTGGTTTGATAATTTTCTTTTTCTACTACAATATGAAATAATTCTAATATAAAACATTTATAGTCTATTGGTATTAAATTGTCGTGGATCAGTTTACAGTCATTAGTTTTCTGTTAGAAAAAAGTCTATGTTAGTTGAAGCATGACACTAGGGTTCACTTCTTATGAACTGAAGTTATATAAAATGAATAAATGACACGTCAGTCTTGTTTTCCTAACCTGATACTGCTAACTGCAGCTTCTGTGTTGCTACCTAGCCACATAAAAATAAATGCAAAGCAGCTTTTGTGTGCTGGAACCAAAGTTCGATTACCTGCTGATTTAGTGCCTTGTAAAAACAAAGCCTGGTTAGTGCACATAAACTTTGCAGACCATTAACCTTTTCAGAAATATATTATATTTTTTGCACAGAGTACTAATAACTTGTCTATATAACAGACAGCATGTACAACTGTACACTTTGCAGGGTTTAATGTCTTCAAGTTGCTTTTCACACAACATAAAAGTTGTTCTCCATTATGCAAAATCTAACAATAAATCTCACACATATATACATTTTTATAAAAGCTGTATTTTGAAAACTCTCATTCATTACATAGGTATTTTCTGATGTCATGCAGTCAGTTAAACTTTTAGGGAGTCTTTTCTGTTTGGGAATGTTTGTGTGTGAAAGCAGTTTTTTGATGATGTCATGTTAATAAGCTCTTTTGTGTTCTGTTTCAAGGTGAATTATGTAACAGTCTAGGAAGTCTGTTGATTTTTGCACCTGAGTCCTTATCTGTTTCCTGTGGAGCTTGTTCCAGACACTGAACATTCAGCTTACCCTTACCAGCATTTTTTTATGTTGTACCAGAACCTGAACATTCATGAATGCCATAGCTGAGAACAGTTTAACCCTTTAGTATATGTATGCTAGCAAACAGAAATGTATGCACCTAACTGACTATATTATCCTATATATATTCTACCAACAGAAGTGTATATGCATCTAACTAGCAAAGTACATGCATTTACAAATCTGGAACAGTTCCCTCTCTTGTTTTAAAACACTGATTATGTGAAACAGATTAGGAAACAAAATCTTTTGGGTTTTTTTTTGATACAGCAAGTTAACATGGTTTTATATTGTCAACACAATAGCAAGCATTACTATTAAAATGGGATGAATTATTTAATTTAAAAAGTTTTTGAAGGCCATTTTATAAAAATGTTTTACCAGTCATGAGCTGTATTTTGCAATTGCTGAATATGACTCTATACAGTGATACTTTATGCAGTGATTTTACACTGACAGCACTTGTGAATTTTATTGCAAAGGCATTGCAGTCTTGTTTTTTGAAAAAAAAAACACATCATAAATGTTAAGCTTTGACATGTTACTATACATACAAATGAACTGAGGAGCAATTTTTGTGAACAGTTCAAAACTTGAATGCAAAATTGTTCATTTAGAGATAGAAAACATGGTTTACCATCTTGTACCTCTCTCGGTCTCTGGCTGCTGTACTGCGGGCTTGCTCTGCTCTAAGCTCTACTCCTGCCCTAAGCGGCTCCTAACTTGTGTCTGACGAACTTGGCCTTCCTCCAGTGACTGTAACTCGAACTACATCAACCTACCCTGTCCATTCTAGGAACAGAAACTCTAAGCTCTAGCTGTACTCCTGCCCTAAGCGGCTCCTAACTTGTGTCTGACGAACTTGGCCTTCCTCCAGTGACTGTAACTCGAACTACATCAACCTACCCTGTCCATTCTAGGAACAGAAACTCTAAGCTCTAGCTCTACTCCTGCCCTAAGCGGCTCCTAACTTGTGTCTGACGAACTTGGTCTTCCTCCAGTGACTGTAACTCGAACTACATCAACCTACCCTGTCCATTCTAGGAACAGAAACTCTAAGCTCTAGCTCTACTCCTGCCCTAAGCGGCTCCTAACTTGTGTCTGACGAACTTGGCCTTCCTCCAGTGACTGTAACTCGAACTACATCAACCTACCCTGTCCATTCTAGGAACAGAAACTCTAAGCTCTAGCTCTACTCCTGCCCTAAGTGGCTCCTAACTTGTGTCTGACGAACTTGGCCTTCCTCCAGTGACTGTAACTCGAACTACATCAACCTACCCTGTCCATTCTAGGAACAGAAACTCTAAGCTCTAGCTCTACTCCTGCCCTAAGCGGCTCCTAACTTGTGTCTGATGAACTTGGCCTTCCTCCAGTGACTGTAACTCGAACTACATCAACCTACCCTGTCCATTCTAGGAACAGAAACTCTAAGCTCTAGCTCTACTCCTGCCCTAAGTGGCTCCTAACTTGTGTCTGACGAACTTGGCCTTCCTCCAGTGACTGTAACTCGAACTACATCAACCTACCCTGTCCATTCTAGGAACAGAAACTCTAAGCTCTAGCTCTACTCCTGCCCTAAGCGGCTCCTAACTTGTGTCTGACGAACTTGGCCTTCCTCCAGTGACTGTAACTCGAACTACATCAACCTACCCTGTCCATTCTAGGAACAGAAACTCTAAGCTCTAGCTCTACTCCTGCCCTTAGCGGCTCCTAACTTGTGTCTGACGAACTTGGCCTTCCTCCAGTGACTGTAACTCGAACTACATCAACCTACCCTGCCCATTCTAGGAACAGAAACTCTAAGCTCTAGCTCTACTCCTGCCCTAAGCGGCTCCTAACTTGTGTCTGACGAACTTGGCCTTCCTCCAGTGACTGTAACTCGAACTACATCAACCTACCCTGTCCATTCTAGGAACAGAAACTCTAAGCTCTAGCTCTACTCCTGCCCTAAGCGGCTCCTAACTTGTGTCTGACGAACTTGGCCTTCCTCCAGTGACTGTAACTCGAACTACATCAACCTACCCTGTCCATTCTAGGAACAGAAACTCTAAGCTCTAGCTCTACTCCTGCCCTAAGCAGCTCCTAACATGTGTCTGACGAACTTGGCCTTCCTCCAGTGACTGTAACTCGAACTACATCAACCTACCCTGTCCATTCTAGGAACAGAAACTCTAAGCTCTAGCTCTACTCCTGCCCTAAGCGGCTCCTAACTTGTGTCTGATGAACTTGGCCTTCCTCCAGTGACTGTAACTCGAACTACATCAACCTACCCTGTCCATTCTAGGAACAGAAACTCTAAGCTCTAGCTCTACTCCTGCCTTAAGCAGCTCCTAACTTGTGTCTGACGAACTTGGCCTTCCTCCAGTGACTGTAACTCGAACTACATCAACCTACCCTGTCCATTCTAGGAACAGAAACTCTAAGCTCTAGCTCTACTCCTGCCCTAAGCGGCTCCTAACTTGTGTCTGACGAACTTGGCCTTCCTCCAGTGACTGTAACTCGAGCTACATCAACCTACCCTGTCCATTCTAGGAACAGAAACTCTAAGCTCTAGCTCTACTCCTGCCCTAAGCGGCTCCTAACTTGTGTCTGATGAACTTGGCCTTCCTCCAGTGACTGTAACTCGAACTACATCAACCTACCCTGTCCATTCTAGGAACAGAAACTCTAAGCTCTAGCTCTACTCCTGCCCTAAGCGGCTCCTAACTTGTGTCTGACGAACTTGGCCTTCCTCCAGTGACTGTAACTCGAACTACATCAACCTACCCTGTCCATTCTAGGAACAGAAACTCTAAGCTCTAGCTCTACTCCTGCCCTAAGTGGCTCCTAACTTGTGTCTGACGAACTTGGCCTTCCTCCAGTGACTGTAACTCGAACTACATCAACCTACCCTGTCCATTCTAGGAACAGAAAGTATGTTTGGGCTCCAATATTGTTGATGTGTTTGGCTCCCATTGGGTCCCCTAAAAGAGTTGACAGCTGCTAGTTTTCCAGCCTCCAACAGCCAGCTACCTCTCACTCCTTACCTCCCCCCCTTTTTGTACTCACTTCTCTTCCAGCTACTCTTTTACCTTATGTTTTCCCTTTACCTCCTCATTTTCCTTCCCCGCTTTTATCCCCTCTCGCTATCCTTTCCACCTGAACTATAAAGCTACTACCTTGCTGCTACCTTGGCTCCTTCTGGCCCTATTCAGACTGTAAAGCTCATCACTGTCCTTTTTTCTTAGTAACCTCCACTCTCTACCCTAACTGCCTATCTATCCGCCTTCTTATCTATTCTGACTCCTTATCTGTAACCTGCTTTTTCCCTATCTCACCTCTCTCTGTCCTCCTGTCCTCCTGCTGTATGCTTTACACTACCTCTATATTATCCAACACTGTTTAACTTACTGGTGCTCTCTAGTCTTATCCCTACCCTTTCCTGCTATACTACCTGCATCTCTGATTGTCTCCTTTCTCATCTCTTCTTCTGTGGTTTCTTCCCGCTCCGTTTGCCCTGCGGGCTCACTCCACTCCCCTCCCTACCCCCAATTCCCACCCACCCCCAGGGGTCCTATTCTTATAGCTCCCCAGCCACACCCCCTATCACACCTATCCACTCCTTCTCCTTCCCCTGTATTTCTTACCCACCCCTCAACACACCCCTTATACTCTTACCTCTTCCTCTTTGTCTTCTCTACTACCTTTCCTACTAGTTCAGACTCTCTCCTCCTTTTCTATATATCTCTTTTCTCACTCCACTCTCCTTACCAGTCTTACCCCTCACTATACCCTTTAGTATACTGCAGTTCTCACCCAACCAATAGTATACTGTAATTCTCCCCTACCTTCCTAGCTGACATACTTCCACCTTATATCTTACCTCCTATATCTTTCTCTCTTATTTCTCCTTTTCTTTATCTCTATACAAAATGACTTCCTGCTATCCAACACTTCTTACTCTATCAGTCCTACTCTTAACCTCCCTATTCTCTACCTACCAACTTACCTTCTTTGAAAACTGACTTACAATCCTGCCTAATTTCACAAAAAAAGAGACCTCAACCATATACACCTTCACACCCTACTTCAATGCTACAACCACCCCTAACTATCTTCTTCCTAAATTTCACAGAATATCTCACCTCACCTATATCCTACCCTCAGATAAAAAACCTAAATTTCTAACCTTTTTAAATAGTAACATCACAACCAAACTAGGAAATCCCACCTTACTAGATGGTGACATACACCCCAACCCAGGCCCAACTGACCCCTCACCTCAACTACGCTCTTCTAATCTCAATAATAAATTCCTCATAGGGCACCTTAACATTCAAAGTTTAAACAATAAAATACCCCACCTTCATGCCCTCCTTGAAACCTATTCTTTTGACATTCTATGCCTCTCTGAAACCTGGCTAAAATCAGGCACTAAGGACTCTGAAATAATACCCCAAGGCTATAACATACTTAGACAAGACCGAACAAAACGTAAAGGTGGTGGGGTAGCAATCCTTTTTAAAAATCATCTTAACATCACTACTCTACCAACTTGTCCAAACCAAGATAGCAAAATAGAAGCCATCACAACTAAACTCCAACTAAATGCTATAAAAGCCCTTTATATCATATGCATGTATCTACCTCCAGGCAACAATATTCCAATATTAGAAGACTTTCTTAGTTGGGTTTCTACCACCTACCCACAGGAAACTATAATCCTAGGCGACTTTAACATAGACTGGAACACTATTAATGCTGAAAATCCCTCCTCCCATATTAACCTCCACAGCTTCTCCCAAATGATCACCTCAACTACTAGATTCAATAAGCACAGTAAAAGAGAAAGCATATTAGACTGGATACTCACAAACAATGTTAACAAAATATATAAAGTAGGTACCATGCCAGACGATGTCAGTGATCACTTCCTAACTTATATTTCTAGAGAAAAGTCAGATTGTGTAAACACCCCAAATATTAGACAAATTCGCTGTACCAAGCATTTTAACAAAGACCTTTTTCTAGCTGAACTTAGCACTTGTAACTGGAATTCCCTAAAACACTTCCTCTTGAGGATGCAGCTTTATTCTTTAATACTACTTTCTTATCCATTCTTAATAGACATGCTCCAGAGCGTTCCATTAGAATGAAGTCAAAAACAGCCCCATGGCTTTCTAAAGACACTAAGAAACTCATCCTCACTAGAAATAAAGTTTGGACCAAATGGAGAAGCCACAGAAATAACCCAGATTTTCTTCACTACCGCCAGCTTAGAAATCAGGCTAAGAAATCAATAATCTCCGACAAAAAGAAATTCTACTGTGAACTTCAGCAAACTCATCTTAACAATTCCAGACAATTTTGGTTATCAGTAAATAGACTCCTCTCACCAGGTACAGCCAAAACTCCCTCCCCACTAAATGCTAACCCAGACACCCCTCTCCAAACTGTAAATACTTTTAATTCTTTTTTTTCCGAAACTATTCAATCCCTAGCTAGACAAATGAACACCAACAACTTCCACCCCCCAAACAACCCAGCTAACTCTTCTCACAATTTCTCTCTAAAACCTATATCTACTTCTTACATCTACAGACTCATTCACAAACTGAAACCATGTACACCTACAGCTGATAAGCTCCCTTCGCTTTTCCTCCAAAAAGCAGCCAAAGAAATTGCATACCCAATATCCATACTCATAAACAGAACTATCCAGGAGGGTTCCATCCCAAACATCTGGAAAGTCTCCCATATTATTCCACTACATAAAGGTGGTAATTCTATTGACTACTCCAACTTTAGACCAATTGCTCTCCTTTCACCCATAGCCAAAATTATGGAGAAATGTATTCACCAGCAACTAGTACAATATCTCTCTCTACACAACATTATAGCACACTGTCAGCATGGCTTTAGACCTCATCACAGCACCACCACGCCCTTCTTTCCTTTATAGATACTATCTACAAAAATCGCAACAATAATCTTCTCTCTTCTGCTCTCTTCATTGATCTCTCAAAAGCATTTAACATGGTCAACCACTCTCTCTTAACTAACATTTTTCAATCTCTTTCATTTGATAACCTAGCTATTAAATGGTTTATATCATATCTTAACAACAGACAACAAGCAGTCATATGGGAAAACCAAATCTCTACTCTTTTGCCAATTTCCATCGGAGTTCCTCAGGGCTCCATTCTTGGTCCTCTTCTCTTCTCCCTCTTCATCAATGATCTCCATTCTGCTATCCCACAAGCAACCTGCATTCAATATGCAGACGATTCAACCCTTATTTGTTCTGCTCCATCCCCTACGGAACTAATCTCACTCACCCAAAATGTATTTAATACGGTTGAAACATGGTTCTCTAAACGATTTCTCCTACTTAATGCCAAAAAAACTAAACTTCTCCTTTTTACCCCCACAACTCGGACCCCCCCATTAAACTTCTCCATCTCCTCAAACACTAACACTATCATCTCTCCCGATTCGACAACAAAACTGCTAGGAATAACCATCGACAATAATCTCTCCTTCGATCAACACATTAACAACACCATCAAATTAGTTAACAGAAAAATAGGATCCCTTTATCGAATTAAACCTTTTCTAACCCCAGCAACTAGAACCAAGATAGCTCAATCCCATCTCTTATCCACTCTACTATATGCCTCCCCTATTTATACCAACCTTAAGAAAGGCAATCTAACTAAATTAGCAACCTGCTACAACAATATTGCTCGCTTCGCAACTGGTAACCCCTTCAGAACCCATCATTGTCTTAACTTAAAACTTTTAGGCTGGCTTGAATTCCAAAACTACCTGCAAATCCCTCAACTCTCTATTGCCCATAGTATACTACACCAACCTGACAACACCCCTATTCTCTCCCAACTGATAATCCCTTATAACAATCTCAACTCTCTGCGCTCTTCTCACAAACTGATGGCCAAATCAATTAAGTCAAACAACTCTGCTGGTGACTGTCTCTTCACTAATACAGTAGGTAGAAATTGGAATCTTCTACCTAGTGATATAACTCTGACTACATCTTTGCCTCTTTTCAAACAGAAAATTAAACTGTACTTCCAAAACCACTGGTTCTGTTCCTGCAGTACACCTGACTAACTTATCCTATTTATTACTCTGTTATTCCTCCACTCCTTTCCTCTCTACTCCAACTCCTGTTCTGATTCTACTACTATTAGAACTCCAAGTATTATATATTTTTCTGCAAAATTTGTTGGAATTAATGAACAGTACATTTCTTTTTTCAGGAAAATTGTTTTATTACTGTTGAATATCTCTCTTGCAATGTTATATTCCTTATAAGCTGTATTTCTTAGTTATCTAGTTTTATGTAATGTATTAGTAGATAGTGGAGCTTTTCTCCTCGGGCCTCTGCTGAAAATGGACTTGTTATCCAGCCAGACTAGCCCGGTCAACAAATGTAAAATAAATAAAAATAAAATAAAAAGAATGCTGTTTACATATTAAACAATTTACTGTACAGCATATGCTTGCTTGAACAGAATTTTTTCTATTTGTACATACGTGGGCTGTAATGTACACTTAGTCTAGTTTACAAATTTAAAAACCAGGAAATGTCGACAAGCCAACCATAAAAGTCAATACCAAATGGACCAAAAGTAGTGCTTCCACTCATTTAATGCATAAAATGAACCAACATCGTTCCATTCACTGAATCCATTAAAACAATTTTAAAACAAAAAGAAAAAGAAACCGCAATTACGTAAAGCGCTTTTAGTTCGGGTTTTACCCAAACTTCTTCAGACAACTTTCATAAGGCTCAGTTCAGTTTTAAATACTTCCTCCTTAAAGTGGACCAATCAGAATAGCAACTTAGTTGCCTTTAAAAATGTGGCTCAGTTTAAAGCAGAACTACTTCTAGTTCTAAAAGTAAGTGGTAGCTAGTAAATAAATAAATAAATGGTGTGCTCAAAAACAATAATAACTAATACGCACACACTCACCTTGTTCAATTATTCCAAACTACGTCAACCTTATACCATAAACGTTTGTTGAGTTGCCTGACCCCACAAAAAAATACCCTATTATCTTAATTATTGTGTATTACATGTCAGGCCAGTCTACCTCCTCTTGCACAATACCCCTATATTTCCTTTTTTTTTTAAATGTTTAATATTACAGAAACAAAACCAAACCCAAACCCCCGGAAAAGTAATAAACACCCGAGGAAAAACAACACATTGGTTGTACACAGAAAAACATTGGAGAAAGTTTTGTACAATTATAATATGATAGGGTTCTTCTAGTTTGGTTTTAGTACCTATACAGCTAACCCCACTATGGATTACAAGCGATTAAACAAGCTTGGTTTAGAGGGAGTGTAGGGGAGGGGTGTATTGGATAAAACATAAATAGTAGAAGTTATGAGTTTCTATTAAGTAGTTATTAAAATTATCTACATAGATTCCTTAATTTTAGTATACACATTTTTAAAGGGAACTAAGTTGCTATTCTGATTAGTCCACTTTAAGGAGGAAGTATTTAAAACTGAACTGAGCCTTATGAAAGTTGTCTGAAGAAGTTTGGGTAAAACCCAAACGAAAAGCGCTTTACGTAATTGTGGTTTCTTTTTCTTTTAAAATTGTTTTAATGGATTCAGTGAATGGAATGATGTTGGTTTGTTTTATGCATTAAACGAGTGGAAGCACTACTTTTGTTCCATTTGGTATTGACTTTTATAGTTTACAAATTTAGTATTAAACTGAAACCTGCTAATTAAACATTACTGAAACATTAAAATGTATTTTTGTTTTACTACCGTACATGTTGATGGTACCCTAATTACTTAATGACAATAAAAAGTCATAGTTGTCTTTTAATAATTAACACAGACCAATATGTTTTTTGTACCTTTATTTTAGTCCCTTCTGCAGTACTGTTTACACTGTTATTGTAAACTTTAAGGAGTGCCCTTTCCCCCTGCAGTATGCAGCATTTTATTGCACTATTGCTTATTTGCTTTATGCTGTGATAATTGAATGTATGCCTGTCCTCTGGGTGTTAAGGGTCCTGTAGAATTATTATGGACTAAAGGTGTCACCAATATTGGTATGATTAGCTGTTGGACTGTTCTGATGGTAAGGGCAACATATTGATGTATCCAATCTGTAAGACTCATGTATTTTCGCAGTCACTACATTGGAACTGAAAGAGTTAGTTAGGTTATAATTTTGATATAGTTGTTTGAGAATGAACTAGTTGTAATGTGGTATTTTAAGACTAAACAATTATGCTAATGTCCAAGTCAGTCACTGTTTTATTAAGATTTTATGGATTATGTTTAGATTTTATTACAAGTGTTTAGATTTTTATTATAGTTGCTGATGTTGTACTGTAGTTGTCATGTGAAGTAAATGATATATCTTTGTAAGGTTTTGTCATTTAAACTTAGATTTATTTGAGAAGAACAAACATAATGCAGTTGGAGGTTCTCACGATGAAATTGCAGAGATTTGTTCAGTGATATTAAATGCCTGCATTTGTAGGTTGTTGTGAAGTTACTACTTTGATTATTTCATTAGTTTATGGATCTCTAGCCTGTTTAGGATGAATATATGAATTAATTGTTTGCATATCATTAACAACCTGCTGTTAAGGATGGTATGACTGTTGAGCAGTGGTCAGGAATATGCTCTTGGCCAGAAGTGTCCCTTTATGAGACGGAACATTTTAGTACATTTGTGGGTGGAGTTAACATCTTACAAATTAATAAGGGATGGGGACACTGTGGACTGGAAGGATGGAATCCTAGTATTTGTACTCAACTTAAGTCAGGTAAGTCTATATTACTCAGCAACAGCTACAGGTCCTGAGTCTGCAGGGTAAAGGAGATCAGCAGAGCAAAGGTACACATGGCAGGCCAACAGCCTGGTGCACTTGAGTTCACAAAGAAAGCTCCACTGGCATGGTCTGAAAATCTTCAATTACAGCAGCCCATCCCATGCCTATTGCACATAAGGAAATACCAATGCCAGTTAGTATGTCTCCTGACCCTTATATGCAAGACCAGTTACTAAAGCTTGACAGTGAGACTCTGCAGAGGTACTGCATGACCTGAGTAAATACAAGATGAGACACAGCAATGTAGCATTGACCTTGTTATTGGAGAGAAAGCAGGGCTGCTATATGCACAACACAATATTGCTATCATGAGCCCTACTATTAAAACCTCTGATTGTTACAACAACATAGGTTTAGAACAGTTGTCATCACTATGCAGTCCTAGCCACAACATTCTACTAACAAAATCATTAAGTCCATATAGTCGCATTCCATCTCCATGAACTGCAATAACTAAAGTTCAGATAGAAGTATAAACATACATGACAGAACTAGACTTGACCAAAGATTTACCTGTATAACATATACACAGGCCATTCATAACACATCTATGTTTTGTGATATCACACACCATGTAAAAATACAAAGGTATGTTCATATTTTTAAGATCAAAAACAGTGCAAGTCTGTTATTTTACTGTTGCCTGAGGGAATAATGCTTTAACACTGCTGTGCTCCTACTGCTTAGTAGAGGTAAATACTGTTAATATCAACTGGTAGAATAAAATTGTTTGTAGATGGAATAAAAACTGCAAAGGGAAGCTAGCACTTATGAAAATCTCTAGACATAAGTAAATAGGACTTTACTAAATGGTCTGGTCAAAATAATTGTGAATAGATCTGTTGAGAATATTTGTTCTCTTCTAGATGTAGTTTTGAGGAACAATATTTTTCTGTTTGATGAATGCTTATATTTGCAACTCACTGGTGTAGCCATGGGTACTTCTGTGGCTAACACGTATGCCAACTTGGTGTTATACCAATGGGAGAAAGCTTATATTTATAATTTGGATAATTCTTTTGTAAGTAATATATGTTTTTATCAACGTTTCGTTGATGATTGTTTTAAGGTTTTAAAAGGTTCCCTTTCACAGTTGAATGAATTTGTTCATTATTTAAATGCAACCACTAGTTTCTTGAAATTTAAGATGGATGCCTCTGATAGTGAGATTAATTTCTTGGATGTTAAGATACAACTACGTGAGGGTTCTATCCATACCAGTATTCACAAAAAGGAGATCAACTCTGATAGATACATTAATTATTCCAGCATGCATGCCCCACATGTCTTTAAGGGGATTGTTACTTCACAGTTTAATAGAGTTAGTAGATTAAATACTGATGATGCTACATTTAATTTACAGTTGGATGAGATGTCCAAAGAGTTTCTGGATAGTGGTTATGATTCTAAACTAGTTTTAGATTTAAAAAATAAAGTTTTAGTTAACAGGAAGACAATATTGAAGCCGATTTTTCTTGGGGATGATGTTGGTTCTGTTAACCTAGAATGTTCTAAAGTATGCACAAGGTATCTTACTAGTTATAATACCTTGACTTGTTTTGTGAAACAAACAATACAGAGGAATTGGGTTGTACTAATGGCCTCTAGTGAGATTAAAGACATTCTTGGTGACAGGCCTTTTTTCTCATATAGAAATATGAAGTCCTTGAAGAATATGTTATGTTACAAAGATTTTTTCAGGCCTGTAGAGAGGACTTTTACCACTTAGCCCAGCACATATGGCTGTTTGAATTGTCCCTGCTGTTCTGATATTGTGGTTGGTTGCAGTGATAAGTTCAAACATCCTATTAGTGGTAAAGTTTATCAGTTTAATTTTTCTACCACTTGTGTTACATCTAATGTGGTGTACTTGGCTAATTGCGTGAAATGTACTGCATTCTATGTGGGTAATACCACTAGAAAGCTAAAAGAATGCATCATTGAACACAAATTGGAGATTAGAAGGGCCATTGACAGTAATGCCTTGTATAAGCACATAGTTGATTCAGGTATTGAGCATAGATTCTCCTTTAGAGCTATTGATGTAATACGGCCTCCTGCCAGAGGTGGTGATAGTGGTAATTTACTTGAATTAAAAGAGTATGAATGGATTCTTAGGTTGGACTCTGATCATTTTCCAGGTTTAAATAATATGATTACCTTGAAACCTGTTCTTGTTAAATTGCAACATACTAGGTTGCGATAATGTTATGTTTTTTCTAATTTTTCTAATTTTAATGATTTGTTTTATATACTTGTGGTCACATGATTTTTGGACTGCTGGTCATGTGACTTCAGTGACCTCTATTTAAACCATTTGGTTTTTAGATTTGTTTGTATTAGTATTGAGGAAGGATTTCATCCGAAAGCTTTGCTATTATAAAGTGTGTTTTTCTCAGTTCTGGTTGTTATTCAAAATAACCACTGATCAGGCTAACATCAAATCAGAGAACTATACTTTTACTGCACAACTCACTTGTCAGTGTGAGTCGACCACTATAGCATTACTCTACAATTCAGTGTCACTGGGAGTCGCTCACTGCAGCCTTACTGCACAGCTCACATGTCACCGGGAGTTGGTCATTACAGCCTTACTGCACAGCCCACATTAGTGGGAGTCGGTCACTGTTGTCTTACTAGCCCAGCTCACACATCAGTGGGAGTTGGGTTTTACTATGGTTTGTGTGAATGACATTCTTTCAGCAGCACTGCTGCCGAAAATCAGAATGTCATACACAAAACATAAATGGATGGGACAGTCAAACACACTTATGCGAATGCTGTAGTGATTCACATAAGTGTATTCGACTATCTGCACAGAGATCGCGGTACAGTGGGGATTAGAAATTCATCCATATCCCCACTGTAGTGCAATCTCAGAGTTAGAATATATTAGTAGGGGGTGTGGGGGATGCAGGGGTGCTTGCCCCCCTGCAAAAATGTGATTTGTCATATAGGAGTCTGATTTACATCAGCTCCTATACGGCTATCATGTGATGGTTTTGGCCACGATGTCATCTCAAATGTGTCGATCATTTGGGTCGACATTGTGGCAGGTCAGAATGTGTGTTTTCAGGTTTACTATTCATTGTTTCGAACGGCAAATGTTTTGCCGTTCGAACAAACAATAGTAAACTGGGAGTCGGTCACTTTAGCCTTACTAGCACAGTTCGCTTGTCAGTGGGAATCTATCATTACAGCCTTACTGCACAGATCAGCTGTCTAAGGGAGTCAGTCACTACAGCCTTACTGCCTAGCTCACCTTTCAGTAGGAGTCAGTCACTGTATCCTTACTGCACAGCTCATCTGTAAATGAGAGTCAGTCACTATACCCTGACTGCACACCTCATTTGTCAGTGGGGAGTCAGTTACTATACTCTTACTGTACAGTGCACATGTCAGTAGAAGTCAGTCACTGTAGCATTACTGCACAGTGAACCTGTTACTGGAAGTCAATCACTACAGTGCAATTGCACTGCTCGCTTGTCCAAAGGAGTCAATCACTACAGCCTAACTGTACTGGTCACTTCCCCGAGCGAATCAATCACTACAGCCTTATTGCACTGGCCACTTGTCCAAAGGAGTGAATCACTACACTCTTACTGCACTGGTTGCTTGTCCGAGGGTGTCAATCACTACAGCCTTACTGCACTGCTCGCTTGTCCAAAGATGTTGATCACTACAGCCTTACTGCACTGCTCACTTGTCCAAAGATGTTGATCACTACAGCCTTACTGCACAGCTTGCTTGTCTGAGGATGTTGGTCACTACAGCCTTACTGCACTGCTCACTTGTCTGAGGATGTTGATCACTACAGCCTTACTGCACTGCTCACTTGCCAGAGGATGTTGATCACTATAGCCTTACTGCACTACTCACTTGTCCGAGGATGTTGATCACTACAGCCTTACTGCACTGCTAACTTGTCCAAGGATGTTGTTCACTACAGCCTTACTGCACTGCTTGCTTGTCCAAGGGAGTTGATTGCTACAGCCCTACTGCATTATTTGCTTCTTTGAGGGAGTCTATCGTTACAGACTTGCTGCACAGTACTTTTGTTAGTGGTAGTTAGTCACTATACGTTGACTGCACAGCACACCTTTCGGTGGGAGTCAGTCAATGTAGCCTTACTGCAAGTGCACCTCTCAATGGGAGTCACTCACTATAGCTTTATTGCACAGCTTGCTTGTACATGGCCTCCTTGGAACTAAGGTTGACTCAGGGGTGTGTTGTCAGTATGATAGTTATCAGAGGTGGTTGACTTCCCAAAGGATATTATTATGCATTTCTTGGCATTTAGTTTTAGTCCATGGCTCTGACAAAAGTTGTCTGTGTCAGCCCTTCCAGGAGAACATTGTCAGTGGGGGATTCTATGACTGCTTCAGTCAAATATATCAGGGAGATGCTCTTGGCATTGGCCTTGACTTCAGACAACTAAATGCCAAAAAGGAACAGTCCCAGGACCAATTTCTGAGGGATTCCACTTGTGAATAGCCTTGATGTAGAGGTGAACCCCTCAAGTCTAACTTCCTGCTTCCTGTCTGTGGGACAGCTGGCTATCCACGTATTGACATAAGGGTTTATACCCAACCTCCTGAGTTTTTCAACAAATGTAGAGTTGGGTATATTGTCAAATGCCCCATCCAGGTCACAGTAGACTGTGTGAACTGTTTTGCTCTCAACCACTGCTTTGGTGACCTTCTCAAAGAAGTCTACCAGTGTGAGTAGGCATGACCTGCCCTTGACAAAAATCATATTGGGTTGGGTCCAATGCCTGGAGGTTTCCTTTGTCATTACTGATCATTTCTATGATAATTCTTTCCATGGTTTTGACACTAGTGAGACTTATGGCGCTGTAGTTTCCAGGCTCTGTAGAGGGCCCAGTTTGTGGAAAGGCATGATTGCTGCTGTTCTCCAATCATAAGGCATGAAGCCTGTTTAGAAGCTACAGTTATTAACAGTTTGGGGGCCTGATAGGTCAGGTCATGTTTCATGCTATTTAGAAGCATGCTGAAATATTGTCCTGGCCCACGGAAGCCTTGGAGCATTAAGGACCAGTTTCCTAGTGACAGTAAAGGGAGTTATATTTGATGGGATTTCCTGAAAGGAGGTGGAGGGAGGGGTCAAGTTCGAGCTGCATTTGTGTGCCGGGGGGTTTGCTATATCTTCTGGCTCACTATAGGTGGCCCCATTAGTAATGAGCTCTCCACTGAACTGTGTATTGCCTTTGAGGTTGCAGACATAGGTAAATAATGCCTTGTGGTTGTCCTTGGCCTGAGAGGCCAAGTTTACTTTAAATGTGGCTTTGGTAGACTATTTGTCCTTGGAGTTGTTTTAGTTGGATGAGAGTGCTTTTGACCTGCTGGGTGCTGCACCTTCTAATTTCTGCCATGATTTTCTTCCTTCTGTAATTCCACCAGGGTGCTTGTTTTTGAGTAGCTCTGTGCTGGGCGGGTACAGCTGCATCTATGTAGCTATTAACATGGTTGTACAAGGTTTCTGTGAAGAGTTCCATGTAGGCAGCAGTGTTCTCAGGATTTATAAGGGTTTGAAATGTTGCCAGATTATCAGTGAATAGTAGGATGTTACACTAAGTAATTTGTGACATTCCAGGGTTAGCTGAGGTCCTGGGCTTTATTTTTACTCCAAAGTAGAAAGATTTATGGTCTGACCTTACCACAGAAGACTAGAGGGTGTGCAGCACTCTTTCATATTAGTGAGAACCAGAGCCAGTATGTTTACATCCCTGGTCATCGTTGTTAGAGTGTGCTCAACAATATACTAAGGTTGAAAGTAATTTTGCTGCAATTATGCAACATAATTAATGTATAAGATAAATCTTGCTTAAATGTAGAAATAGAGTTTAGTAATATGTAATCAGCATCCATACTAAATTACCATGGCTTGGAAAAGGAATCTGCTGAATGGACATTTTTCCCTTACAAACTCAGAAACAGGATGTATGCAAGAACAAAAATGCAAAATCTGCTTTTAAAGAACACTGACATGTTATTCTGCATATAAAAAATGGACACAATATGTTTCCTAAAATAACAGGATGGACACAATATGTTTCCTAAAACAACAGGATATGTTTATGACACTGTGACAATGTGTTTTCTCAAAAATATGTTTTTCTGCATGAAAAACAGGATATGGCACAAGAACAGATGTTTTATACAAAGATCCAAATAAAATACAGGATGTTCACACTGTCAGAAAAGCTGATCTCTGACAATGTGTTTTCTCAAAAATATGTTTTCTGCATGGAAAACAGGATATGCTTATCAGCATTGACACAAGAACATATGTTTTTATACACAGATCCAAATAGAATACAGAACAATGTGTTTCCTCAAAAATACGTTTTTCTACATGGACATCAGGTCACTGTTACAGGATATTCACACTGTCAGAAAAGCTGGTCTCTTACAAGACATTGTTAAACAAGGAAGTTTAGTATTGTTTCTACAGGATAAGCAATTCTCCAAAATATGTTTATGCATGACTAAAAACTGTATATAAAGAGCTGTATAAATCCAGTTATGTTAGAGGTATGGTAGGGACTCATGTGACTTAAGGTAAATGTTATATCTCTCACATCATCTGTACTATATGAGAAGTAAAGTTGGAACAGTACTTTTAAGCTGCAACGTGGTTCCATTTGGTTTATTATAAAAAGTTATTTGTTACTGCTCTCTAAAGTTGATGCTGCAAAGTATATTCTCTCATCAGTGTATATTCTGCAAGTTTCTGTATGCAACAGACTGTGAATGCAAATATAACCAGACTTTGAATTTTAGCAGAATCCAGCCAGCAAGACTGAGTGTCTTAAGAACACTTCAAATCCATCACACCAAGCAGTAAGCAGCTCAATGTAATTTTTTCAATGGCAAGCTAGCCTGCATTTGAACCTACAATCTGCATTCAAACACAGGAGGAGTGATGGTAAGCCCTGCAGAGTCTCACTTCAGTTAAATTGCAGTAATTAACATTTGTACGTATGTGTAAATCCTAAACAGAAGTATTCCAGTTTATGCAGCTTGCAGTAGTACAGTTTTTTAGACGTCTACATCCGGAGTGAGACTGAAGTTCCAGTCGCAGTGCCATAATTTCGCTAAGAAAAGGGGAATATCCACTAGCACAGCAGTCCGCTGCCTGTTGTGCTTTCCCAGCTTCTCAAGTGACTTTGAAAAATTTCCAGCCATCTGCAACAACAGCCTAATCACCAGTTTTCTTGCTCACTGGTAAGACTTTTTTTCTACGTCACATTTTTTTTAGTATGGATGCTATCAGGCAGAATTCTAGCAAATGTAAGCCAAGTTTTACTCTTAATGTAGCAGAACAACCAGATAAAATATGGAGTAAATTGCAATGTTGGTATACACAACACATTAGTAAGTGTAAAACCTTGTTAGGGCAAGTTGACATACCAGCATTATATAAGTGGATTGTAACATTTGATTGGTATTTGCAACAAAAAAATGAAGTATATCATAGTAAATGTTTATTGTGTGATTCAAAGGAAACTGCATTTTGTGTAATATGCCATAAACAAGTATTACATGATATTGCTAAAAAACTAGACTGTGCAGACAGATCTGTTCATGATAAAGAATTAATTAAGGATACACAGTTTTCATTATATCCAGATGTAAAGCAGTTATGTCCTGTAAGTACATTAATTTCTGAATTACAACAGCAATCAAATCTATTATTGACAGAGTCCCCTGTAGATCTTGTAACTCCCTTTAAAAATTATGTACAAGCATGGAATGATGCCACGGCTACACATACAGATGAGGACAGAAACAAAGTTTATGATACATTGACAGAAGACTTTAATAAGTTTTTAAAAGAGAAACAAAATGAATTTAAAATGTTCAAAACTGACATTCAAAATCTCTGTCAAAAGTGCATAGGAGCTCTTCAGTCAACAGAGGAATCCAATAACAGGTATCATATATCCCTTAAACACTTACAGGTAGAAATGACAGACCTTAAACAGCATCTGAAGGAAAAGGAAGAAGAATTAGATGAATTAACAGAGACTAACCTCCAAAATACTATTTTGATATCCCAGCTTAAAGAAGAGTTAAAAAACACAAAACCAGTCCAAATTATAGAACAGGGACAGGGAACCACTACAGATTTATATACACGGTCTAGATTATTACAGAGTTTACCACAGTGGAATGATAAAAAAGGCATATTTTATAACATGCTTATATTTGAAGAATGGGTGGCATATACAGCAGGATCTGATATATGGACAGATGCATTACTTAGATGTTTCCGGATTTTCATTCCCAAATGTTTTAAAACTTTCATTCAATTAAAGCAAGATGATTATCAGTTGAACACTAAAGTAGGACGTATGACAGCCATTTTAATGGCATTTACACAAGGGCAGCCTCTCACAGCCAAATTATTAGATAATTTTAAAATTACTATCACAGATAAATTAATGGAACAAAGTGATCATTTTAGACTTGCATTTCAAATCATATATAAAAAAACAGACAGAGACATGGGAAAAAGAGACATACAAAAACAGTTAATGCATTGCTTCTTAGAACAAGCCAAAGGGGTTCCAGGGGATATTAAATGTATCTACAAAGAAAATTCTGATACCCTCACTGATTTGGTACAAAAACTAATGAGGGGACGGACTATGGCCAATGATGGGACTTTATACTCACACCATATCTTTGCATGTGAAGATAATAGTGAGCCATTTGAAGTAATTGGTGAAGTCAAAAACAGGGGAAGGCAAAGATGGTGTGACCAACCAGCAGCAGAAAGAGCTGTGTCAGCACCACCAGCTCCTGCCTCTATGCTTGTAGTACCAGGATCAAGCACAGGTAATGAGCAAAAGGCACCAACATGCTTCTTTTGTAAAAAATAGGACACGTTAAGCAAAATTGTGATCATTACAAAGCCTGGCAAAAAGAAGGAAGAACAGGGAGTGTTTCCAAAAGAGAGCAAACAATTTACAAGAAAAGTCAGAAAAGCAGGATCATGTACAAAAACCTTACAATATTAGTAAAACAGTTATAAGAGCCATCAATATACAGGAAAAGGGAAAGTATGCCGGTAGGTTTTCAAACAGTTTCACCTGTAAATCCAAACATTTGATAGAACAGGCAGAAGGAATAGCTAGGCAACAGTTAAAAAGAGATTGAAAAACCTAAATATGTAGATCATTCAGACACAGAAGAAGATGACAAACAAAAACATGAGGTGTGTCATATTGCATTTGATAATAAAGGAGAGGATGAGTGGATTTCCTTACAATAGGGATGTGCCCCCTACTCTGGTATCTTTCCTGACTACCTTTAAAAAGGTCGAGATGGACGACCACTGATTGATATTTGGGTAGAGGGTCACTGTGGAAAAATGTCATAATAGACACAGGAGCAGCAGTATCTGTCACAAACAGACAGTTACCAGTAAATCCTATAAAAAGGTTTGCATTTCAGCATTTAATGGCACAGGATGCTATGCAGTGAGTAGCCAAAATGTGGACATAAAGTTTAGTCAAGAGGGACAAATATGGAAGGGTGCATTTTTAATGCATCCATCTTGCACAAATACCATTATTGGTATGGACATTCTAGGACCTTTAGGCATAGTAATTGATTTACCTAATGAAATTCTGTGGATGGGAGACAAACAACAAAGAGAGGAAGGGCAAAATACAGGTTGCTATGCAATCTCTCTACCTGACAAACCTGAAAACCTACAGGCTATATAAATACAGACAGTGAGGATGTATGGAAGCATTTACAACAGCAATTCCCAAATCTATGGTCCAAGGGTCCCAGTGATTGTGGGAAACTAGAAAGCCCAGTAGGAATAGGAAGTGATCAGGACTATATACCACCTTTTCAAAAACAATATCCTATTCCTAGGGAAGCAGAAGAACATATGGAAAAATGTATTGCAGAATGGGAAAGAGAAGGGATTATACAAAAAGGCAACAGTCCTACAAATTCACCAATCTGGCCAGTTAAGAAAAAAGATGGTATTTATCGTCTTGTTATTGATTCTGAAAGGTTAATCAATATACCACTCCTAGAGCACACTTGATTCCAGGAGTCCCAGAGTTGGCTGTACATATTAAGCCACAAAGTAAGTGGTTTACAGTAATAGATTTAGCAAATGGCTTTTTTGCAGTGCCACTCAGGAAAAAAGATTGGCCAAGATTTGCCTTTACATTTAAAAACCAGCAATATGTTATGACAAGGTTACCACAAGGGTTTCAAAACAGTCCAGTTATTTTTCATCAGACAGTAGGATCCATTCTACAACATTTGGAAAAGGATGATTCAGTAATACATTACATTGATGATATTTTAATTCAGTCATAAACAGTAGAGGAGCATGTACGGCTTCTTAAAAGAGTATTTCATACTCTACAGCAAGCAGGGTTTAAGGTTAAAAGTGAAAAAATTCAGTTTATGACACAAAACGTTAAGTTTCTAGGTACTATTATAAAACCAACAGGAAGATCTCCTTGCCCTGTACGTGTACAAGGCATTTTACAAATGGAAAAGCCACTGACTATAGCAGACTAACATAAATTCATGGGAATCATGAATTACAATAGGGAATTTATAGAGGATTATGCAGCCGTGGCTGCTCCCCTATACAAAATGTTACATGAACAAAAGAACTCCACCTTTTTAGAGTGGGGATCTCATGAAGAGGAGGCATTTTCACAGATAAAAATAAAACTAGCACAAGCTACAGAACTAATAGCGTCCACTCCAAGGTTACCATTTGTGTTACAAGCAGCAGCAGGAAAAAAAAACACTGTCTGTGGTACTACTACAGGAATGGCCACATGGTAGTGACAACAGAATGGAAAAAACATTACGCCCAGTCACTTTCTTTAGCAGAAAGATGACTCCAGTGGAATTGGGTTACCATCCATGTATACAGCAGTTATTAGCAATTTACTGGGGTATTAAACAAACTGAATATTTGACCGTATTTTCCAGCATTATAGTACAAACACCACATCAAGCTGTAAAAGCTTTGATAGACAGTTTTGAAATGAATAAAATTACAGATGGTATTAGTCAGGCAGTCTTTGCAAAATGGATGGCACTTTTGGAATGAAAACTGTTACTATACAGACAGGGGATAAATACCATTTGTCAAACCATATGGGATATGAAGGAAAACAGCATAACTGTTTAGAAAAGATAATGTCACCTGAGGTGCAATTTTTAGCATCTGATTTTGATCACTTTAAGCCATCCATCTTTGTGGATGGAGCACGATATTGGGACCAAGGCAGATACTGGACAGGATTTGCCATAGTTCCAGAGAATCCACAACTGGGTTCTCCTGAACTAATCAAGTTACCAGGGCATATGTCAGCTCAAAGAGCTGAACTGGAGGCAGTATTGTATGTGCTAAAGTATTACAATCCTATTAACATTTTTTCAGATAGTGCTTATGTAGTAAATTCTTTAAGACTACATATGGAAACCTGGGTAAGACGAGGATTTGTGGATAGTGTAGGTAAACCATTACGGCATGCTGAAGTATTAAAAGACATATATAAAGTTATAACAATGTCAAAACAACAGGGACAGTATAGCATCTTAAAAGTAAAAGCACATCAAAAGCCAACCAGTGAAACTTACAGATTAAATGTGTTAGCTGATACTTTGGCCAAACAAGCAGCACAAAATGGAAAAGAACTTCCAGAATATGAGTATGCCAATGTAGAAGTTAGTGTCTTAAAAGAGCTAGATAAAGAGTCAATAGAGAAAGACCTTGTATGCATACACAACCTCCAAAGGGTTACAGTTGCCATATGTACCATTTCAGTTGGCACGCCAGTTGGTCAAGTTAAATCACCAAATACTGGGCCATATAGGAACTGATAAGTTATGGGCAGTTGTAAAAGAAAAGTATTGGAACCCAAATTTAAAAAAGGTCTGCAAACTGATTATAGAAGAATGTTTAATCTGTCTTCAGGTAAATGCTAAAAGCAAAAGGCCTCAGTTACATCGAGTACAGCCAGCGGATGGGCCATGGTATGCAGTTCAAATAGATTATGCAGGTCCATTACCAACAACAAAGGGAGGTTACAGATATCTACTAGTAGTAGTGGACGTCTTTTCAAAATGGGTAGAAGCAATTCCTACCAAAACCATGACAGCAAAGGCAACAGCAGAAGCCTTATGGAAAAATATTTTCTGTCATTGGGGATGGCCACGGGTCATAGAGTCAGACAATGGCCCACAGTTTGTTAGTGATCTCATTAAACAAATATGTAATTTGTTAGGCATACAGCAAAGGTTTCATGTACCATACCATCCACAATCTAATGGCATTGTAGAACGTATGAATCAGACGTTAAAAGAATGTCTAAAAAAGGCATGCTTGGAAAAGGGCAATACATGGGTACATCATCTGCCTGGTATTTTAATGGGTATTCGAGCAACACCAAACAGCAAAACAGGTATTTCCCCATATGAAATAATGACAGGCCACAAAATGCCCATACAATTACCATTTGATCCAGATTTACCTAATGGTAGGCCCATGCTAGAAATTAGCAAACATCAGGAATGGCTAAAACAACTTACTAGTATATGTGACTATAATGCAAGGGAGCAAGTGTTCCATCTATGGAAAAAGGTGCCAATAATACCAGCTGAAGAAAACCTTCCCTGTGGAACCAAAGTATTGGTAAAAACATTCCAAATGGAAGGACCATGGGCTAGCTAATCGCAAGGCCCTTTTGAAGTAGTGGAACAAATTGGACCATTAGTGTACAAAATCAAAGGAAAAAAGAAAAACAGAACAATGTTGGTACATAAAGATCAACTAAGAATGATAAAAAATAGTGAACAATGTAAATCTGATTAAATGTATTCTTTTGTAGGTTTCCAACAGAGAAAACCCTAATGAAATTGACATGGTTTAAAGTGCATCCTTTTGGAAATCCAGTTTCGGATGACCAAAGGCAAAATGATTCAACAATGGAATTTCTATTTAAAGGATGTTTTTTAAATTGATAATAGCTATTATACTAACTATTATTGTATTGCTTAGTATTAAATTATACTTACAACCTGTTAATCAAACTGTAAAGTTACATAAGAGAGAGAGTAAAGAAATGTGGAAAAATGAACAAGACTGGTCACCATCTTTTAACACTTTCTTAGCAAGACAATGTTGGTATGCAAAAGCATGAATGTTTCTAATTGTTGGGTATGTAGTTTAATACCAAAAATAACACGCGTAATGCCTCTAATACCTATTCCACTAAATTCTCTTAGTAGTTGGAGAGTATTAATAAATGAAACAGGAGATCAAGTTATAAATGTACAATTACGTAGAGCAAGAGTACAGTTATCTGCTATAGTACAGGGGATCACATGTTTTCAACAAAATGGAACTGTTCCAGTGGGTAATAGCAATTGTATTCAAACAATTGAAATGATATATTTTCACAACCACATACCAGTACGTGGAGTATTTTCTCATGGTTTTCCTATTTTAATACCAATTAAGGGTCAGTTAATATTAAGTGACACAGCAGTATTTCATTTTTCACAAAATGACAAAAATGACTGTAAAACTAATATTACATGTTGGAGAAGTAAAACAGATAAAAACTTTACAGTTGTACATGATAAAACTCCTACTATGGGGCAAGTAAATGGCAGTCTGGTAAATAGCAGTGTTGCTCTATCAGATGGGTTATATTACATCTGTGGTAAATATGCTTATAAATGGTTACCAAAGGGATGGGATGGCACCTGTTATATAGGATTGGTGGTACCAGCAATGCATCATGTAAAAGAGTTACCAAAAGGAAACATTAGGAATACAAAAAGAAAAGGGATATATTACCTGTAATTGAAAGTCCAGAAAATCCAGTAGACACCTTAGATACATCACGTATATATCATCAAAATCTTGATTATATTAAATTAAAAGATATGGATTTAGGAGATGATGTAATCTCTGGAGCAGGTATTTTCCTTGGTAGGGCTGCAAAAGCCATCTGGGAACTGAGAAAACTATCTAAACTAGTTGAGGTATTGGCAAATGCCACTTTCAATGCAGTCCTTGACATTACTGTCGAAATGACAGCAATACGAACTATGGTTTTGCAAAATCGAATGGCATTAGATTACATATTAGCATCACAAGGGGGTACATGTGCTTTAATAGGAGAACAATGCTGTACATTTATTCCAGACAAAACAGAATCTGTAAAAGCACATTTAGAAGTGATTGCACAAGTGTCTCAACATACTAGGAAAAACTGGACTGATGACTGGAGTGAATGGTTTAGTAATCTATTTACAGGATGGACAGGAAAAATCACTGTATTTTTAATTTCTTTTATTGTTATTGTAATGCTTGGTTGCATATTATTTACATGTATTAAAATCTGCTTAGCAAAAGCTAGTCAAGTTACTGTTGTTAATTGTCATAATGAAAAAGTATTACCAAATGATGCTGAATTTATTTCTCTAGTTTAAAATAAAAAAGACGGAATTGTTAGAGTGTGCTCAACAATATACTAAGGTTGAAAGTAATTTTGCTGCAATTATGCAACATAAATAATGTATAAGATAAAGCTTGCTTAAATGTAGAAATAGAGTTTAGTAATATGTAATCAGCATCCATACTAAATTACCATGGCTTGGAAAAGGAATCTGCTGAATGGACATTTTTCCCTTACAAACTCAGAAACAGGATGTATGCAAGAACAAAAATGCAAAATCTGCTTTTAAAGAACACTGACATGTTATTCTGCATATAAAAAATGGACACAATATGTTTCCTAAAATAACAGGATGGACACAATATGTTTCCTAAAACAACAGGATATATTTATGACACTGTGACGTGTTTTCTCAAAAATATGTTTTTCTGCATGAAAAACAGGATATGGCACAAGAACAGATGTTTTTATACAAAGATCCAAATAAAATACAGAATGCTCACACTGTCAGAAAAGCTGATCTCTGACAATGTGTTTTCTCAAAAATATGTTTTTCTGCATGGAAAACAGGATATGCTTATCAGCATTGACACAAGAACATATGTTTTTATACACAGATCCAAATAGAATACAGAACAATGTGTTTCCTCAAAAATATGTTTTTCTACATGGACATCAGGACACTGTTACAGGATATTCACACTGTCAGAAAAGCTGGTCTCTTACAAGACATTGTTAAACAAGTAAGTTTAGTATTGTTTCTACAGGATAAGCAATTCTCCAAAATATGTTTATGCATGACTAAAAACTGTATATAAAGAGCTGTATAAATCCAGTTATGTTAGAGGTATGGTAGGGACTCATGTGTCCTAAGGTAAATGTTATATCTCTCACATCATCTGTACTATATGAGAAGTAAAGTTGGAACAGTACTTTTAAGCTGCAACGTGGTTCCGTTTGGTTTATTATAAAAAGTTATTTGTTACTGCTCTCTAAAGTTGATGCTGCAAAGTATATTCTCTCATCAGTGTATATTCTGCAAGTTTCTGTATGCAACAGACTGTGAATACAAATATAACCAGACTTTGAATTTTAGCAGAATCCAGCCAGCAAGACTGAGTGTCTTAAGAACACTTCAAATCCATCACACCAAGCAGTAAGCAGCTCAATGTAATTTTTTCAATCGTACTGACAAGCTGGTCAAGGGGCTTTGTGTTTACAAAATCTAGGAATCTCTCTGCCCACACATTTGATGTTGTATAGGATTCCCAGTTAATAGTAGGATAATTGAAGTTACCCATGAATATGGTATTGGGTTGGATGGTGAGTGCTTCCAATAAGCTGAAATAAATGTTATGGGCTCCCTGGGTCATAGAGAGGGACCTATAGCTTGCAAGGAAGTGGTTTGGGATTTTGCTTATGGTGATTTGAATATGGAGAAGCTCAAGTGCATTGTCCTGTCTGACCTGCCTTGAGTATTTATTTTTCACGTAAATTGAAACACCTCCATCTTTAGTCCCTGGCTGTGTAGTAGCTAGTCTAAATGTGTGAAAGGCATTACAGCTTTGTAGCTTTGTAGCTTTGCACTACCTGTGTGTTCTCTGTGGCTTTAAACCATGTTTCAGTGACTGCACAGATGTCAGCATTATCCAGGGTTAGAAGAACTTATAAGGAGTGGAGTTTCTTGTTTAGACTCCTAGCACTGAGTAGTAACACCTTTAGATTTTCGTGGTTGTGATTTGCTGTGTAAGAAGTACTGTCAGTTTTGCATTACTTAAAAAGGCACTACGGGGGTGGGGGTGGGGAGAGACAATATTTTAGCTAATATTAACAAACCTAGATGGGACAAGTGCAGACCATCCCTGGCAATGTGGTCTGTTGACCATCTACTTCCATGCTGACAAATACTGCACCCCTTTAGAATGATAGCAGAAGCTAAGCCAATTATTAAGGACTGCCATCTTCTGCTCGTATTGTAGCATCATCTTGGAGAAGGTAAATGCTGATCAATGCTAGGGACATACCAACATGGGACACATATTCCAAGAGCTCCATAACATTTCTGTTCATATAGCCTAAGGAGAGATGTCTTGGGTCATTTACATCCACATGGAGTTTTACTGAGTCTCATACTGGTACTGGTTGTCCAATGAGCTGACTGTATTTGTAATGTGGTGGATATTGGCCCTGGTAAGCAAATGGCTGTGACTTTCTCTTTACTTATCCTGCTGAGAGGGACATCAGTGTGTCTCACAATGGAGTCCCCAAATACCAGAATGTTGGATTGTGTGGGGACTTGCCTTATGGGCTTCATGAGATTAGCTGTATGTGTTGATGTGGGTGTTGTTTGGAAAGAGTCCACTAGGGTTGCTGAGGATGTTTGAAATACTTACTTCATCTAGGTCATCTTTGGGGTTAAGAAAATTTAAATTTAAGTGTGTGCATATGCATGTATGCATATGTGTATATATCTGCTTTGTATTATGCGTGATGGGTGCAGTATGTTTACTACTGACAGCAGGAGTGCTTTTATGTGAGAGCTCGTCTTTCAGTGACATGGCTAATTAAAGATTTAGGCAAAATGTTTAAAGATAAGTTTTTGATTTCCTTCCCAAATGTCTTGGGGTTTCCTAAGTTAGCAGCTTGTACTTTTCTGTAATATCGACCTAAGATTGGTTAGTTGCTAGCTTAAACTTCTGTTTGATTTTGAGTAGGTTCTACTTGTATTGTCTGTGTTAGGATCCTTTTTCAAGTCAGACCAAGTTTAATCCTAATATGACCTGTAATCCATTGGTAAATAAACTCAGGGTATAGGGTGCTGTTTAACTCGTTCCCTCCAATGGAGCTCAGGAAGGTTGCATTGTAATTTCCAATGGGTGGAGCCTCAGCCTTTTGACAGAATCAAATTATGTCCTCACATTTCAAACAAATGTTCATGTCTCTGGAACCACAGGGGTTATGAAAGAAGTATAAATGACAAACTATTTTTGTAGTGGTAGCATTCTTTAGGTTCTAGGTATTAAAAGGAATATTATAAGTCACAGTAAATACAGTAATTATTACATTTGTAATATTTTGTAAACTTGCAATATCTCAGCAACCATTCAAGTTACACACATACTGTCAGCAATATTTTATTCATCTATCTGAGAGCTTTCATATGAGGCTAAGCAGGTCTGTTATTTGAATATTGAGATATTTAGAAAAATGTGAAAATTATATCTATATAAATTAATATCGTAAAAACAACAGTTAATATCCATTTACCTGCACTAGACAGAGGTCAAATATTAATGCAGTTGAGTCTGGCAGTGTGTAAGCTTTAAGATAAAATATTTTAAAACCTTATACATAGCAAGATTTTGGAATTACCGATGCAAATATAAATAAACAGTATTTGATACCTAGAGGCTTCAGGAGGAGTTAACTGCAGATGCACGTGGAGGCATCATTCAGATGTAACAAGTTAAATGATACAATGTCTGCTTTATAGGGAGGAATGGACTGTAACAATCAGAAGGGTCAAAGTAGAGCTGGTAATGCTGGGGCTGCTATAGCTGTAATTTAGCTGCAGTGTATATAAGTAAACTGTAATAGCAGGACAGCATTAGAATAGTCATGTATAGCTCTGGAGAGAACAAACTGAGGGGGGAGTTTTCTGCGCTTAAGTGACAAGGATGAGACAATTATGAAATGTAACTTAAAGACCCTGCAGTTGTTTGGGTTTCCCTGGCATGTTGGTTACAAACACATCAGATAAAGTGCTGTAACATCTACATTGGTTTGGCCTTGAGTCTTCACTAACTAGTTGTTTAATATTTAAACTAGAACTTAATATGTGAAGCTGTATTTTGTGGGATCCCAAACAGTCCAGGTTGGTGTCAATATTATACATTTGTGTTGTTTGATATGACTGAAGATTAAGTTTAGGGTTGCTTCAACTATACTGTAACATACGGAGTATAAAAGTCTTAGTGAGGTAACAAAAGTCTTCAGCATGTCCTGTTTTAAATAAAGTATCCAGAAACTTCAGTTAGGTTCACAGGGGTTTTACTAGGCTAATGACCACAAGGGCCTTTTTAAGCCTAGCCATGATTCTCAAATCTCTGACAAGTTCTGATACCCTTGATAAGTGTAAGCAGGAGCCTGGGAGATGAAATATTTACAAGCAGGGGCCTGGGAGATGAATCATTTACAGGCTGCCGGAGTCAATTAGAGACATAACTGCCAAACCAGGGATGAATTTCCTGTTCCCCAACTAATTATCCAAGTTGTGCTTGAATTGGGTTAGGGAGGAACTCTGCTTTGCATGGATGGGGAGCCTGTTCCAGAGAAGGGGTTAGTCTCTGGGATACAGACCTGTCTCTTTAGCAGGTCCTATTTATATCACAGACAAGATTTAAGCCTTTAGAAAGGGTATTCTGGTGCTGTTTGTTTTGTGGACATGCAGGAGGTCCGTCAGACTGAGGTTTGACAATGCCCTGTATGCCAGGCATAGATCTCCCCTCAAAAGCCTGTAGGAGGCAGAATAGAGGTATAGGGCTTTGAGGAGGTCTACGCAGGACATTTTACTTATGGCCTGTATTCTTTTAGTGAGAAACCTCTGTGGACATTTGTATTGTTGGATATGCTTGGTTAGGTACATACCAAAGAGGGCATTGTTCTTAATGACAGGTCTGATGAATGGCGAATAAAGTGGTGCAATGACTTTCTTGGACTTTGACACCATACCTTTGCTTAGAAGTTGTGCAACATAGAATGATTTCTTCGCTACTGTAGACACGTGATGGTGAAAGGCAAGATTGTGGTCTGTATGTGTCCCTAAGTTCCTGTCCACTGGGTCAACTCTAAGCGGTGTGAAATATAGATCTAAGGGTTAGATCTCTGTGTGTTATGCATTAAATCTCCTGACATGATGTAAAGTGATAAAGCTCTGAATATGACTCAAGTGAGAAAAAAATTCAGATAGCAGCTTGGATGCTTGACAGAGAAGGCAGGAAGGATGGATGTGCTCATCCTGAGAGAAATGTTGAAGCCAGATGTGTTCCAGTTGTCATTTAGGGGAAGCGATGGATAATATGACCAGAGGCAGTTAATGTGATAGGCAAAGCCATGGATGGCTAGAAACCTTCACTGAGCAAGTGCACATGGATGGAAGGGATTATGGTCCTTTCACGTGAGAGTCATATGGTGGTCCTTTCACATGTGAGTCATATGGTGGTCCTTTCACGTGAGTGTCATACGTCACTCCACAGAGAAAAGGGTTAAGCTAATATACAAAAAGTCCTCAAAGATGTAAAGCTGGTAAGGGCAGAAACAAACTACATGCCTGTCTAAAGGAAAACAATTCTGGATGGATGCTACCCATGTTGATCTCAGAATTACTCCCCACTCTCCACTAGGAAAGTCAGTCCAAGTGGAACTTGATGGTTAACAGGTGGGGGAAGAGGACAACAATATACAGACAAAACATTTCCTAGCAGACTCTTATCTGCTAAACTGAATTAAAACATTTGCTGTCAAGTGTCTGTCTGCCTCCCAAATTCTCCTCCAAGCAACATACTTGACAAAAGGCAGATGCTGTGAATACAGCATTTGATTTACACCTTACTGCAAGTCAAGTTGCTGAAAAGCCTTAAAAGATTCAAAGTGCAACACGACTGCTTCTGCTTGGGACGGATCCACAAAGATTTGCAATTATTTTCCTTTTCTGTATGAAAGTAAAATAAAATAGCAGCACTTAATGAATGAAAGACGTTTGAGGTATAAAAACACACATAAATAACCTTATCAGAACCTATGGAAGCATGTCTAACTAGTAAAATTATTAGTGCACAGTTAAGACTTTGCTTATGTTAAGTAAACCCAATGGTTCTGTAAAAACACCAATGTGGAAATGCACTGTAATAAGGACATAGGCCGAAGAAAACATTGTGCCATTTCAAGTGAGAGAAAAAGAGATGTGAACATGAGAATAACAAAATCAATCATCTTGATTTTAATTGCTCCTTCAGATTCCATTCTATAAAGGGCATGTTGCAAAGTTGTGTAAAACAAGTAACTTACAAGTAATGAACTGAATTATACGAATGATATTTTTATTAGTGCAGAAGTGACTTGATCCAGTCAAACGTGAAGCTGCAGCTGAAGTCAAGCGTGCAAGGCAAGCTGTTGTACAAACGAACGTGCGATATATACAAGTAAAGATGAGCAGGTATTTCACAGTGTAATGTTTACCAGAGAGTATATTTAAACAACTAAAAGTAGGACACGCTGAAGAGTGCACGGTGTCTACAGCACCTTGTTCTTGCTGATGGCTCATGTCAGTACAAAAACAAAACACACAAGTATTCTTCTTTAAATAGTTGCACTATTTGTGCTTCATACAGCCTACCTTGACCTGGCCAAGGCCTTTGATACCATTCCTCACACAGGAATCATAGAAAAACTCACTAAGCTAGGCATCAACCCCTATATCACTAAGTGGGTTGCAAACTGGCTCACAGGTAGAACCCACAGTGTGAAAGTAGCTGACTCCAAGTCAGACTGCTGACCAGTCATGAGTGGAGTCCCATAGGGTTAGGTCCTGTGTGCTGTCTTGTTTGGTATCTACTTCTCTGAAGTCCAGGCCAACACGAACGGACTCTGGCTGACAAACTTCACAGACAATTGCAATTTGGGAGCTATTATTAACTCCCTGAGTGATGTTGACATCCTACAAAAAGGCCTCACTGAGACCAACGAATGGTGTCAGAACCATGGCCTTAAGCTCAATGCCAAAAAATGTGTCATCATCCCCTTTGGGAAAAACGTGGTTCCCCTGAATTACCAAATCAATAGTAGTCCACAGAACACAGAAGGCGTTATAAGAGATCTGTGAACACAGGCTGACTGCAACCTTTCTTTTGACCACCACATTGCCACTGTGGTCAGAAAGTCCTTCTATATGGCACATCTCATTACTAAGGGTTTTGCATTCAGGAAGAAGGAGGTCATTGTCTCCCTCTACTCTTCCCTCATCAGGCCAATCATTGAGTACAATGCCCCATTTGCATGTACCTCATTAGACACCTGCAACAACTAGAGAGGCCCCAAAAGTACCTCACAAAAAGGATCCTAGGACTTAAACATTTGTCCTATATGGACAGCTTAAATATTCCAACTATTTTCTGTCTCATATCACCTACTTAGAGGCAATCTCTGCTTGACTTACAAAGCCATGTCTGACCCAGGTCTGTTATAAATGCTACATCTAAAGAAATCCCATTCCCTCCAAACTACATGCTCCAGAGACCTCAACCTCATTACCACAATCAACAGAACGTGCTGGAGGGACAGGTTCATAACCCAGAGACTGCCCATGCTATGGAATAGACTTCCCATACATGTCAAGCAGAGCACCTCACTGGCCCTCTTCAAGAGGAATCTTGATGAGTGGATGGGAAATAGAAAATTCACCCCAGGGATCACTCCAGCGGCTTTTACTCGACAGAGGCACTGGGAACTAAGATTGGGTGGTACAATGCCATGGTAATCCTATGGGCTTGGCTTGTAAAGGCTCCAGGTCCATTAGCCTAGTACACACCTATGAGCCTAAAAGTAAATGCACATAATATATCAGGTCATGTAGTGCTTGAGCACACCTCTCAAACTCTTAGTGCAAGAAATCTGGACAAAGCCAAAAATAATGGGAGTAAACACCCAAAAATAGGGACATATTTTAAATATTGCTCTTGTAAACTTGTAAAGTTTCTAGAATAACAGGGTTTGTGTTTGCTTGCATGTTCTCATGAATGCAAAGACTGAAACTGAAATGCTAGTTATTAATGATCTCAACCTTCAGTGATTTGCCAGAAAACCACAAATTTGATGAGGGACAGACTGAACATACGAGGCAAAAATCTGAACAGTTTGTGAAAATCTAGACCGTATGTGCTTGAGAGATTAGAGATGTTACAACAAAATTCACAGTGTAAAATCAAAAACTGCACGTGTTCATAATCAAAAACAAGGAGACAGACACACTGCTGAAAATGTGCAGACCCGTAGCTACTCTGTTCTCATTTCTTTACTAGACTAGGGGATTTGCTAACAGAGTATCACATACAACTAAAACCTCATATAGTTGAAATGAGAAGTAAGAATAATCCTCATTGTAACCTAGGGTTTGTGACAAAGAAAAATGGATAAGGCAAACTCCATGTAAGTAAGAATAATCCTCATTGTAACCTAGGGTTTGTGACAAAGAAAAAGGGATAAGGCAAACTCCACGTTGTGTATCTTTAATAGGCCACTAGGAAATGACTACTTACATTAAATGGGCTACTAGGAAACTACAGATCCATTACAATTGTATTACATGTTAAAAAATAACTATTGCCCAGCCAATTAAAGGGTTGGAAGGTGCTGTACACATGCCTGCCAATCTACTAGTTTGAGATCAGACACACAAAAAAAAACATAAGAGACTGACACATTTGCTGAATAAATTAACAGAGCATAACTTCAAGATAAGAGCAAATGCAAAATTAGAGTGACAAGTATGAAATATATGCTCATACTTTGACCTTAGACTGTCTAAGTCTATGCAGAAAAAAATGAGCAAATCAGAACTGTGCAAAGGTCAAGATCAGAACAAAAACTAACATTACAAAGGTTTCTAGGAAGGAGACAGCACCTTGTAAAGTTACCATTCATCATTTCTGAGGTAACTATGCCTTTTTTAATTTCTCCACATCTTTTTGGTTTCTAATACCATGGTGGGAATGGGCCTCATTTCTAAGTCAAAGTACAATTAAAGTTCATGAAATTAGTATTGTTTCACTCTCTGATGTCAGCCAGAAGTGCTCTCCACAGCACCAGCAATGTGCCCAGTAATGACTCCTTCTCCAACTCCTATAGAGTTGCATGCATTGATAACATATCTAAATATGATTGTAGATTCTTTTTTATAAGACCCATTTCTTCTACTACTATTGGAACTATCTGGGTATCTTTCTTCCACATTGCTCTCGTTTCTGCCTGCACATCTGTATGACTTTGAGTCTGTGCACACAAGACACTGTAGTGACTGGATGTGGTGATTTCAATGATCAATGCTACTTTTGTCTTCTTTTCATGGACCACTATACCCGGTATTCTAGCATCTATCTTTTGAACTGTTGGTAATGGGTGGTCCCATTTGATAGAAACTTTATCATTTTCTATGATGCTTTGTGGTTCATCTTTTCATGTTTTTCAGCCAGTTCAATACAATAATGTCTGCACAATCCCCAGTGCAACAGTCTCGCCACATTATTATGCCTTTCAGTATACAGTCCTTCTGTCATTAGCATGTTGCCACCAGTAACAAGATGTGTGACTGTTTTCCAATTCTGTTTTAAAAAACCTACATTTGTGTGTTTCTCCCACATGTTCAGTGAACTTTGTAAACCGATGTGTATGTCGCTCACTATCTTGTGCCGCCAATATTAACTTTTCATCTCTTGGTCTGAAGTGGCCTCTCCTTAACCATTCCTGCATTCGTTCCTGACCAACATGAGGTTCTTCCCGAAGTTTTTTGTATTTACAAATATATTTATGCATTTTCCACATTTCCTACATCCTCATCTGGTCCTTCACCTTATATTCTTTCTTTTATTTTGGCACATTCAGTTGCTGCCTGGTTTTTATCCACTTCTGGTTTGATTTCCATTCCTGCTTGACACCGATATGCTTCTGCTAGACTAAGCAAGGAAGTCATCTCAGCTTTATTCTCCTCATGTTTCAAAACTTTCACTACATGAGGTCAGTAGATATGTGTGGAGTCCCATGACTGCTGTAATCAATCCCTCCTTCAGAACAGGGAATATATAATCTTGGTATGCACTGATTTTTATAAAAAAATTGGTGAGCATGAAGCAGCCTTCTTGTTTTCCTTAAATCATTCCAAAACTGTAAGTTAGGGCAGGAAGAATAAATTGATTTATAGCTTGGATTTTGTTCCTAGATCTCAATGCTGTTTTCAGGATTAATGTAAATGTTCTGAAGTACTCCTTACTAAGTTTTATACTCATTTGTTCATAGGTAGGTACTAGGCTATTCTCCCTATGGCTATATAAGCCTAGCCTAGCTTTCCCCACCCAAGAAAATTATGTTCCTGTGCCCCCGTCGAGCAGAGCCACAGAAGTGATCCCCGGGGTGAATGAAGGTGAGTGAAGTTCGCAGAGGTAAGGGTCTGTGGTAGTTAACACTGACTTCCTCTGTCCAGAAGGGACATGGGCACCACCCCAGGAGGGAATTTGTGGTCACCCATCCACTGATTTAGGTTAAATTTGAAGAGGATCAGGGAGGGGCTCTGTTTCATATGGAAGCTTCTTCCAGAGAAGTGACAGTCTCTGGGAGATGTATCTATCTTTCCAGCATGACCTGTTCATGTCAGAGGCTAAGTTAAGATCCCTGGAGATAGTGACCCTCCTGCAATTTGATTTATGAATGTGTAGCAATTCTATCAGGGCCAGGTCAGAGACTGCCCTTTAAGCCAGGCACAGGTTGCTCCTTAAACTGTAGGAGACAATACAGTGACATGGCTTTCAGTCTGTGCAGGACTGTTTTATTGTACTGTGTAATTTCTTGGTGAGAAACCTCTGTGGTGTCTTTGATTGTTGCGGGTGGCTGGTGCAGTACATAGAAAAGGGAGCATTGTACTCAATTATTGGTATAATAAGGGTGAGAGTAATGGAATTATAACATCCTTAAATCTAGACGTGATACTTTGATGTGCCACATAGAAGGATTCCCTTACTACTGTGGATATGTGATGGTCAAAGTTCAGATTGCTATCAACCTAAGTATCCAGATTATGTACCACTGGGTCTACACTTAGGGGGTGGGTCCTGTCTATAATGTAATTAGGGACGCAAGCTTTCCCAAAGAGAATAATAATGCATTATTTTTTTTGCATGTAGCTTTAGTTCGTGGCTTTGGCACCGATCATTTGTCTGTGTTAACCCTGCCTACAGTATATTAACATCATTGAGGACACTATGATTGCACCCAATTTGCAAAGTCAGCAAACCTGGTCAGCCACATGCCATTCAAGTTTGTGTGGACTTCTGAAAAATAAATTCCAAACAGTAAGAAATCCAACACAGAACCCTGTGGTATGCCACTGGTGACTGGTCTTTTGCTAAAAATGAAGTCACCCACTTTGACAGTATGTGTCCTGTCAGTGAGCCAGTTGGATACCCATTTGGTAAAGTAGGGGTTAATTTCCAGTTGGGAGAGTGAGGGGTTGTGTTACATGCCCTGGCTAAGTCAAGATAAGCAATATGTACCATCTTTCCCTCGTCTAGGGTCTTGGGGACTTTCTTGAATAATTCACCCATGTTATACATGCAGTTTGTTACTACTAATAGAACATGGTGCAATGTAGGTATTGTAGAAACTGTGTTGCTCATCACAATGGAGTCTACTGTCATTTGTATGTTTAAATAATTGCTTATAAACTCTATCTTCAAATAAGTTCATGAGAGGACATAGCATACTAAAAGACTGTAGGCCCATTACTGACCCTTATTCTGGGCAGGAGTAGGAGCAGGGTATAACTGAGCAAAATGAGTTATTTATTAATGATCATTGCATCCTTTGGGAAGCCACCTATCCCAGGGAACTACCACACTGACAATATGCATCTAGTTGTTCAGGATTTGGGAACTTATGTGCGCAGTCACCTAACTTTTGATCAACATGTGCCTTTTGCTGTAAGAATGTCCTTCTATATTGCACAGCTTATATACAAATGACTGTGTGTAGATTGAGAGATGTCATGGTTTCTCTTTATCTAGCCCTCAATAGGCTAACCACTGAATATAACACCCCCTTTGGTATGTATAGCTCCAGACACATGCAGCAACTGGAATACACACAGAGATAGATTCATTCCTGATGGATCTACTGTGCATCTCCAAGGCAAAAGGCATCACAATTACTCAGTGTAGGGATCTAAACCTCTTCTGCATCATCAACAGAACAGTTTGGAGACACAGATATATTTCACAGAGGATGCTGCTGCTACAAAACAGACTCCCCATCCACATAAAATAAAGTTCATCCCTGTCCATTCTGAAGCACAATGTACATCTATGGATGAGAACAGCAAATGTACCCCAGGTCTGTCCCCTGCACTACTAAAAGACAAAGGCAGATCCTAAATGCTATATTCCCATGTATGGGTCCCCTCAAATTATCTACGGTATGATCCCAGTTATTATCATTAGGGGTAATATATAATTATCAACTATGGGATGGGTAAGAATGATCAGTAATCAAATGGGATATGTTATTTTGAACACAAAAGAGAAATTGGCTAGGCTTAAATTGGTCCATAAGAGCATCCAGCCTAATACTTACTTATGAACCTATAAAACTTATATTTTGCCAGATGACAGAGGTAAAACTTTAAATAAAAGTGATTTAATATTTTGAGAGATCATACTCAGTAAGTCTGGACTGAGTGTGTGATATCTGGTACCAGCATTTTGTAAGGTATATCCAACAATTAAATGAAAAATTGGAGAGACTCGCTCATTGATTTTTGCAAAATGTTTGGAGTTTTGTGATTAAAAATGGACTTTGTATCTCATGTACAATGAAATGTAAGTGGTGTTAAACGGGATTTCTACACTCAGAGGTGAAATTGGTTTTGCTGCTGATAGTGTACGGCTTATCTTAGGAGTGAGATGCCTTTTTACTTAGCTTGTTAGAATTGCCTAAGGCTGGAAGAATTTAGGACTTGGGAGTTCATTCTTAATTATATATTGGTTTGGCAGTATTTGTGGCCAGTGTATTGGTTTTGTTGATCATCAGATTAGTTCAGTTGATTATTACATTAAATAGCTTCCAGTTTTTCTAGGTGGCATCTCTCTATTTTGCCAGTCTTTAGATTTGGTGTAATCTTCAAGTGCTGTTGCCCTTTAAATCTGCCCACTGTTATACAGTCATGTGACTCCTTAGTGGTGACTTGGGTAAGAGCACTACCAGGGTCCATCCGATGATACAATGTGTGCCAAATGATGGCATCCAGTAGTTCAAGGATGCCCATTTCTCCTGTTTCACATACTCACCAGACTGTCACTATTTGAGGTGGTTTTGTTTTATGTTTTCAAAGACCAGCAGGTGTTAACTTCCACAGGTACAGTACCAGCAGGTGTTAACTTCCACAGGTACAGTACCAGCAGGTGTTAACTTCCACAGGTACAGTACCAGCAGGTGTTAACTTCCACAGGTACAGTACCAGCAGGTGTTAACTTCCACAGGTACAGTACCAGCAGGTGTTAACTTCCACAGGTACAGTAGGAGATCATTAGGCAAACAGCTTTAAACCTGTAGTCTGAATTAATAACAATGAAACTGAGTGTTGGAGGTTTATTTGCGTTAAGTTAGGTATTCGATTCTTTTTAGATTTAGACAGCATGTCATTTACATTAAAGGTTCTCATGGAGAATTTACATTGAAGTAATCTAGTATCATCATATTTTTATGAATACCTGTGGTGCATATTTCTCTCAATACTCTGAAAAGCTTTTTGGACTGATAGACTCCAGGAATTAAAGTATTATTGCCACAGGCCTATAGTTTCAGAGGTACGGTGTGTGTGTGTGTGTGTGTGTGTGTGTGTGTGTGTGTGTGTGTGTGTGTGTGTGTGTGTGTATATATGTGTATATTTTATATATATATATATATATATATATATATATTCACATGGTCGACTTTTCATAAAGTCGACTTTCATATGGCCGAGGCCATATGATCGACTTTTGAAAAGCCGACCATGAGGAACCGCTATCTCTGCACAGTGCGGAATGGGAAAATTAAACACGTCCGCACTGTAGTGCAATCTCGGGGTTGGTATATTTAAGTTACGGGGGAGGTGTGGGGGCATAACCCCCCCATAGGGGTGCAAGGGCGAAGAGCCCCCTGCTAAAAGTTTAAGGGAAGTGTTTGTTGTGTGTTTATGTTTACTTTACATAGTCAGCATTCTGAAAGCCGATCATATGGTCTCAGCCTTATATGAAAGTCGACTTTCTGAAATGTCGACCATGTAAAGTAGCACCCATATATATATATATATATATATATATATATATATATATATATATGTATATATATATATATATATGGGTGCTATTCTTTACATCGAAAGTACGTTAAATCGAAATGTATTACAGTGAACTCACTTTCGCAATAAAAAATAAAAAAAAGAACACAGTTTGCATGTAGATTTAGTTGTACATCAACATGTACTGTTGATTATACAACTAAGCAAAATGTTGCTTAGATCACGGTACAGCCCTTTTCCCCACTGTACTGTGATCTCGGAGTGATAATATTAAAGTAGGGGGGGTGTGGGAGGCACAGGGGCACAGTGTTGTATTTTTATAGGTTTTTTTGTCGCTTTTTTTTTTCCACAAAAGTGTCTTCGCTGAAATGCACTTTCGCGAAAGTGAGCTCGCTGTAGTATGTTTTGATTTAATGTACTTTTGATGTAGCAACCTAGATCCGTATGTATAAATCCACACACTAGATGTAACTAAATCTAGTATTCCACATGCCTCACTAATTGATAATGCAGAAATACTTATTACTAAGTTATAAATCAATGAACACAAATCTATAAACATTGTGTGCATCTATATTCCTCCAGGAAACAACACAAATACCCTGGAAGGCATCCTCCAATGGTTGTCCATAAACTGCCCTCAAGAAACCATTGTTCTCAAGGACTTTAATATTGACTGGAACACCTGTTCCTCAGACTTCCCTACCACCCACATAAATTTGCATAGCTTTACCCAGGTCATATCTTCTCCCACTAGAATCAGTAAGCCTAACAACAAAGAAAGTATTTTAGACTGGATTCTAATAAACAACCATCCCCATATGTATAAAGCAGGCACCTAACCTGAGGACATAAGCGATCACTTCCTCACCTATTATACTCAGGCAAAAAAGATGACATCTCTCAACTATCCACCTTCAAAACTATCAGGAGCAAAAAGAACTTCAATCAAACTAAATTCTAAGAAGAACTTAACACATGCGACTGGACTGACTTAAAACTGGTTCCACGAGATGAAGCAGTTTCGTACTTTCTTGCTATCTTAGATAACCATGCTCCCAAACGTACTATAAGAACCGATAATAAAGTAGCACCATGGGTCCAAAAGATACCAGACAAAAAATTGCATGCAGAAATAAAGCGTGGGCCTCCTGGAGAACCACTAAATCCCCAAAAGACCACCTTATATATAAACAACTAAGGAATGATACAAAGAAGTCTGTTATGCTAGACAAAAAAAAACTACTACAGTCATCTGCAAAAAAATACCAAAATCATCTGCAAAAACTTTGATCTAGCATAAACTTCTCTCCCCAGAATAATCATCTACCCCTACCCCTGTGACTACCCTCCAAAAACCTGCAAAAATTGTTGTTGACACCTTTAACACTTTCTTTACAGAAACCATTTAATCCCTTGCCAACAAATTAGCTCCCAGTAGCCCAAGTCCTACCAATCCCACCACCCAGTAATCATATCCTCTTCAACTTTCAGCCAGTACCAACATCTTTTATTAGGCCACTAGTCAGGAAAATGAAACCCACCACCCTTTTGAAAGACCTAGTACCTGCAGAGTATCTCCAAAAAGCCACTGATAAAATAGCATATCCCATTTTAATACCAATCAATAGATCTATTGTTGAAGCTTATATCCGCTCCGTCTGGAAAATCTCCCACATTATTCTTCTCCATAAAGGGGGAAATTCCACTGAACTCTCAAATCACAGGCCTATAGCCATCCTGCCACCCTTGGCTAAAATTATGGAAAGATGTATCCATAAACAACTCCTAGCCTTTCTTAATCTGAACAATCTCCAAGCCCCTTCCCAGCATGGATGTAGAACTTACCGTAGTACAACCTGAGCCCTTCTTTTCTTCTCTCACAAAATAAATCAAAACCATAACAACAACAAACTATATTCTGCCCTTTTCCCAGTCCTTTCCAAGGCATTCGACATGGTAAACCACCAGCTACTCTTAGGGACACTAAAAACTCCCTCCATAGATAACCTGGCAATTAACTGGTTTCATTCCTATCTAAGTGGCAGACATCAAGCTGTACTATGGAAGGATAACTCATCTTCCCTATTACCAATCACCCTTGGGATTCCCCAGGGGTCTGTATTAGGCCCCTCCTATTCTCCATCTTCATTAACGATCTGTATAAAGTCATCCCAAATGCAACTTGTATTTAGTATGCAGACGACTCTACCCTAATCTGTACTGCCACCTACCACACAGACTTACAGTCTTTATTCCAAAATACCTTCAACAAAAAAACTGTCTCACTGGTTGCCATCTACTATTAAACTAAGCTGTTACTCTTCACCCCCACTCGTAAAGTCCCTTTACCATCACTTACCATAAAATCTAACAATGGCACCATCATGTTCCCAGAACCAAGTACTAAACTACCAGGTCTAATAATCGACAATAATCTTAAGTTTGATGCTCACATCAACAAAACTATTAAAACAGTTAATAAGAAACTAGGCTCTTTATATAAGATTAAACAATTCCTAACCCTATCAGCTAGGACTGTGATTGCCCTTACACACTTGCTATCAACCCTTCTTTATACCTCACCTATTGTCAGAAACCTAAGCAAATCTGACCTCAATAAACTCACTTGCTGCTACAATAATATTGCCAGATTTGCCACAGGTTCAGCATATAGAACACATCACTGTCTAAACCTTAAATCACTAGGCTGGCTAGAACTACCCTGCCAACTTCAATATAACTAATTACTAGTTGTTCACAAAGTTATCTACCAACCAAACAGTACACCCATACTGAAACATATCACCCCCTACAGTAACCTAAAAACACTCCGCTCCTCCAACAGAATGCTAGTACAAACTGTTAAATCCAACAATTCAGCTTGTGAATCACTATTTACTAACTGTTGGTAAAATCTGGAACTTACTTCCTGCAGAACTCACTACAGTTCCCTCCTTAACTCAATTCAAAATCTCTCTTAAAAAACACCTAAAATGCATTGGCTTTGTCCCTGTACAAACCCTGACTAATCCCTCCTCAAATACCATCTATAAATGAAAACCTTACTACATGTAGAAACTTTCACTGTTATTACTCTGATACACTAACTGATTTAGAAGATTTATTACACATCCTCTTACCTACTGGAATCTACTAAGGATGATCATTTGCACAACCATGTACTACTAAAAAAGTATGTGTTCTCCCTTAAAAGTTAATAATTTCTAAATATTTCCTGTATGTATTCTAGAAAATCTTGAATATGCATTTGTCTATTGTTGAACAAATGTCCATTTTGTAATATTTCACTGTATGTATCCATGTAAGCATGTCTGGAGCTTTTCTCCCCGGGCCTCCGCTGAAAATGGACCTATATCCATTCAGACTTTCCTGGTTAACAAATGTAAAATAAAATACATTTTATATATATATATTTACACACAGACACACACACACACACACACACACACACACACACACCATACCTCTGAAACTATAGGCACACACATATACATTTTCTTGTTTCATAATTCCTGATTGTTTTTGTCCTGCTGCATCAGTCTTGGTGTAGCCCCACTCCATACACCCTCACTGTGCTCAGGCTCATTCCACTCTCTACCCTACTCCCAACCCCCCCACCTATTCTAAATTTAACAACTAAACAAACATTCACAAACACACCCACTATCACCTTATAACATCTCTCCACACCCACTAGTAAAAGCTATACACTCTTACCATACCTTCCCTAATCACTCCCCTCTATATAACATCATAAGTGGTACCTTCTTTCTCTAAACTATCACCACCACTTTTCCAATACATTCCTTCACCTACACATTATATTAATACCTTCATACCAACCTAATTTCCAAACAGCCAAATACCATACGTTTTTACCTACACCCTATATCAGTTAGACAAAACGACCCACATTGCCTATCTACTTATCTTCACTCTCTCCTTATATATTCCTCTTTCTATACTAACCCATGCATCCTTTCTCCACACCATGCAATTTTATCCACTTTCAAGAATGGCTACACTAACTACTAAACCACAAACCAATTTAAAAGGCTTTTCCAACACCTTATTATCCTTATTTAATGTTGTGTGGAATTCACTGAGCACAAAACTCAGAGAGCTCCCCATCAGTAATACACAAAAAATATTTCCTTAGACATTAGTCAGGTCCTCTTCTAAAAGCAACTTCTTCACCTATCTTGCAAGTCATCTGTTCTGTTCCTATTTCAAAGTTGTGACATATGCCCTAGTCCTGGCCCATCTAACACTCATAGTATCATTAATACCCCTTCTTCTCCCTCAATACCACCTCCTAACAGTCGAAATGTATCTATAATGATAATTAACATTTGGAATATTTGCAACAAAATTACTGAATTCCATGTATGGCTCTCATAACACAACCCTGACATCGTAGCTATTACAGAAACTTGGCTAAAGCCACATATATCTGATACTGAAATAGTTCCAATTGGTTATATTATCCTATGAAAAGACAGACTTCTAAAGAAAGGGCATGTAGCTTTAATCTATCGCAACTCTTGAACCATGTCAACTTTCCCCAGAACCATCCCAACCTTTGATAACATAGAAATCTTACTAGCATCACTGCACATTAACAGTGGTAAATACCTGGGCATAGCAGTACTATATATTTCACCAGGCCAAAACATCCTTATGCTTGAAACTTTCTATCTTGGACCACTCATAATATATCCTCTGAAACTATCATTAATTGGCAAAATTTTGTCTTAAAATCCCCAGATAACTGTAGTAATCTCCATGGGTATACACAACTTGTTTCTGGCACCACACAAGTCCCAAACAAACAAAGGATGCCACCCTAGACTGGATTCTTGTATCAGACCCACACACATACTCTAATACCGGTACTCTTCCTGATGTCCTAAGTGATTATTTATCAGCCTATACACAGAGAACCCATACTCATCTATCCAAACCCAAACCCCACACATATAGAGTAGCTAGAAATCTAATTTCAACCAAATAACTTTCAACAACTCTCTAAAAGCTCAGAATTGGACCCCACTAAAATGTTACCATTACAAGAATATGCATTCTATTTTAATAAGATCTTCCTTGATACATTAAATACTTTAGCCCCTATCAAGTTCAAAAGAATAAAACTCAACCATGCTCCATGGCTCACAAAACCTACAAAACAAATTCTTCTCTCCAGAGACCAGGCTTGGAAAAAATGCCGTAAAAACAAAAAACAAGTAAATAAAATCTATTTCAAAACAACTTCTCAATAAAGCTACGGCATTAGTAAAAATGACAGACAGAACTATTTTTCACAACCATCTAGTCAGAAAAACAAACCCCCAAAAATTTTGGATGTCAATAAACTCACACCTTAATCCTGGAACTACACAAAACCTATCACCATACCCTGACAAAGACCCAGAACAAATACCCCATATTTTAATAACCACTTCATAGACACCATTCTCAAACTTATCAACAAACCCTCACCAATAACAAGCAATCTCCCTAACAATATGACAAGTAATTTAAGTTCTATTGGTGAGAAACTTGCATCCCTCAATTCACAAAAAAAAAAAAAACACTAGCAATACTCAAGAAAATCCCAAGTTCTCCTTAAAACTGGTACCTACCTCTCTAATATTCAAACTGCTGTCTAAACTTAGACCATGCTCCCTACCTGCTGATAACCTCCCCTCAAAATACCTGAAATGTTGTGCAAATGTATTAGCCTATCCCATCAGTATTCTAATTAACAGACCCGTCTCTGATTCCACAGTCCCTCAAATTTGGAAGAAATCTATTATAACCCCATTGCATAAGGGTGGAAATGCTAACAATTTAACCAACTACTGACCCATTTCCATTCTCCCACCAGTATCTAAAATACTAGAAAAGTGTATACATACCCAACTATTAAAACATCTCTCAGTCAACAATCTGGTAGCCCAAACCCAACATGGTTTCTACCCTGCACATAGTACTATTACAGCCTTACTTCCTTTCGCTGATTCCCTGAACAAAGTTTTGGACTCTACTCTACTGACATCAGTAGTTTTATTAGATCTATCCAAAGCTTTTGACACTGTATCACATACAAACTAATCCAACAATTAGAAACATTAGCATGTACTGAACAAACCAATTCCTGGTTTACTAGCTACCTGAAAGATAAACAATCTGTGAGATGGTAAAACAATCAATCTGGTTTATCTGGTTAATAAAGTAGGCATCCCCAGGGCTCCATTCTTGGACAATTACTTTTTAATGTATTTATAAATAATCTCCATACCGTCTCCCTACATAGATCCCTCATCCAGTACACTGATTCTGACATTATGTAATGTATTTATAAATAATCTCCATACTGTCTCCCTACATAGAGCCCTCATCCAGTACGCTGATTCTGACATTATATAATGTATTTATAAATAATCTCCATACCGTCTCCCTACATATATCCCTCATCCAGTATGCAGATTCTGACATTATATAATGTATTTATAAATAATCTCCATACCATCTCCCTACATAGATCCCTCATCCAGTACGCTGATTCTGACATTATATAATGTATTTATAAATAATCTCCATACTGTCTCCCTACATAGATCCCTCATCCAGTACGCTGATTCTGACTTTATATAATGTATTTATAATTAATCTCCATATTGTCTCCCTACATAGATCCCTCATCCAGTATGCTGATTCTGACATTATATAATGTTTTTGCGTCTTTCGGCTTTTCCTGGTTAGGGGTCGCCACAGCGGAACTCTGGTCCGCTAATGATTAGTAGTTGATTTTTACGTGCCGAGTTACCAGCCCTGATGCACAACCTTCAATGAAGGTACGCCCATTCATGCATGTCTCCACGCAGAAGACGCTCTAGCTAAGAATCGAACCAGACAGCGTCTTACTGTGAGGCGACAACGCTACCACAGCACCACCACTGCGGGTCGTATTTATAAATTATCTCCATACTGTCTCCCTTCATAGATCCCTCATCCAGGATGCTATTTCTGACATTATATAATGTATTTATAAATAATCTCCATACTGTCTCCCTACATAGATCCTTCATCCAGTACACTGATTCTGACATTATATAATGTATTTATAAATAATCTCCATACTGTCTCCCTACATAGATCCCTCATCCAGTACGCCGATTCTGACATTATATAATGTATTTATAAATAATCTCCATACCGTCTCCCTACGTAGATCTCTCATCCAGTACGCTGATTCTGACATTATATAATGTCTTTATAAATAATCTCTATACCGTCTCCCTACATAGATCCCTCATCCAGTATGCTGATTCTGACATTATATAATGTATTTATAATTAATCTCCATACTGTCTCCCTACATAGATCCCTCATCCAGTACACTGATTCTGACATTATATAATGTTTTTGCGTCTTTCGGCTTTTCCCGGTTAGGGGTCGCCACAGCAGAACTCCGGTCCGCTAATGATTGGCAGTTGATTTTTAAGTGCCGAGTTACCAGCCCTGATGCACAATCTTCAACGAAAGTATGCCCATTCACGCATAACTCCACGCAGAAGACGCTCTAGCTAAGAATCGAACTAGACAGCGTCTTACTGTGAGGCGACAATGCTACCGCAGCACCACCACCGCGGGTCGTATTTATAAATAATCTCCATACTGTCTCCCTTCATAGATCCCTCATCCAGTACACTGATTCTGACATTATATAATGTATTTATAAATAATCTCCATACTGTCTTCCTACATAGATCCCTCATCCAGTACGCTGATTCTGACATTATATAATGTATTTATAAATAATCTCCATACTGTCTTCCTACATAGATCCCTCATCCAGTACGCTGATTCTGACATTATATAATGTATTTATAAATAATCTCCATACTGTCTCCCTACATAGATCCCTCATCCAGTACGCTGATTCTGACATTATATAATGTATTTATAAATAATCTCCATACTGTCTCCCTACATAGATCCCTCATCCAGTACGCTGATTATGACATTATATAATGTATTTATAAATAATCTCCATACTGTCTCCCTACATAGATCCCTCATCCAGTACGCTGATTCTGACATTATATCAACTTCCCAGATCTCCACAAAATAACAAAACACCTTCTCGATCTCCTCAGAGTAACAAAACACCTTCTCGATCTCGTCAGAATAACAAAACACCTTCTCATCCATAGAAACTTGGCTAAACAAAGCTCAATTACTAATAAATCCCAAAAAATCCAAGCCACTAATATTGTCATCCAATTTATACCCACAACAGTTCAAAATCTACTCCCTAAATAATATGGAAATTGAAGTAGTGAAAACAGCTAAACTTCTGCACATTACCATAGATGATAACCAATCATTCGCACAGCACATTCTTAACACAATCAAAAAACACACTCAAAACTAGATAAACTCTACATGGATAAGCCCACAAAAATAAAATGGGTTAATTCCCTCACTCATCTATGGTTCCCCCATATTTACCAACCTTCACACATCCTTAAGCAATAAACTACAATCATGCTATTATAAAATTGACAAATTTGCTCTAGGACTGCAAAACCACACTCACCACTGTCATGCCATTAACACATTGAAATGTCTGGAATTCCCTCATTACCTCCAATAAACGCAAGTACCTCTTTCTCAAACTTGTATATAATCCAAATAACTACCCATCACTTCATTCTATTTTACAGTCTTAAGTTTTCATTCTACTAATAAACAGCTTCTTACCATATACAAACCCAATAAGAGTCATCCCAATAAGCTGGACAAAGCTTATACTCTTACCTCATAGAAAAGCTATGGAATGCCCTACACCCCCTCCATAGCACAAACAGAGTCTATGAAAACCTTCAAAGTCACCCTAAAAAAAATCACTTTTTTTAATAATCACATCTGTCCTTGTGTTCAGAACTTCAGACTACCATAAACCAACACCAGTGAGTTTACTGACTAGAATACCGCTTTTCTAGATCTACTGAAATACTAGCAAACCAATGTACTTCTTTGACTTTCTTTTTAAACAAATTATATTAATATTTCTTCCTTAAGAAACGCAAACAAGGCAAAAGTATAATCTCCTTCATATTGTACATAATATACTGTGAGTTATGATTGTTTATATTGAATGTCCACAAGTTATCCATTTATATATTGTATAAGTTCTAATTTCATTTATTTCCACTGCATAACGACATTGTACTCTGCATATAGGTTCATAGGTAGGTACTAGGCTATCAGCCCAAGGGCCTACGTAAGCCTAGCCAGCAAGGTTCCATAGCTTATGCCACCCAAGAAAGTTATTTTCCTGTGTCACTGTCGAGCAGAGACACAGAAGTGATCCTCAGGGTGTATTTCCTATTTCCCATCCAATCATCAAGGATTTTTCTTGAAGAGTGCTAATGAAGAACTTTGCTTGACATAGATGGGTAGCTTGTTCCAGAGTATAGGAAGTCTCTGGGACAGGAATCTATCCCCCTCCAGCATTTCTTTGTACTCTGCATATTTCTATCACTAAGAAATGCTATTTATGCTTGCATTGCTTCTTACGATTGTAAAGCTTATGCTGTTGTATAATTGTTTAGTTGTTTGCTGTAGCAATTTTAATTTGTTACTGGAGCTTTTTTCCCTGGGCCTCCACTGAAAATGAGCTATTCTGACCCAGTGGACTTTCCTGGTCAACAAATATCAATAAATAACATGAATAAATAAATATATATAGATAAATAGATGTGTATATATACACGGGTCTACCTGAATTAACCGAAACTGCAAATGACCGACAGCAAGAATACCGACACCGGAAGATCGACAACAGAGTAGACCGACAGTTGAGAATTCTGACTCTGAGAACACAGACATGTTAAGGTAAGTGTGTGATAATGACGGACGTTAGGGTAGGGTGGGGATGAGGTAAGTGTGTGATAATGACGGACGTTAGGGTAGGGTGGGGATGAGGTAAGTGTGTGATAGTGACGGACTTAAGAGTTAGGGTTTGGGTTAAGGTTAGTACATATATAGTTGTGTATGTAAGGTTTAGTGTAGGTTTGTAAGGTTTTTGGTGTGCTTGTGTTGTGTGTGTGTGTTTTTTGTGAAAGTTATTTGTTTTGTTGATTGTCGGGATTGTGGTTTGTCGAGCATGTGAAGTTTTGTGTTTTTGAACTTTCGGTTTTCTCGTGTTGGTTATTTCATTGTCGGTATTATCAGGTAGACCCATATACATACATACATACATACATACACACACACACACACACACACACACACTCTTCTCATAACATGGTCGCATTCACCTTTTCTTTATATTTGCTCTAAGGTTTGGTGTAATATTTAAACTCTTACCTTTTAATTGATGCAAATCTTCAGTATATATATATATATATATATATATATATATTTGATAAATTATACTCACGTGGACCTGAGTGTGGCCATTTATACTTAATCCACTTTGGGGCTGCATCACTGCTATTTTCTAATAAAGAGCATTACACAAAATGAAAAATACCACAGGGAGGTCCTTCCTCTCTTTATACCCGACCTGAAGTCAATCATTTGCCCTGATGTAAATTGAGGAAGTAGAAGTAAGTGCAGATTTTCATCTAGTATTCATGGCTCAAGAACAGACCATTTATTGCTTGGTAATTTTAAAGTCTTTGTTTATGGTTCTATTGTGCATTGTGGTTGATGGTGATTGTTGCCTCAGACTTCGTTGTATGCCTTCAGTGGTACTAGATGCAGCTGCATGACCTGGATTTTTATGGCTGCCCCCTGATACATTCATCAGTAAGATACTTGTTTATAGTTTATTTTACAGTGACTGGCCATTAACATTTGAAGATGAGCATGCTGATTGGTCAGCCCAACCAGTGTGCCCATTGTAAATTGAGCATATACCAAAAGAATAAAGTCTAGTAGAACCAACGAACAAGTAGCAAACTGTTGAACAGATACTCGGAACACTTTAAGCCCAATAGCACATTCACCTTAACGCAGCTTTATTATTCCAAATGAAAGTGGCATTTTCGCTACAATAAGCAAGTAGCTTCTTCAGAGGTCTATGAAAAAAAGGCGCCAACTTTTACTCATTTAAATACTGAAATAGACAGTGACATAATTTCCTATTTGATTGTAAATAATCACAGTTCTAAAATACAAAATCTAAAAACTCTTATTTTGAAATGAAATAAGAGTGGAAATACAAAAAGTTTAATGCATATTATACATTGTAAAAACCTTGTTTAATAAATTAAAACTTCAAAGAAATTTTAAAACCAATAAGGGATAAGTGGCTGATAAAACCAAAAGATTGCCTACGCTCACCTAACTGGCTTATTAACTGTAAGTCTCTTCCGTATATAAATACCATACTAAGAAAACTTTTGGTATTTTAGTAACTATGCTGTTACCACAATATTTAAAATAAAAATAGAAAGGAAAAATTATAAGTAAAAGGAATGTGGGAAAATCCATAATTCCTAACTTCATAAAGTAGCATGTAAAAAAGCATATAAAGAAACAGCTACCTAAGATACAACCTGTACTTAAGAACTGGTGCTATGTTACAGCTCTCATTCAACCCAGGCACATTAAAGGCATCTAATTTCAGTTGCCATTCCAACTCCCGGTTCTCTAATAGGAGAGAGGTCGGACCACCTCTAATGGAAATGGGAATGTGATCGATGCCCATAAAAACAAAGCTGTGACCTGGGTTATTGACAGAATGCCTTGCTAATGCGTTATCACAATTCATATTCTTTATCCCATAACAGTGTTGGTAAAGCTGCGTTAAGGTGAATGTGCTATTGGGCTTAAAGTGTTCTGAGTATCTGTTCAAAAGAATAAAGTCTGGTCACCTGGAGTTCCCATTTATTAATACATGCTGTAACTTTTTAACTTTTTTGACAGAAAAAATAATTAAATATATAAATTTGAAATTCGGACAATCTGGAGGTATGAAAGAGATGGGACTGAGAAAATACTAGGAAAATCAGGTACATTATTCAAAACTTAAAAAAAAAAAAAACGTGCATGATTCTCCCAGTATTTGGTCCATCCCATCTCTCTCTTGTACCTCCCAACTGTCCCGATTTCATACTTTATTAAAAAATAAAATAAGAATAAGAATCGGCCATAGGCCGCTTCTTTTCCCCGCAGCTTCCATTTCAAAGCACAGATACACTGTGTAAACGTGCGAACATAAACCTCATACACATGCATTGTACCTCAAGAAACCCCTAGAAACAAAACAAGTGGAATAGCCCCACAGTGTTGTTATACAAGCACCTGGGTAAATCCAGCATTACCCACGCCCAGCTGTGGGTTATCTCTATAATAAATGTTTTAAGTGCGGATAGTTAGTATTTTTTTATTACAATCATGGGTGTTAAAAGTTCCTGCAGAATATGAGTTTGTATGATAATCTAAGACACTGACAATATTTGGGGAAATACTGTTTAGGTGATTTAGATAAAATGAAGGGACAAATGAGTGAGTTACAGACTGTTGTTTTCTATGTGATGTGGGGTGGTAAATGGTTTTATAGGGAGAGCGTCAATAACTTACATGAACAAAGGAATTAAAATATAAATATTTTTGGACTACATGCTGGTGGAAATGGTTATGTTTGGAGCTAGAAAAATAAGAGCAAAAGAACCAGAAATAAAAGTTGTGGTCCTTATTGGCAATGTGCATTTAAGGATTAGAGCTAGAAATGAAATACAATTATTAGGAAACATACCGCATTTCCCTACAATCAAGGAATTTTAAGGGCAGTGGTAGCAGACCTGTTAAAAGGACTCCAGTCCAATAAGAGGTACAGATAGTATACTATAGGGCAGAATTATCAGGAGAACCACAGATGGGATAGGATCAGACATCTCAACTGTTCTATTTTACCCTGTCCTTCATAATGTGTTTGATTTTATGATACATCACTAAGGACTGCGGTCATTCAATAATGCCAGACATTAGTGTTTCATACCAGTTATGGTCAAAAAAATGAATTTTGATGAAAACTTATTGCTCTATCAACTTTACAAGAGATTTTCGAGCAATATTTAAAAACTGCCCCAGATTCTGGGCCTTTGTTCTCATCATTTTTGGCTTTGTCCAGAATTCTTCACCCAAGAAGTTTAGAGCTGCGGCTAGGGTGTTAGATTATCTTACTTCCACAGACCCTTTGAGGTAAAAAGGATGAAGAACATTAAAGTGTTTCTATGGTCACCAATGATAAAGTATTGTAGGAGGCCGCACGATGGAACAGAAACTGTAATTATGGTTACAAACCAATAGGACAGAAGGACTTATCAAGCCCCAGAATGACATTAAAGTGTTTCTATAGTCACCAATGATAAAGTATTGTAGGAAGCTGCAGGAAGGAACAGGAACTGTAATTATGGTTACAAACCAATAGCACAGAAGGACTTATCAAGCCCCAGAATGACATTAAAGTGTTTCTATGGTCACCAATGATAAAGTATTGTAGGAGGCCGCACGAAGGAACAGGAACTGTAATTATGGTTACAAACCAATAGGACAGAAGGACTTATCAAGCCCCAGAATGAAAAGCTAGAAGTGATGATAAACTGGCCTATCTCAGGTCCAAATAACCAAAATAAGAACATTTAGTGAGCAGACCTTGTTCTACAAAATATATATTCTTATGTTAGATAAGTCTGCAGTAAGGTTAAATGTTTCTGATTGAGGGGAGCTGTGCACGCTGGGGAATTATTGCTGAATTTGGTCAATATGCACTTCTTAGCAGAAGATGCTACAGTGTCTGCCAATGTTTCTGATGTTAGACTTTTAATAGAAGATGATTGTATGTGCCCAATTGTCAATAAAACCCGTGTGCGAGCATCTCTGAGCCATTTTAAATAGGCTAGTTGTACCGGACCGGATAATATTCCGGGCACATTGAAATAAATATATTTCAGGTACTATCAAATGTTTTTTTTAATAACCTGCTGTATTGTGACACTGTTCCTGCTACTTTGAAATGCAGACATAATTCTAATTTGTAAGGGGGGCCCCAACAGTCAATTTAAGTAATTATAGACCTTTCAGTCTTTCTTCACTGGTAGGTATACCTCTGAATCTCTTTGTCCAATAGATCTGGACAATGTCTGGCATAATGAGGGGACAAAGGCCTATAAATAGGGACAGATTTTAAATATTGTGCCTATAAACCTAGAAAGTTACTAGAATAACAGGGTTTGTGTTAACATGCATTTTATGAAGGATTTAAAGTCTGAAACTAAAATGTATGTCATTTTGTGACTTTAGTCCTCAGAAAAACATAAATTTTATGAGGAATGGACCAAAAATATGAGGCAGAAATCTGGACATTCTGAGAAAATCTGTACAGTTGAGAGTTATGCTGGTGGGGAAGAATTTTAAGAGGTGTCTACTCTCCTTTATTATTCAAGGTGTTCTAAGTTCTCTAATATAACTGAATTTTATGACCCAGTGACAATTACCGTGAATATAGGACATGTGTGTGTGGTGGTGGTCTGTATGGATTTGTCTAAGGCTTTTTGACAGTGTCCATCATTCTGCTAGACTCCACGCTCAGAGATGTAGTTAATCCATACATTGTTTAATGAGTGGTTAACTGGCTTTATGATACATTCCAGAGAGTAAAGACAGGAAATTTTACATCAAGCTGGCTTTGAGTGAACAAAGGAGTCCCCCCAGGGCTTGGTTCAAGATCTAGTATTGTTCAGCCTGGCATTTTTATTTATTCCTAAAATATCTAATGTTTGGATATTAAACTAGGTTGTGTTATTACTTCAGCAGAAGAAATTGACTACTTCAATACTTACATGTCTTTGGTGGCTGAAAGGTTAAACTGGCCTTAAGTTAATAAGCATAAATAAGCAACCTTTTTGCTGCTAAAAGAAAGGTGATCCACTGGTTTTTAGAAGGTATTCTATGAAAATGTACAAGGGATGTCATTACTTGTACCGAGAAATCCTAAACCATCTAGACTGCAAAGATTAGACCTCTTTTCAAATCAGTTGCAGAGATCTGAGGGGTACATTTTGTTTAGCCTACAAGGGATTCTGCAATGAAGAATATTGCTGTCTATTAAATATTGAATTACTGAATACAAGCATGCTAACCAGAGGTGCATATTTTACTTACAGAATTGAGGAGTCAAGGACAGTTAAGAACAGACTATTTAATAGTCATTGCTTCGATTTTGGAACAGGGTTCCTTTACATATTCAACATTTTTTATTTGCAGATATTTAAAAAAACAACCTGATACCTGCTTGGCTCCAAGGTATATACATTCATTAAGGAGTTTGCATTATGAATAGCCTTTGGCCTTTACACAGGAATTAATGAACAATAGCTTGATACTTAACACATATCTCATGTTACATCTACAGCACTGCCGTGTTACAGGCTTCATAAATGACCATGATGCCTATTAAAGTTGAATTTACTCTATTGTCAGAGGCAGATAAAGCTTTTAAAACAGTTAGAGGGAGTGTTATGATCAGTATCTCTATTAGCACCCCACATTTCAGTATGTGAAGTGCCTTCACAGGATTTTGAGGTGCAAGAACACCCTATATGCTTTTTAAGTTCCAAGCTACTCAAAGATGAGACCACTTCAAGTGGGAATATCTGGAAATCAAATGGGCACATTCAACATTAAATAATTATTTCATTTGCAAGGAGTTTACATTGGTCACAGAACATAGCCTTAGAAGCAACAGGATGGGAATATTAAGTTTTGTTGTTTTGAGTGTTTTTATTCCACCCATTTAAGTTCACTAACATTGGCTCTGCACAACTCCCTACACTATAGATGGCGTGTCCAGGCCCACAGCCCATTTTGTGACCTGAAACAAATGTTTTAATGCTGGAGAGGATCATTAATAAATCTGCACTTTCACTCGTTTACTTGGGAATGTTTTTATAAGACAGAAGAATATTTTCAGGCTAATTGCTTACTATAAGTTGTCAGGAAGCTATTTTCATAAGGCGTGGCCTATATTATCAAAAGTTATAGTAAAAGCTTAAAAGGGTCTCTGTAAATGTAACTCATTTTGGTCTCTTATTTGTCTGATAATCAAATATGTTTGGTGGGAGACAATAGCTATTGTTTAGTAGTTTACAAATTCTTATTGTCAGTGGTGTAACAAGTTGCACACTTACCTTTGGTCCGGGACGATCAGTAAGCTATGGGACACTGCCATCCTGCTTCGGCCTACCTATAAGATGGCTTTGATCAGAGAAAAACTGACAACTAAACAGATCTGAGTCTGTCTGGAAGGTTCCATGGATTGCCTTCAGGTCTGTTTCAGTACCACCTGCTGGGAGGCCTTCAAAGCGGTGGCTATGCACAACCTCCAGTTAGACAGACATCTATATTGAATCAGTTTTTGCCTACATACATAAATGCATGGAGGATGTAACTACCATGAAAGCCATCACTGTAAGAGCTAATCAGAAGCCATGACTCACCAGGAATGTCTACGAGCTACTGAGGGAAAAAACACAACCTTCAAGGCAAATGACAAAGAAAGGTTAAAGGTGGCCAGGTCAAATCTGAAAAAGGACATCAAAGAAGGAGTATGGAAGGAAAATTCAGATCTGCTTCCAAGACGTGAGGGACATAAGAAGCCTATGGCAGAGGATACAGCAGCTCACAGACTATAAGATGAAATCTTCCCAATGTGATGACCGCTTGGAATTCCTAAATGAACTAAACTCCTACTTTGCCAGATTTGAGGAGAACACCACCGTACCTTCTAAAACAAACAATAACAAAGAGGAGACAGTGCTCACCTTAAACTCAGAGGAGGTAAGACTTAAGCTTAAGAAGGTGAATTCTAGGAAGCCTGCTTGACCAGACAACATACCTGGCAAGGTGTTGAAGGGCTGTGCTGATCAGTTATGTCTGGTACTAACAGACATCTTCAACTCATCCCTTGCTATGGAAAAAGTTCCCTCATGTTTCAAGGAAACAAGTATTGTCCCATTTCCAAAGAAACCCAACCCTACCTGCCTCAATGACTTCAGACCAGTCGCCTTAACCTCAAACGTCATGAAGTGCTTTGAGAGGATCGTGAAGAAACATCTATCTGCGTGTCTGCCAAAGTCCTTCGCTCCACTCCAGTTTGGATACCAGGCAAACAGACTGACTGCAGATGCTATATCTGTCACACTACACCTTGCATTAACACACCTAGAAGGGAGAAACAACTATGTGAGGATGCTGTGCATCGACTTCAGTTCTGCATTCAACACTGTGATACTGATGCAGCTGGTGGATAAACTTGTGAAACTCGGGATAAAATAGCACCCATGTAACTGGACTCTTGACTTTCTGGTTAGTAGACCCCAGTGGACATGCACTGAAAACAGCACCTCTCAACGCACAGTCCTGAATACTGGTGTCCCCCAAGGTCATGTCCTCGAGCCCCTTGCTCTTCACCATCCTCACCCATGACTGCACTGCAAAACATAAGTCAAACCTTATTATAAAATTCACTGATGATACCACAGTTGTGGGGCTCATTGGTGGTGGAAATGAACATAACTACAGGGATGAAGTGAACACTTTGATTGTCTGTTGTGACAGGAACAATCTGGACCTGAATGTTAATAAGACCAAAGAAATAGTTATGGACTTCAGGAGAAAAGCAACAGTTCACCAACCACTCACTGTCAAAGAGGAGGTAGCAGAGAACATCAAAACAACCACATTCCTGGACCTTCACATCTCTGATAGGTTCATAGGTTGGTACTGGGCTATCTGCCCGAAGGCATATATTAGCCCAGCCACATTGTACGGTATTCACCGCCCCTTTAGTAGTTCCCTAGACCCTTGTACTAGCAGCTAGTACCCTTGGCCCCTATCTAGTAGTGCTGTTGGTGTGATCCCTGGTGTGAACTTTCTGTTACCCATCCACTCATCAAGGTTCCTCTTGAAGAGTGATAGTGAGGGGCTCTGTCTTATGTAGATCGGGACCCTGTTCCATAGTAAGGGAAGTCTCTGCGAAGGGAATCTATCCCTCCAGCATGTTCTATTCATTGTTGTGTTGAGGTTTATATCCCTAGAGCATGTAGCTCAAGTAGATTTGGTTTTGCTAAGATGGAGCATGTTCAACAATTCTGGGTTGGACATGGCTCTGTCACCTAGACAGAGATCACCTCTGAGAAAGCGGTATGCAACAGAGAACAGTCTTAGCTTTTTCAATCGTGCTGCATAGGGCAACTGTTTGAGGCCAGTAATCCTCTTGGTTAGGTACCTCTGTGGTCTCTCCAGCTGCTGGAGATGTCTAGCCAGGTACATTCCAATTGGTTCATTGTACTCAATAATGGGTCTGATGAGGGAAGAGTAGAGGGGCATCATTACATCCTTAGATCTTGATGCGAACCCTTTCATGATCAGATGGGTCACATAGAAGGATTTTCTAACCACTTTGGCAATATGGTTATCAAAGGAAAGCTGACTATCTACTTGGGTCCCTAGATCTGTTATTTCTTCTTCAAATTTCAGGGGATTACCTCCTATGTTGTAGTTTGCGGGTACTCTGTTTTTTCCAAAGGGGATTACTACACATTTTTTTGCATTTAGCTTGAGACCATGGCTTTGACACCATGCATCAATCTCATTTAGGCCCTTCTGGAGGATCTCCATGTCAGCCGGAGACTCTATTATAGCACCCAGTTTGCAGTCATCCGCAAACTTAGTCAGCCACAGCCTTTCCGTGCTTGCCTGTACTTCTGAGAAGTATATGCCAAACAGAAGGGGCCCCAGGACAGAGCTCTGAGGCACACCACTCGTTACTGGTCTGGATTCAGACATAGATCCCACTACTCTTACTTTATGGGATCTGTCCGAGAGCCAGTTTGCGATCCATCTTGTGATGTAAGGGTTTATGCCCAGGCTGGTGAGCTAATCAATAATACCTCAATGGGGAATGGTGTCAAATGCTTTAGCAAGGTCAAGGTAAGTCATGTGAACCTCCTTTCCCTTATCTATAGCCTGAGTAACTGTCTCAAAAAAATCCACCAGGTTCAGGAGGCACGACCTGCCCTTGACGAAGCCGAACTGTGTGGGGTCCAGCGACTGGAGGTTCCCAATCTCTCCATTTATGAGTTCCATAATGATTTGCTCCATAGCCTTACAGATCAGACTGGTCAGGCTTATTGGTCAGTAGTTCCCAGGGTCAGTTGTGACCCCACCCTTGTGTAGCCAGACCACCGTTGCCATGCGACATTCTATGGCCACATATCCTGTGGAGAGGCTGAGACTGAACAGGGTATTAAGATGCGGGGTTAATTGCTTTTGGAGCTTGTGTATGACATAGTCTGGGACACCATCTGGTCCCATGGAGGCAGTGTTTTTAGCTTTAGATAGAGCCTTGTTAACCAACGTATCAGTAATAATTGGACTTGCACAATCCCCTGGAATGGTAATAGGCCCTGTAGGTGGGGGGTTGCACTGAACCTGTCAGCTAAGATGTTGGCAATGTCAAAAGGGTCAGTGTATTTTGTTTCATTTTGTACTAGCTCAGAACAGACCTGAGCATTGCCATTTAGGTTTTTGACGTAGCCATAGAAGGCCTTATGGTTATCCTTGGCAACTTTCTTTTCAAAATTAGCTTTAGTTGACTTGATGACCTCTCCTGGGCTGCTAACACCAACTGTATAGTCAAGAGGGCTCAACAGAGGCTTCAGCTCATGATAAAGCTCAAAAAGGCCAGGGTTCCACTGTCTGCTCTTACCACTTTTTACAGGGGAGCTATCGAGAGCATCCTTACTAGCAACTTCATAGCATGGTTCGGCAACTGCACAGCTGCTGAGAAGAAGAAATTACAGAGGGTGGTGAGGGTGGCTGAGAAACTCTTGGGCACAAACCTCCCTTCTATTCAGGAGCTTTTATAGTTTCATAGTTTCATAGTTTAGTACTAGGCTATCTGCCCTGGGGCATTTGTAAGCCTAGCCATAGTGATGTGGCTTTCACCACCCCATGAAATGGTACAAAAATGCACAGAATAGATTTAGAATACTGTGCCTCTGTCTAGTAGTGACACAATGAAGGCCCCCTTATATAATAGAATTAGTTTACTGTGCCCCTGTCTAGCAGTGACACAGATGTGACCCCTGGGGTAAACTTACGATCTCCCATCCACTCATCAAGATTTCTCTTGAATAGAGTCAGTGAGGGGCTCTGCCTAACATGAACTGGGATCTTGTTCCAAAGCATGGGAAGCCTCTGGGTTATGAATCTATCACTCCAGCATGTCCTATTCATACTTGTGCCGAGGTTTAAGTCTTTAGCTCTCGTGGTCCTGATGGATTCGGATTTTTTGAGGTGGAGCATGTCCATCAGATCCTGATTGGACATGGCCTTGTACATCAGGCAGAGATCACCTCTGAGCAGGCGGTATGCTACTGAATAGAGCTGGAGTTTCTTTAGTCTGGCAGAATAAGACATATGTTGAAGACCCTTGATCCTCTTGGTGAGGTACTTTTGTGGTCTCTCCAGCTGTTGCAAATGCCGGGTGAGGTACATACCAAATGGGGCATTGTACTCAATCATGGGTCTGATGAGGGAGGAGTATAGGGGTACAATGACATCCTTGGATCTGGATGTGAATCCCTTCATGATTGGGTGTGCAAGGTAGAATGTTTTTCTAACCACTTTGGCAACCTGGGTGTCAAACGAGAGGTCGCTGTCAACTTGGGTCCCTAGGTCTCCGATTACTTTTTCTGTACTCAGTGGGTTGCTTTCTATTTTTATTTTATTTTATTTATTTATTTTTTTTATTTTAGATTTGTTTACCGGGTTAGTCCGACTGGATACATATCCCTTTTCAGCAGAGACCCGGGGAGAAAAGCTCCACATTTGAAGAGAATCAACAACACTATATAGACATCATAAGGAACAATCATAGTATACAAAGTTCAGAGATACTCAGTTACAAATACACTCTATTTAATTCTGCAAATACATGAGGAGTAAAAACCCCAATATTAGGGTAGGTTAATAAGTAATGAGGTTAGAGCTTTAGGTCACTAGGGAGAAGGATATATGGTTATTCACAGGTCAATTCTATGGTTATATGGAGGGGGCCATCTATGAGGACCCACGTGAATTAGAGAATAGGTTTAAAGGGATCTAGAGAGATTTTAGGTGGAGAGTCATTAAATAATTGTGTGTGGGTAGAAGGCAGTTATATGATATGATATTTCTATGTGATAATGTGTGTGTACTTTGTTTTTCCCAAAGGGGATGACTATACATTTTTTGGCATTTAGTTTAAGGCCGTGACTCCGGCACCAGTTGTCCATTTCTGTGAGGCCTTTTTGTAGGATGTATGTGTCCGCTGGTGTATCGACTATGGCGCCTAGTTTGCAGTCATCTGCGAACTTTGTCAGCCACAACCCTCCCATGTTTGCTTTAACATCTGAGAAATAAATGCCGAACAAGAGGGGTCCCAGGACAGATCCCTGTGGGACACCACTTGTGACTGGCTTTGAGTCTGACATTGCTCCAGCAATTTTAACTTTATGGGTTAAGAAAGAGAACATATAAAATACTTGCTGATTCGACCCATTCAGCCCACAACTGGTTCTCACAACTTATGCCTGGAAGGAGGTACCACAGCTTCCGCTGTAGAACTACCAGATTCAGGAACAGTTTGTATCCTACAGCTGTAAGACTTATTAATACAGACACAAACCATAATACCTGATACATTGAAGCCTCTTTTTTCATTTAATCCTGCTGCTCAGATTAATTGCCACCAGCATTACTATTATGTAATATGGTGGCTATACTGAGTCACGTCTAAGGTTAACAAGTGCAATACTGTAACTAAACAGTTGCTATTCACTAGTCTCTATTTATTCTCTATCTTAACAGTGTAGGGGTTTGGTGGTGAGTATTTATTATTTATCACTGGATAATGGGTATTGAATGTGTTGATGTAATGTGAACTACCTCCTGCATGTCATAAGTGTTATTTTCTTTCTTATGTTATTGAATAATACCGCTGTATCTACGTTATTCTTTGATACCGCTGTATCTACGTTGTTTGATACTGCTGTATCTGCGTTATTCTCTGATACTGCTGTATCTATGTTATTCTCTGATACCGCTGTATCTACGTTATTCTCTGATACCTCTGTATCTACGTTATTCTCTGATACCGCTGTATTTACGTTATTCTCGGATACCGCTGTATCTACGTTATTCTTGGATACCGCTGTATCTACGTTATTCTCGGATACCGCTGTATCTACGTTATTCTCGGATACCGCTGTATCTACGTTATTCTCCGATACCACTGTATCTACGTTATTTTCTGATACCGCTGTATCTACGTTATTCTCTGATACCGCTGTATCTACGTTATTGTTTGATACCGCTGTATCTACGTTATTGTTTGATACTGCTGTATCTACGTTATTGTTTGATACTGCTGTATCTACGTTATTTGCACTGTATTTCTCTTGTGAGCTGACATTTGTAATTTTGTTTAGGCTGCACTTTTGTGGTCCTAAATGACATTGTTTCTTTGAATCTTTTGAATCTTTGAATCTATTCCCAACCCAACTACTTGAATTAATTTCTAGTGCTGACACTGTAATGTAGCATTGAGTGTGCTGCACTCGATCTTTCAGATGAGAAATTAAACCAAGACCTCATCTGTCTGAGTTGGTGGATGTAAAAGATCACAGAACACCTATCAAAAGATCAGAATTTTAAAAATGCCCTGGCCAAATTTCCTTGGAGATATAAACACCACCTTGGGTCTCCCTCGAAAAGAAGTCAATAATCTAGTGGAAACTTTGGTACTCCCTCCCCCAACACTTAGATCCACCTGCTCAGAAACCCTCTTCAAAGCATCTCTGAAACAACACCTCTCCTCATCCTGGCTGTGCACATGTGCTAACACTACATGTCATATAACTGGACTTCGGCCATCACAACTATTCTCACCCCCACTCTACTACTCTGGCATCCTCCTTTCACATCCACCTGTCTTTTTACTTACTCCGCCTCTCCATCCTGTCCACTTCCCTCTTCCACTAACCCTCATTGTCCTACCATTGATCCCCCCTGTCTACATCCCTCTTCTACTAACCCTCATTGTCCTACCATTGATCCCTCCTGTCTACTTCCCTCTTCTACTAACCCTCATTGTCCTACCATTGACCCATCCTATCCACTTCCCTCTTCTACTAACCCTTATTATCCTACCATTGATCCCTCCCGTCCACTTCCCTCTTCTACTAACCCTCATTGTCCTACCATTGACCCCTCCTGTCCATGTCCCTCTTCTACTAACCCTCATTGTCCTACCATTGACCCATCCTGTCCACTTCCCTCTTCTACTAACCCTCATTGTCCTACCATTGACCCCTCCTGTCCATGTCCCTCTTCTACTAACCCTCATTGTACTACCATTGACCCCTCCTGTCTACTTCCCTCTTCTACTAACCCTCATTGTCCTACCATTGATCCCTCCTGTCTACGTCCCTCTTCTACTAACCCTCATTGTCCTACCATTGACCCATCCTGTCCACTTCCCTCTTCTACTAACACTCATTGTCCTACCATTGACCCATCCTGTCTGTGTCCCCCTTCTACTAACCCTCATTGTCCTACCATTGACCCATCCTGTCCACTTCCCTCTTCTACTAACCCTCATTGTCCTACCATTGATCTCTCCTGTCCATGTCCCCCTTCTACTAACACTCATTGTCCTACCATTGACCCATCCTGTCCACGTCCCTCTTCTACTAACTCTCATTGTCCTACCATTGACCCATCCTGTCCACTTCCCTCTTCTACTAACCCTCATTGTCCTACCATTGATCTCTCCTGTCCGTGTCCCCCTTCTACTAACACTCATTGTCCTACCATTGACCCATCCTGTCCACGTCCCTCTTCTACTAACTCTCATTGTCCTACCATTGATCCCTCCTGTCCACGTCCCTCTTCTACTAACCCTCATTGTCCTACCATTGATCCCTCCTGTCTATGTCCCTCTTCTACTAACCCTCATTGTCCTACCATTGACCCCTCCTGTCTACTTCCCTCTTCTACTAACCCTCATTGTCCTACCATTGATCCCTCCTGTCCACTTCCCTCTTCTACTAACCCTCATTGTCCTACCATTGACCCATCCTGTCCACTTCCCTCTTCTACTAACCCTCATTGTCCTACCATTGACCCCTCCTGTCTACTTCCCTCTTCTACTAACCCTCATTGTCCTACCATTGACCCCTCCTGTCTACTTCCCTCTTCTACTAACCCTCATTGTCCTACCATTGACCCCTCCTGTCTACTTCCTTCTCTTCCTAACCCTTATAGACCTACCATTGAACCAGGTGAGACATTCAGGTACTCTCACAGCCTACCTTAATATCATACCACCACTTGTATCTGCAACAATATCCACCAACTTTGCTTATTCCTGCAACAGGACTCATATAGCCTATCACTCAGCTATTACACCTCCTAAATGTATGAAAAGTCTAAGTACCTAGTCTCTAATATCTATATCTGCTTTGTACTCACTACATGAAGTGTTCTATATAAATTGTGCTAGCTGAAAACTACTCATATGGAATGTTCTCATATATATACTCTGTATTACTTGTATAATATCTTTGATTTGAGAATGATTACTTATGTACTGTTTTTTTTTCACCAGTTATATAAGCTGCCAATAATATGTACTAAATGTCTTTATTAATGTAAATTCTGTATTGTATGTGAAATAAATGCAATCTGAGGGTCATGCTGCTCAACGCTAGAAGTCTAAATCTCAAGATGCACTTGCTGGAAGCATTCTTCAAAATGGAGAACAGTGACATTTATGCTGTAATGGAGAACTGGTTTAAAGCAGCAGAAAGCACCCCTGTGCAACCAGACTATAATTCATTCCAATACTTTCGGCCCCTGGACATGAACCAAAGCTCCAAAGGCGGTGGTGTCTCCATATTTGTAAAGGATATGCACACCTCCAGACTAGTAGCCCAGCATAATGCATCTGAGATACTCCAGGTACAACTAACATTGGGCAAGATGGCAATTCATGTTGTAGCCTGCTATAGGTCCCAACCATGTACCAAGACACTCACTCTACACTCCTAAGCACCCTGGAAACTATTAAGATCCAACCCAACACTCTCATACTAGGTGACTTCAACTACCCCTCCATCAGCTGGGAAAACTACTCGTGCACCAATGCACTGGTCCAACACTTACTGGAATTCATAAATTCCAATGCCCTGGACCAGCTCATTCTTACTCCCACTAGAGGAAGCAACATCTTGACCTGGTCATTAGTAACATTGGCAACCATTGCTCTACACCAACAGTCAATTCCTCCCTGGTTAGATCTAACCACAAATTAATCACCATGGAAATCCACATCTCACCTACATCCCCCCGCAAAGGTATTCATCATGAAAAACTTCTCCAAAGCTGACTTTGGACTCCTAAAAACAGAGGTGGCTAACTTCACGGCACCCATGCCAATGGAAAATAGATGCATGACTGCCAAATGATACATCAATGCACTGTACGAACACAAACATAAATGCATGGAACTAGCCATACCCAACAGAACCAAGACACTCTCCTCCAAAAAAGGATGCCAGTCTGGTGGTCCCTTCCCATTAATAAACTCTACAACAGAAGAAAGAAACTGTTGCAGAAAAAGGTGAAGTCTAAAGACTGGAAAAATTCCCTTATTAGCTTCAACAAAAAGTTGAAAACCCTCATCAAAACCTCCAAAGCCAGCTATGAAGGCAGAATTGTGGCAGACACTAAAAACTACCACAAAGCCTTCTATAGTTATATAAAGAATCTCCATGGAAATACCCAGATTTGCTCCAAGTTACTGCACAATGGTACCTCCTATACTGAGCCAACAGATATTGCCAACATACTGGCTGACAGATTCAGTTCCAACTTTACCCCTCTCTCCCCACCAAAGGACCAATCTCAATACTGGAAGAATGCCAGGCACCCAACATTACTGCAGCACAGGTTAAAGCTGCCTTATCTAAGGCCAAGAATACAGCTTCTAAGGGACACAACAGTATCCTGGCTGTGTTCTACATGAATTAAAAAGTGAACTGGCAACACATCTGTGTGGTCTTTTCACTCACTGCCTCACCTCAGGCTTCGGCCCTACTGAATGGCGCACTTCTACAGTCATCCCATTCCATAAAGGAGGAGAGACTACAGACCCTGGAAATTATCACCCCATTAGCCTAACGAGTCGGATATGTAAGGCTATGGAGTGCATCATCATGGACCTAATTAACAAGGATATAGGGAATCTCCAAACTCTAGATCCCACACAGTTTGGTTTTGTGAAAGGTAGATCATGCCTGCTCAATCTGGATGACTTTGTTGAGTCAGTCACCTGAGCGGTGGATGAAGGTAAGGCAGTTCATACAGCCTGTCTTGATGTGGCCAAGGCTTTTGATACCATTCTTCACTCAGGAATTATTGATAAACTCAGCAAACTAGGCATCAACCCCTATATTGTTAGGTGGGTTAGAAAATGGCTCACAGATAGAACCCACAGTGTGAAAGTAGCGGACTCCAATTCAGACTGCTGACCAGTCATGAGTGGAGTCCCACAGGGATCACTGCATTCTCTCCTGTTTGGCATCTCCTTCTCAGAAGTCCAGGCCAACATGGAGGGACCTCTGGCTGACCAAGTCAGATGATTGCAAGCTGGGAGCCATTATTAACTCCCCAAGTGATGCAGACATCCTACAGAAAAGCCTAATTGAGACCAATGACTGTTGTCGAAACCATGGCCTTAAGCCTAATGCCAAAAAATGAGTAGTCATCCCCTTTGGGAAAAACTCAGATCCCACTAATTACCACATCGATGGGAGCCCACTGAACACTGAAGGCATTATAAGAGATCTGGGGACAAAGATTGACAGCAACCTCTCCTTCGACCACCACATTGCTACTGTGGTCAGAAAGTCTTTCTATGTGGCACATCTCATTACCAAGGGTTTTGCATCCAGGAAGAAAGAGGTCATCATTTCTCCCTACTCTTTCCTCATTCAAACAATCAGAGTATAATGCCCCATTTGACAAATATCTCACTAGACACCTGCAACAGCTGGAGAGGCGACAAAAGTACCTCTCAAAGAGGGTCCTAGGCCTTAAACACGTCCTACATGGACAGACTCAAAAAACTCCAACTATTCTCTGTCTCATATCATCTACTAAGAGGTGATCTCTGCTTAACTTACAAAACCATGTCTGACCCAGCTCTGTTAGAAATGCTACATCTAAAGAAATCCCAATCCCTCCGCACCACACGCTCCAGAGACCTCAGTCTCATTACCACAATCAACAGAACATGCTGGATAGGCTGGTTCATAACCCAGAGACCACCCATGTTCTGGAATCGACTTCCCATACATGTCAAATAGATCACCTCACTAGCCCTCTTCAAGTGAAATCTTAAGTGGATGGGAAATAGAAAATTCAACCCAGGGATCACTCCAGTGGCTCTACTTGATAGAGGCACTGGGAACTAATTAGGGGCGGCACAATGCCAGAGCACTTCTATGGGCTAGGCTTGTAAAGGCCCCAGGGCCATTAGCCTGGTACACACCTATGAAACTATAAATGTCTTTTATGAGCAGCTTTTCTCCCAGGGTCCCCACTGAAAATGAGCACTTCTGGCCCAGATGGACCATCCCGGTAAGCAACTGCAAATAAAATAAAGAAATATTGCTTTTTGCTCTTGCAAATGTTGACAAATTTTGTTAGCTTTTCCTAAGCATCTATAATCATTCTTCTTAGGGTATCACCCTACAAGGTCACACTAGCATCTGTAATGTTTCTTGTTAGGGTAGCACCTCTATAGGGTCACACTAGCATCTGTAATGGTCTCTGTTAGGGTAACACTCCTACAAGGTTACACTAGCATCTGTAATGGTTCTTATTAGAACAACATGCATATAGGGTTACACTAGCATCTGTAATGGTCTCTGTTAGAACACCCCTACAAGGTTACACTAGCATCTGTAATGGTTCCTGTTAGGGTAACACCCCTACAAGGTTATACTAGCATCTGTAATGGTCTCTGTTAGGGTAACACTCCTACAAGGTTACACTAGCATCTGTAATGGTTCTTATTAGAACAACATGCATATAGGGTTACACTAGCATCTGTAATGGTCTCTGTTAGCGTAACACCCCTACAAGGTTACACTAGCATCTGTAATGGTTCCTGTTAGGGTAACACCCCTACAAGGTTACACTAGCATCTGTAATGGTCTCTGTTAGGGTAACAACCCTTCAAGGTTACACTAGCATCTGTAATTGTTCTTATTAGAACAACATGCGTATAGGGTTACACTAGCATATGTAATGGTCTCTGTTAAGGGTAACACCCCTACAAGGTTACACTAGCATCTGTAATGGTTCTTATTAGAACAACATGGCTATAGCTTTACAATAGCATCTAAAGTGGTTCTTGTCAGGATAACACCCCTGTAGCCTAATACTAGCATCTGTAATGGTTCTTGTTAGGGTAACTGGTGGGGTTTTGCGGATTTTAAAATTCCATCAAGTACTAATAGGGTGGTGGTCAGTTATAGGTTGCTCAGTTTGTAGGGAGGATATTTTATGGGGAATATTTCTTTTGAGGACATCCACAATGAAGCTTTTTCCTGTCATGTGATTAGGCCTAATTTTGTTTTTATTACTGGAGTTACATTGTTTATGGAAAAGAACCCATTTAGTTGCTGCTTTATTTGGCTACTCAAACTAATGTTCAAAACTTCTGTGGCTGTTGGTTTTTGCTAAAATGATATTCAGGGCTTCCTGAATAAGGTTAAGAGGAGGTGGGGGGAATGTATAAATGCTGCTATAAGAACATTTGTCTTTTTACTAAATAATGTACCTAAAATAGTTCATTTTACAATGTTGTCTGCGCTGGTATTGCTTGTGGCCAAGAATATATGGAAGTTGTTGACTTCTTTAGTAAAAAAAGTAGCTTGTCCCACTCTTGCTTTTTGCCCAGGTATGTTGCCAGTATAAACTTTATAATTTTATGAAACAAGAGTGAAATCCAACTATTTTCTTAGCCTGGATTTTGTGAATGAGAATATTTTGGGTTTTCTTGTCAATAAGCCAGCTTCTAGCTGAACCCACTTATTTTTCACATCTACATTCATAGTTTATTTAAAACATGAAATATTAGATAAGAATATACTGTGATAATGTGTCAAGAATTATATCTTATAAACAGTTTTGTAAATACTGCTGTACTGAAAATGTATTGTTCTTTGAGAAAAGTAATTCATGTTTCTATGTCACTGAACATTCATTTTACTAACAGTTGATTTTCCTGCCACAGGTAATTGAGTTGATGCTATGGGTAACAGTATATGAAGTGGTCGGGGGGAATGGTTACAGTAAGGACAAGGTGATGCGTTAGATGTGTTTTTCTAAGTGTATGTGGGTTAGCATTCCAGGCTGTAACCTACATGGGCTCCAACAAGAATTAGCACCATTTGGAATTATTCATTTATAGTATAAGCATCGGCTTTGGCCCAGCTGAATGGAAAGTGGCCATTATGCCCTTGCACAAAAGTGGTGCTCCCACTGACCCTGGGAACTATAGATGTATTAGCCTGACTAGCCTTACCTGCAAGGCCGTGGAGTGAATCATCATGGACCTTATCAGCAAAGATATAGGTTCCCCTATATCCCCAATCTCTAAACACTTGAACCTACACAGCTTGGATTTGTCAAAGAGAATCATGCCTGTTAAACCTGGTGGACTTCTCTGAGGCAGTCACCAAGGCCCTGGCTGAGGGGAAACCTGTGCATATAGTCTATCTAGACTTAGCCAAGGCATTTGACACTATCCCCAACTCAGGCATCATTGACAAACTCACCCAGGTAGGTATCAAACCTTATATTGTTAGATGGATCACGGATTGTCTCACTGACAGAATCCACCTAGTCAAAATAGGAGAATCCACCTCCAACAGCAGACCTGTAACCAGTGGTGTTCCACAGGGATCAGTCCTAGGACTTCTACTGTTTGGAATCGATTTCTTCAAAGTAAAAGCAAAAGCTATAGATCTATATGACTGCAGACTAGGTGCAATTAGACAATCTACAAACGATGTCAACATCCTACAAGAGGGTCTTACACAAACAAACAAATGGAAACTCAATGTAAAAAAAAAATGTATGGTCATCCCTTTTCATAAGGGTGATGTTCCTGCTCATTAGCACATCAATACCAGCATCTTAAGTACACGCTCAGTGGTAAGAGACCTGGGAACACTGGTTGGCAGCAGCCGTACCACTGACCACCACGTCTCCACAGTGGTAAGAAGGAAATTCTATGTTGCTCATCTCATAAGTAAGGGCATTGCCTCCAGAAAATAAGAAGTTATAACCTCCCTGTACTCTTCCCTCATCAGGCCAATAATTGAGTACAACACCCCTTTTGGTATGTACCTTTCCAAGCACCTGCAGCAATCGGAGAAACCACAAAAGTTCATCACAAGGAAAAGTCAAGGTCTTCAGCATCTGTCCCTTTTTAATTTCTCCAAATTCTTTGAGTTTCTAATACCATGATGGGAATGGACCCCATTCCTAAGTCAAAGTTAAGGAAATTAGTACTGTATCACTCTTTGATGTCGGTCAAAAGTGCTCTTTGCAGCAGCCGTAAAGTGCCCAGTAATGACTCCTCCTGTAATTCATATGGAGTTACATGTATTGGTAGCATATCTAAATTTGACTGTAGTCCCTTTTATAAGACCCGCTGCTCCTATTACTGTTGGAACCATGTTTCTTCCACATTGCTGTCATTTCTGCTTGCAAATCCTGATATTTTATAACTTTGTTTCTCTCTCTGTACAGAGGACACTGTAGTGTGGCAATTTCAATGATCAATGCTATTTTTTTCTTGGACCACTATATTTAGCTTTCAAGCATCTATCTTTTGAACTGTTGGTAATGGATGATCTCACGTGATGTAGACCATCATTTTCTATGATGCTTTGTGGCTCATGATTCCAGTGTTTTTCAGCCACTTCAATACCATAATGTTGGCACAATCCCAAGTGCAACAGTCTCGCTACATTATTGTGGCCTTTCAGTGTACAGTCCTTCTGCCATTAGTATGTCGCAACCAGCAACGAGGTGTGTGACTGTTTCCAATTCTGTTTTACAAAACCTACATTTGTCTGTTTCTCCCACATGTTCAATGGACTTTGTAAACCAACTTGTACATAACCCACTATCATAGGTGTGTACTACGCTAATGTCCCTGGAACCTTTACAAGCCTAGCCCATAGGATAACCTTGGCATTTTGCCACCTGACCTTAGTACCTAGTGCCTCTGTTGAGTAGAGCCACTGGAGTGATCCCCAGGGTGAATTTGCTATTTCCCATCCACTCATCAAGATTTCTCTTGAAGCGGTCCAGTGAGGTGCTCTGTTTGACATGTATGGAAAGTCTATTCCATATCATGGGCAGACTCTGGGTTATGAACCTGTCCCTCCAGCATGTTCTGTTGATTGTGGTTATGAGGTTGAGGTCTCTGGAAAGTGTGGTGGTGAGGGATATGGATTTCTTTAGATGTAGCATTTCTAACAGAGCTGGGTCAGACATGGCTTTGTAAGTCAAGCAGAGATCACCTCTAAGCAGGCGATATGAGATAGAGAATAACTGAAGGTTTAAGTGTTGTCCATACAGGACAAATGTTTAAGACCTAGGATCCTCTTTGTGATGTACTTTTGTGGCCTCTCCAGTTGTTGCAGGTGTCTAGTGAGGTACATGCCAAATGGAGCATTGTACTCAATGATTGGCCTAATGAGGGAAGAGTAGAGGGAGACAATGATTCCCAAAGGGGATGATGACACATTTTTTGGCATTGAGCTTAAGGCCATGGTTCTGACACCAGTTGTTGGTCTCAGCGAGGCCTTTCTGTAGGATGTCAACATCACTTGGAGAGATAATAATAGCTTCCAACTTGCAATTGTCTGCAAACTTTGTCAGCCAGAGTCCCTTCGTGTTGGCCTGGACTTCAGAAAAAGTAGATACCAAACAGGACAGGACCCAGGACCGAACCCTGTGGGACTCCACTCGTAACTGGTTGGCAGTCTGACTTGGAGTCAGCTACTTCCACACCGTGGGTTCTATCTGTGAGTCAGTTTGCAACCCACCTAGTGATATAGGGGTTTGATGCCTAGCTTACTGAGTTTTTCTATGATTGCTGAGTGAGGAGTGGTATCAAAGGCCTTGTCCAGATCATGATAGGCTGTATTGTCTACCTTGCCTTCATCCACAGCTCTGGTGACAGACTCAAAGAAGTCAACTAGGCATGATTTACACTTCACAAAAGCAAACTGCATGGGATCCAGAGTTTGGAGATCCCCTATATCCTTGTTTATTAGGTCCATGACGATGCATTCCATAGCTTTGCAAATCAGAGTCATCAGGCTAATGAGGAGATAGTTCCCAAGGTCTGTAGTTACTCCTTCTTTGTGGAGTGGGATGACTGCAGCAGTGCGCCATTCATTGGGGACAAAGCCTGAGGTGAGTCTGTGATTGAACAGGGCACACAGGTGAGATGCCAGTTCACTCTGTAATTCATGTAGAACACAGCCAGGGATATTGTCATGTCCCATAGAAGCTGTATTCTTGGCCTTGGACAGTGCTATTTTAACCTGTGCAGCAGTAATACTTGGTGCCTGGCAATCTACTGGTATTGTGATTGGTCCTTTGGGTGGGGAGGGGTTAAACTGACACGGAATCTGTTGGCCAGTATATTGGCAATAACTGCTGGATCAGTATAGGAGGTACCACTGTGCAGTAGCTCAGAGCAAATCTGGGTATTGCTGTGGAGATTCTTTACATAACTATAGAAGGCCTTGTGGTTTTCTTTACTATTTGCTGCAATTCTGTTTTCATAGCTAGCTTTAGAGGATTTGATGAGGGATCTCAACTTTTTGTTGAGGCTGATAATGGAGTTTTACCAGTCTTGGGACTTCACCTTATTCCACATCAGTTTGTGCTTCCAATATTAACCTTTCATCTCTTGGTTTAAATTAACCTCTCCTTAACCATTTCCGCATTCATTCCTGACCAACATGAGGTTCTCTTAGAAGTCTTCTATACTTGCAACTATATTTATGCTTTTTCCACATTTCTTGCCTTCTCATCTGGTCTTTCAACTTGTATTCTTTCCTATGTGGATCTTCTGAAATAACTGTCACTTTATTCTGTTTCATACAGTCTACTGAGAGACAATCTCTGCCTTGCATACAAGGCGACCTCTAACCCTGTTTTACTGGAAATGCTGCATCGGTACAAGTCAAATGGTTCAGGGGTTACTCACTCTAAAGATCTTAACCTGGTATGAAACATTAATACAACCTGCTGGAGGGACATATTTGTCTCCCAGAGGTTACTGCACCTTTGGAACAGACTCCCACTTGATGTCAAGCAGTGCACCTCATTGGCCCTCTTCAAATGCTATCTGGACAATTGAATGGGTAACGGTAAACTCACCCTGGGGGTTCCATCTGTCTCTCTCTTGGTCAGGGGCAATAGGTGCTGATCATGGAAGTAAGAGTTGAACTTGGCTAGGCTTGTAAGGGCCCTAGGGCCATTAACCTAGTAACATCATATGATCCTATTGGACACGGGGCTAAGTAAGCATATAAATTTCATGCTGTGCCTGTGTGTTTCTGTATGTAGTGTGTGTCAGTTCTGTCTCATACAGAGGTATTTCTAAAGTAATGAATAGGGTTGTGGTTAGAGACAATTAGGGTTAGCACACATTATTAATGAAGAGAAAGGTGCTACTGTGATTATTACTATTTACTTTCATTAAAGGTAGTTGCAAAAGGAGACTGGTTGCATTTCTTTTGAGATTAATGTGGGGTTTGAGTGGTTTATTTTGTTGGTTTTGCATTTTCAGGATTTTTGTGTGTTGGCATTAGTCACTGTTATTATTTTGTCTATCAGTATTATTAAATATAACCATCTATATCAAATACCCACGTACATGGTTCTATTATGTGTCTACAAACGTAGAGAATGTCAGAGAGAGACAGGAACATAAAACGATGTGAATGGTTGTTTACATCAGCGCCATATAACATCAGATCTTAGCTTTCCCAAAACAAACTATCTAAAATGCTGTCAATGTTGAAAGCACATCTTGGCAAAATGTGATCAATTATACGTAGGGCAGTACACCAGGCAGATTATTTTTAGTATGCTGAACTTTTGGCAATATGTACAAGTCTCAATGCAGAAGTATTAGCCCTGTATCGCACAATACCTCACAAAGGATGACAGACTAATTTACTTAAATAAATAAAACAGTAGCTGAATGTAATGCACACAAACAGATATTCCACCTCTACATGTCATGACTACACTGTCATGTAAGGTGCGATTAAGTTACTATGTTTTTATTAAAAAGCAGATGACATAGCATCATATGCTTACAAAAATGTTAGCCTATGATGTCAGAGATAAAGATATATTTTAATCCGAACAGTTAAAAGTCACAGACCTTACTAGGAAAAAAACCTTCAAAAGTGTAAATTAAGAACAATGGCATTCATTGAATTTATATAAATATAATATATAGCAGATACAGATAAAATTTTTAGCAACATGTGCTTTTGACTTCAACAGCACTTCAGATCAGCATTGTTTGAGGGAATTTAACATTCATTGTTATAAGTGTCGACATTAATTGATATTGCTGTCTTTCTTTGACATTAACCACTAACCGCATTTGTAGAAACATAAAAGAAACCCACACGTGTGTGTGTGTGTGTGTGTGTGTGTGTATCTTTATATATATATATATATATATATATATATATATATATATATATATATATATATATATATATATATATATATATATATATATATATATATATATATATATATATATATATATATATATATATATATATATATATATATATATATATATATATATATATATATATATATATATATGTATATATATATATACATATATATATATATATATATATGTATATATATATATATATATATATATATATATATATATATATATATATATATATATATATATATATATATATATATATATATATATATATATATATATGTATATGTATATATATATATATATATATATATATATATATATATATATATATATATATATATATATATATATATATATATATATATATATATATATATATATATATATATATATATATATATATATATATATATATATATATATATATATATATATATATATATATATATATATATATATATATATATATATATATATATATATATATATATGTATATATATATATATATATATATATATATATATATATATATATATATATATGTATATATATGTATATATATATATATATATATATATGTATATATATATATATATATATATATATATATATATATGTATATGTATATATATATATATATATATATATATATATATATATATATATGTATATATATATATATATATATATATATATATATATATATATATATATATATATATATATATATATATATATATATATATATATATATATGTATATATATATATATATATATATATATATATATATATATATATATATATATATATATATATATATATATATATATATATATATATATATATATATATATTTATATATATATATATATATATATATATATATATATATATATATATTTATATATATATATATTTATATATGTATATGAGAGTGAACAGGGAAAGGTAAGTGTAAATGTAATAGCAGGAGAAGAGGATGTGACACAAGGGGTAGAGGATGTATATGAATACACAGACGTAGAAGAAAATGAAATTTTAGACCTAGCTCTTTTGAGCTTAGACCTTTACTTAGCAGACACAAAACCGGAAGTGACGCTTCTGGTGGAGGGGAAGGAAGTTCAATTTTTGTGCGACTCAGGGGCTTCACGCACCCTGATACACCCTTCCAAACTACCGGAAGATACAGAATCACCAGATTATATACTAGTGAAAGCAGCTAATGGACAGCTGTATCGGGAGCCACTCTCCCGTGACATTACAATAATAGACCCTGTTTCAGGGATGACTCAGAAAAGTAAAATTGTAGTTTCTGTAAAATGCCCAGTGAATCTTTTGGGTAGAGATTTGATGCAGATATTGGCATAGCAGTAGTTCCAACCATGCAGGGTATGGAAGCACAGCGACAAATGGACACTTTTGTAGTGCGACCGGAGGGTGAAATGTATTATTGGTACAGCCAGGACTTGGTTACGACTGGTCCAGGGGCAGTAACCGAAGAACTGATGAATGTAGCTATAAGCAAGTTCCCCTCCCTCGACACTGACAAACAGCATTTGTTGCATTGTACTCCATATTACTGTAATAGACCAGGTCCTGATAACGATTATGAACAAGAATTGTTTCAAATCCATGCAAACAGGCTAGTATTGCGAAACTTGTACTGGGATGCAGAAGGGAACAGTGTAGCAAACTGTTCATTTCCCCAGGAATTTTTAGCACTCTACAAATCTGATTGACTGCCCCATGTTAGTTTGACTAAGAATAAAACCTTAAAATGGGCAGTCTTAGGTGAAAACGTCACGAGGTGGGAAAAACAGACAGAATTAGAACTCTCAGAACAGGGAGTACAGAAACAGAAATTGAATTGGATCACACAGACACACCCAACTGTACACTCACAGGCTAGTGAGAATAGCTGAGTATTACTCTTATTGGAAGAAGAGAAAAAAGCCTTGTGAGACATACCAGACATTCTCTGGCCAGCAGGGAAATCAGATGTAGGACTAATACGAACAGCAGGACCAGTTACCATAAAGCCAAAGTCAGCATTTAGACCCCAGAAAAGACAGTATCCCTTGAGAAAGGATGCAGAGATGGGAATCAAGCCTATCATAGCCGCCTTACTTAAGGAAGGAGTCTTAATAGAATCTCCTGATTCACCATGTAATACACCTTTATTTCCTGTCAAGAAAGCAAACGGGGAATGGCGTATGGTCCAAGACTTACAAGCAGTAAACAATGCAATTATACCCAGTGCACCAACGGTGCCAGATACACACACCTTACTGAATGATTTAAAGCCAGAACAGAAATATTTTTCAGTGGTAGACATAAGTAATGCATTTTTCTCTATACCGATACACCCTGACAGCCAATATTGGTTTGCATTTACATTTCAGGGAAAGCGGTACACATATACTAGATTACGACAAGGATATTGTAAAAGTCCAACAATATTTGCACAGGAAATGGCAAGCAACCTGGCGGGATTTATCCCACCGAAAGGTAGTCATATTCTGCTTTATGTAGACGACATTCTGCTGGCAGCCCCCACCTAGCAAGAATGCAGAGAAGACACAATAGCTTTGTTACAATTTTTAGCTACTCAAGGTCACAAAGTAAACAAAGACAAGTTACAGCTTTGGAGAAAACAAGTTAAATACTTAGGATATGTAATATCCAAAGAAGGTAGAATATTAGATGAAGACAGAAAAACAGTGATTTTACAAGCACCTAGACCAACTACCAAGAAGGAAATGATGTCCTTCCTGGGAACTACTAATTTTTGTCGGAGTTAGATACCAAACTATGCTTTGGAATCTGCTCCACTGGCTGATTTAATATTTAAAAAAATGATGGCTGCACAGGATTTATTACAATGAACACCTGAAGCAGAAGCAGCTTTCTGTAAGCTGAAACAATTGATAGCATCATCCTTAGTTTTAGGATTACCAAACTATAACAATCAGTTTATCCAAACTGTAGACTGTAAGCAAGGTTATATGACATCAGTATTGACACAGCAACATGGGGACAAACAATGCCCCATAGCTTACTATTCATCACAGTTAGATCCAGTGGTGCGGTCTTTGCCCCACTGTGTACAAGCAGTAGTTGCAGCTGCAATGGCAGTGCAGGCTTCAGCCTCAGTAGTATTATTCCACCCTCTCACATTGAGAGTGCCTCATGCAGTCGCAATTATTTTACTGCAAGAAAAAGTATCATATCTTTCTCCAGCTAGGCATCTTTCCTGTATGACCATTCTGTTGGGCCAACCTCATATGACAATTGAACAATGCACAACTTTGAATACGTCAACTTTGCTTCCAACCCCTGCAGATGGCAAACTACACTGCTGCATGCAGGAGATTGAGCAAAAGACATTACCTAGACAAGACCTTACGGATGTTCCCTTGGATGATGCTGAGGTGACATGCTATGTGGATGGCTCGTGCAGGAGGTGTCCTACAGGACAGAACCTAGTGGGGTATGCAGTCGTTTCTGATACTGAAACTTTAGAAGCAAAATCTTAACCACACAACTTATCTGCACAAGCAGCAGAATTGATTGCCTTAACAAGGGCATGTACCTTAGCAAAAGGTAAGACAGTGAACATTTATACTGACAGTCAGTATGCTTTTTCTACTGTACATGTTTTTGCGCAACAGTGGAAAAATAGAGGAATGATAACATCTACTGGTAAACCGATTAATCATGCGCAACTTATTTTAGACTTGTGAGATTCAATTCAGTTACCTAAGAAAGTAGCTATTTGCAAATGCGTAGCTCATACAAAACAACAGGATAGAATTTCAAAAGGTAATGCACGGGCTGATACAGCTGCAAAGCAGGCAGCTTCAGCAACAGGAACTTTTCTTTTGAGTGAGGAATTGCAACCCTCAGAGACTTTAGATTTAGAAATGTTAAAAACAATGCAGACACTTACTACAAATCTTGAGAAACAAAAGTGGATAAAATGAGGAGCAATCCTCGAAAAGGAACTGTACATCTCCAAGGAAAAGAAACCGATTTTGCCATCTAATTTGTTTAGATATGCAGCATTGTTGAGCCATGGGCAGAGCCATGTCTCAACAGGGGGGATGGTACAGTTAGTGAATAGAGTGTTTACAACCTATGGGTTTACAAACTATACAAAAAAATTTTGTGCAGCATGCCATGTTTGTAACAAGCATCATGCACAAAGGGCATTGAAGCCTAAGCGAGGGAATTTTCCTACACCACCATATCCGTTCCATACTATCTGTATGGACTTCATAGAATTGAATAAATGTGAGAATAAGAAATACTGCTTAGTTATTATAGACATGTTTTCCAAATGGGTAGAAGCGTTTCCAACTAAAAATCCAGATGCAGCTACGATTGCAAAGGTCCTTGTTAAAGAAATTATACCCAGATTTGGGATACTGGAAAAGATTTATAGTGATAACGGGGCACATTTCGTGAACCAAACAATCCAACAACTTAGTCGTTACTTCAGAATATCGTTAAAGAACCACTGCGCATATCACCCTCAATCTGCAGGGCTAGTAGAGCGACATAATGGGGTACTGAAAAACAGACTTAGGAAATTGATAGAAGAAACACAGAAAAGTTGGGTGCACTGTTTGCCTTTAGCACTGTTGAGTATGAAAACTGTTCCAAATGTAAAGTGATTAACTCCTTTTGAAACTTTGTTTGGGAGGGCATATTATACACCTCAGTGGAAACCTCTCATGTTTACAGAGCAGGACGCTGACAGTTCACTTGCAGGATATATGAGGAGATTTTTAAATGACAAACTTTTGCAGTTAAATTCTGTTTCAGATAAAGAGCAACTGAAATCGGAAGCACCAGTAGCCCCCGGCAGCTGGGTGTGGGTGAAGATTACGAAACGGAAGAATTGGAGCTCTCCGAAGTGGGAAGGTCTGTACCAGGTACTGCTGTCAACACCCACTGCAGTCAAAATTGCAGAGCGAGCTTCCTGGATTCATTTGACACACTGTAAACTGGTCAAAAACTTTGAACTGGACAAAAACTTTGTTACTGTTGCACAACAAGAACAAAATGGCCAGATACATAGTGAGTAGAGACACTGAGCAATTTCAAAAAACTTGTATGATTGTTTTTGTTGCAATATTGATCACACTGTTCTTTTTGCTGTGGCCGTACTTTTTTCCTACCACAAAAGTTGAACTGATTAGACGTAATGAACCAAACATATACTGGCATCCGAACTTTAACACTTATCAGGCAATTACACGTGTATACGCAGAGACTTTCAATGTTTCGAACTGCTGGGTCTATACTGCCATACCAACAGCATATGGGGGTTTGTTAATGACTGCTATCCCCCTAGGGATCAATGAGACCTGGGAAAATCTGGTTTTTGACACAGTCGCTATTAAAGCACAAGATAAAGTAGCACTGTATTTGCCTGTGACACAAAAAGGAATTGTATGTTTCTATAAAAATGACTCCATCCAAGTTGGATGGAGTAAATGTAATGCTACTGTACAGTATAAATGTTATAGAAAACCAAATGATTTGAGTGGATCTTGTAGTACAGATTATGACTCATTTTTGAAATCTATGCATAAAACTCTTGATCAGGTACAGCACAATCCTGTACTTTTCAAACAGTTATCAGTGATAGATAGGAAAATGTTTCATGCAGGGTAGTCATTTCATAAAGTAATGACAAAGGTAGAGGACTGTTATTTTGTATGTGGAAAAAAGGCATATAAATGGCTACCTGAGAATTGGTCTGGCAGTTGTTTTTTGGGATACATGGTTCCGGCCATCCGACACACTGCAGCTTTGCCTCAAGGGAGTATTCAAAATACTCGAGATGTAACCAAAAAGACTATTAAGAAACCGGAGAATCCAGTGGGACGAATCGAAGCAGGGTGGAAAAACCATCGTAATGTGGGAACCAACTTGTGCACATGGACTTGAGCGATGCTGTTATATCCTGGGCAGGTATATCACCCATGTATGGCGGAGTCAAATCAATATGGGAACTGCGAAAACTGTCTAAACTTCTTGAAATAATAAGTAATGCAACTTTTTCTGCCCTTGAACTGATAACTGATGAACTGAATGCCAGGAGAACTGTAGTGCTTCAAAACCGAATGGCTCTTGACCTCACCCTAGCGGTGAGAGGCGGAACTTGCGCTTTAATCAAAGAAGAGTGCTGTGCGTTCATTCCTGACCATCAACATGAGATCAACGACCATCTCGAGGTGATTCAGCAAGTGTCGGCCATGACCAAACCAGGCCCAAACCCTCTGACAGAGTTTTTTCAGAATGCCTTTGGGGGGTGGGGCTCCATCTTTATGAACATATTGATTGCTATTGGGGTAAGTTTACTCCTAATAGGAGCTTGCATTTGTTGTGGAATCCCCTGCATGAAGAAATTAATTAAGGAATTCATAGATATATCAGTATCTGAAACTATGTATCAAAGTACTGAATTTGAAGAGCTGCTAGAATGTGAGACGCTTTCATAAAAGTTTAAACTGAATGACTTTCTTAACTGCAAATCCTAAATGGAAGAGGTTAGGAAAAGAAGCAAGCTGTTTATCCTTTTTTGAAAATAGAATAAAAAGTATTAACAGGAGGGAGATGTTAGAAAAATATGTATTAATATGTGTATGCTTAATGCCAAATTAATAATCAAGTGTTTTTAATACGCTTTTCATTCTACTTCTCATGCACTGTGATTTATATAAATTGAGTTTCATATGAGACTGAAAATATGCCTTATTGAAACTGCAGCATGCTTACTGAAACTTGCAAGTTGCCCTCTGACCTAGTAACTGCTAGCACAGCAATATTCTTGTTTATGCCTTGTGGAAATGTACTGGAGAAGCAGGTGTTAATCTGCTAGGTCAGAAGCATATGAATAGACAATATACCACTTAATAAATGTAATGATTCCAGACAAACAGCCTTGTTCAGAGGATGGGAACCTCTGCAGCTGCAGTAGTTTAGAGATAAGGTAGACAAAGGCTTATTAGAGAAATGAACTGCTAGCATTGTGTTCGATTTAGCTATAGTATCTTGAATGTAACATAACAAGTATCTAACTGAAAGTAACCAAGGCCATGTTGTTTTCTTCAGGATGTTTCACATAAAAATTGTTTAAATCAGCAGAAAATCATGGGAAAGATGGTCAGCAGATGATGACCAAAAGGTGGTAATTCGTTACGTCAGCATGGTAGGGCAGGATTAATTTGATAACCTATAAAAATGAATGCATATCCTGTTTCTGGTTAGACAAACTCTGTATTAGCACATTTTTGTCTCCTTGCTGCAAGATTAAAGTGCCTTAACCTGAACCTACCGTGTTTTGATCATTTTTAAAGTATATTTTTCTTTTGACAGACACTTTAATGAAAACCAGGTGGTCTCCTTAAATAGCCTACTCTTCCCTTCACCGTGGGGTCAAGGCATATCTCTGCTCATGTTCAACATCGGTCATACATTTGCCTTTACCTGTAACTGCTAGAGGTTACTGCTGATCATTTGACTTGCCTGTAACTGCTAGAGGTCACTGCTGATCATGTGACCTACCTGTAACTGCTAGAGGTCACTGCTGATCATCTAACTTACCTGTAACTGCTAGATGTCACTGTTAATCATTTGCCTTTGTTTACTATCCATCTCTGTTCCATCCATCAGACTATGTTCCTCTTCACTCATTTGATGTGCAAATAATACAATGGGAAGATGCCAAGAATTTGGACTGCAGGCTAGATACCGCCTTCCCTATTAAGGATTGATATCAGAAAATAGACAGAGAGAAAGAAATAGGGGGGTCCTAAAGAAAAGGCCAGCACTGGTAGTGTTTTTATTAGAATGTAGAACAGAAGCTGCTATTAAAAAGGAATAATTAGTAGTGTATATAAAATACTACATGACAACTATGAGAATCAGTCAGAAGAGCTTAGAATGGATGGGGAAGAGAGATTGGAGAAGCAATTCACAAAAACGTTAGGGGATATATGAACATCTTCCAAATATGCAACAAAGTCTAGAATATTTAGGATCTTTGCTTGGAAGTGTTTAGGCATTTTTATACCACAAGTGGGCTCCAAAGACTTTTTCCTCAGGAAGGCAGCAAATGCTGGAGGTGTGATGGGGAAGAGGTAACTAGGAACATTTTCTGGGAGTGTAATGGGTTGGCAGACTAAGGATTCCTTGCAGAATAGACAAGAGAATAGACCAGCAGTACCACAGCAACTAGGTTTAATGGTGCTGTAAGTGCTTTCAAGGATCAAACTCTTCATCAGACTCAGAATAAAAACATACAAAACCTTAAATAGTATCATCAATTAAAATCAATAAACATTAAAGACACAGTATCAACAATGCATATAAAGTGCATAAATAAATTACAATCAACAGTGCATCTTACTTAAAGTACTAGTAAGAGCTAATAAAAAATATATGAAAATAATAAAATAATATAATACAACTTAATGCTTAAGAGGCCTAGTCTTTAAAAAAGGTTTAAGAGACACCTTATTATTTAAACCCAGTGGTTTATCTGCACAGAACAGCAGTATCCATTTCTTTTCAGCAGCTTCAGTATAATTTTTCAGGTCACCTCCTCTCTTATTGTTAGCTAGAATTTCCTGAACTAAAAATGTAAAGATGTGTTGGGATCCTTCACTTTTATTATGCTTAGCTGGAGCACTACTCTCCTTACTAGTCTTAATATCTCGGTAGTGCTCCAATAACATCTCAGTAGTGCTCCAATAACATCTTGGTAGTGCTCCAATAATATCTCGGTAGTGCTCCAATAACATCTCGGTAGTGCTCCAATAACATCTCGGTAGTGCTCCAATAATATCTCGGTAGTACTCCAATATTCTATCTATGAGACATCTATTGGTCTTACCAATATAATATGAAAAACACATCACACAATAATCTAAATAAACATTAAATGTCTTACAGTCTGCATAGTGAGAGTAATTAAATCTAAACCCTAGGTGGGGGTGTATAAAGTTACTACCTATATGAATGTGTGAGCAAGCTATGCAGCTTCTACAGGCATAAGTGCGCACTATCTGACTTACTTAAATGCTTTAAATCAGTAGACCTATAACACAGGCGACTCTTAAGAGATCTATTGTTACGAAACGTAAAATTCATTTTTATATCTAACACTTCCTTCAATCCATCTACACTAGAGAGAATACCCCAATCCCTGTTAATAATGTCACAAATTAATATTATTAATAATATTACTAGCAAATGTTAATGGCATCCTCAATTTGTTATCGCCTTCATGTTAAGGGGCTCGTGTAGTTACCGATTCAGTAACATCAAAAGATCTCATAACTTCCTCATCCCCAAAATAGGGTTTGCAATGATTATATCTAGTCTCCAAGCTTCATTAATATATCTATCAACCTCTCAACTATCAGGAACTCAGACTTTAAATTTTGCAGTGCTAAATGCAACTGACTATCATCATTGTAAAGCCGCATTACTATAAACGCCAGACCTTTAATGACATTACGTTTTGTATGGTTGGGATGCATACTTCTATTATGCAGCAGATTATTCTTTGCAGAATGCTTAGTCTGAGATACTGGGTGAGCAAATTGGTGTAACTAAGGAAATTATCTGTTATGATACAAAACTGGAATTGCCTAGACGTAATAAGGCCTTGCGGAGTCTAATTATGGTGGCTGCCAAAAAATCCGTTACTAGAAAATGAAAATCTAAGTCTAAACCAACTTTACTAGAAATAGTGAATATAGCAACAGAGATAAAGCAACTGGAATTGGGATCTTTAGGAAAGGAAAGGAGCAAACTACTTTGGAAAATTGGAATTGTGGAAACATTATATGTAGAGGAGGAACAAGGCTGGAAAGAAGGCAGGATGTGAATGAGCTACGTAATACCGAAGTGACAATGCTGAATATATAATAAGGGAGGGTTGCAACTACAGCTGTTTCAACGTATGCGATGCATAATGTTTGCAACTAAAATTGTTTTAATGTATTTTTTTCATTTATACAATGCAAGACTGACTATGTCATACGTGATAATAAAGATTTTTTTTCGTTAAAAGTAAAAAAAAATACAGCTAAGAAGTTGTTTTCTAAGATTATAATTTTTATTTTTGCAACTTTACATATGATTTACAGAGCCCATTCTATGAAAAGTGTCTTCAACACTTCCTAAAGACATGGTGAGGCCACTTTATCTTCAGGCTCCATATTTATTTTTTTATATTTCATCCAATAGTCCTCGGTTTGAATGTCTCAGTTTACTGTTGAATCTAAATCACATAATCAGAAAGAGTGCTTGTATTGCACCAAAAAAGGACGTCTTAAGTGGTATTACCAGAAAATAAATGAGCAAGCAAGAGTGCCCAACATGGTGGGCAACAGAGAAAAAGAGAAGCCTGCTCAAGGTGCCCACCCATACAGTCACATATACACACAGACAGAAGCAGCCTGCTCAAAGTGCCCACCCATACAGTCACATATATACACACAGACAGAAGCAGCCTGCTCAAAGTGCCCACCCATACAGTAACATATACACACAGACAGAAGCAGCCTGCTCAAGGTGCCCACCCATACAGTAACATATACACACAGACAGAAGCAGCCTGCTCAAGGTGCCCACCCATACAGTCACATATACACACAGACAGAAGCAGCCTGCTCAAGGTGCCCACCCATACAGTCACATATACACACAGACAGAAGCAGCCTGCTCAAAGTGCCCACCCATACAGTCACATATACACACAGACAGAAGCAGCCTGCTCAAAGTGCCCACCCATACAGTCACATATACACACAGACAGAAACAGCCTGCTCAAAGTGCCCACCCATACAGTCACATATACACACAGACAGAAACAGCCTGCTCAAAGTGCCCACCCATGCAGTCACATATACACACAGACAGAAGCAGCCTGCTCAAGGTGCCCACCCATACAGTCACATACACACACACAGACAGAAGCAGCCTGTTCAAGGTGCCCACCCATACAGTCACATATACACACAGACAGAAGCAGCCTGCTCAAGGTGCCCACCCATACAGTCACATATACACACAGACAGAAGCAGCCTGCTCAAGGTGCCCACCCATACAGTCACATATACACACAGACAGAAGCAGCCTGCTCAAAGTGCCCACCCATACAGTCACATATACACACAGACAGAAGCAGCCTGCTCAAAGTGCCCACCCATACAGTCACATATACACATAGCCAGAAACAGCCTGCTCAAAGTGCCCACCCATACAGTCACATATACACACAGGCAGAAGCAGCCTGCTCAAAGTGCCCACCCATACAGTCACATATACACACAGACAGAAGCAGCCTGCTCAAAGTGCCCACCCATACAGTCACATATACACAAAGACAGAAGCAGCCTGCTCAAAGTGCCCACCCATGCAGTCACATATACACACAGGCAGAAGCAGCCTGCTCAAAGTGCCCACCCATACAGTCACATATACACACAGACAGAAGCAGCCTGCTCAAAGTGCCCACCCATACAGTCACATATACACACAGACAGAAGCAGCCTGCTCAAAGTGCCCACCCATACAGTCACATATACACACACAGACAGAAGCAGCCTGCTCAAAGTGCCCACACATACAGTCACATATACACACACACAGACAGAAGCAGCCTGCTCAAAGTGCCCACACATACAGTCACATATACACACAGACAGAAGCAGCCTGCTCAAAGTGCCCACCCATACAGTAACATATACACACAGACAGAAGCAGCCTGCTCAAAGTGCCCACCCATACAGTCAGATATACACACAGACAGAAGCAGCCTGCTCAAAGTGCCCACCCATACAGTCACATATACACACAGACAGAAGCAGCCTGCTCAAAGTGCCCACCCATACAGTCACATATACACATAGCCAGAAGCAGCCTGCTCAAAGTGCCCACCCATACAGTCACATATGCACACAGACAGAGGTAGAGGCTGGGAGAAAATCTCATGTATAAAACAGAAAATGAGATGTATACGAGTCCACATATATACACAGAAGGAAATGGACAGATTCACAGACTCCTGTATATACACAAACAAGTCCAGCGATACAGCTACTTTGACTGTTTGCATATCATATTGTGCTCGAATGAAGATATGCATAACAGTACTGAACATGCAACGTACAACATTTTAACTCCCGCCCTGTACAGACATGGTCTCTCATGTACACATAGATATCCCTGTAATGTATTATTTATTTACTGACTTTGTTTACTGGGAGAGTCTGATAGTGCACAGGTGCCTTTTTTCAGCAAAAGCAGAGACAGTAAAGCAATCAATATTTACAACAAGAAATTTTGTAAGGCAGTTTTGGTGGATACATAGAATAAAAGTAGTATACTAAAATATGTATCAATATTCAAAAGCATTAAGTTTACATAAATTTACAAGCCTTGTATTTACAGCTAGTAGAGTGTTGTAAAACATAGGTATGAGCAATTTAAGAAATACAAGAGAGTGAAGTATTAGAGGAAATAAGAAAGTCTGGGTGTTAACAGAGAAGAATTGATGGAACAGTAATTTGGTTGTGCTAATTAGAAGTAGGTATAATAGTTTAAGTAGTACAGTAAAATGAGGATTGGAAGGGGATAAGCAGGCTTAGTGATTTAGTGCTTTAAATGGAGGTGTAAGAAAGGCGATGAAGGGTATTAGAAGGAATATGTCCCAGATACGGAGCAGGAACAAAGGCAGCATGTAAGACCAGGCCAAGCAAAACGCAACTTAGAAGAAATGAATTGAAAGAACTGCAAGCAGACAGAAAAAAGGAAAGGACGGATAAGCACTGGGCATGGTTATATTAAGTTGTGGATAATATAAGGAAATCAGTAAAAAGAGAAAATCTGTAGAAATACTGAATGACTGGGTTACAGGAAGTGATAGAAGATGAAAAGGTATGTGCTGGGGTGCATAAATGTTTATGGAAGAAATCTGACAAAAAATTATTAATTATTGAGTAAGGAAGCCAATATCACTGCGCAACACTGAATAAAGTCTTTGTAAAAATAAGGGAAATAAAAACATGGGGTGTTTTGGAAGAAGTGATGGGTAAGGGGTATACGGAGTAAAGGGAAAACAAGTGAGGGATTATTAGTAATAGAAATAACAGATGATATTTTAAGACAGGATAGAGATTTAAGTTTAGTTGTGTGTGATGTAGAAAAGCATTCGAGTCAGTCACAGCACATTGTACGATATTTTAGGGGATAATGAGATTCGAAGAAAAATTATAAAGGAAGTGTTCCAAGATGTCTTGGGTGAAGGCTATGGTAAATGGTCGGTATGGAACGAAAATAAAACTTGCAAAGGTATGAAACAGAAGGATACAATGAGACATGTTTATTTGTCCTAGTAATGAATGTCAACATGAGAAAAGCAGGAAGGAAAATATAAAGTGATGTACAAATACTCGAGTCTTTTAAATATGCTTATAATTAGATACTGTAATAAAAAGTATAGCAATGATGAGCGAACCTGTAATACAGGAGGAAAGGAAGTTAAGAAAAGCCTGATTAAGGATAAATAGGTCAAATGTAAAGGGTCTGCTGAAATAAATCAGATACATGGAATGTATTTCATTATAAATGAGAGAGACGTATAAGGGAGCATGTTTGGTGAAAACAGGGCAATGCAGAGGAATTCTGGATGAAAATAAAGCTCAGTCACCTCCTGGGCTGCCCTTTGTCATCAGTTTGGGAGAGCTGGTTACACACTCAAAGAGGGGTTAAACACTCAAGTTAAGCTGCATAAGCAAGAGTCCACAGATTGAGGCAAACTGAAGCTTAGAGCAACTCTGCTGCAACAGTGATACAAGTCCAATGCGATCCAGCAAAAAAGAGAAGACACAGCAAAAGAAAAAAGCCGATAAGAGATTGAGACTCTGAATAAAAAATACAACAAGATGAGACTCCACGTAGCTTTTGATCCTGCCTGATCTGATGATATTTCACAACTGTATTTGTTACCAGTATTTGTTCATTTAGCTATGGACAATATTGACAGGAAACTTTATATACAAATTTGCAGTCAAAATCAAACCTTTTAATGTCTGGACTTTTATATTACAGATCAGCTACCCATCTTCAGAATATAGTTTCAGTCAGCCCTGCTTTTCCTTACCCGTTTATTTCAGGGAACATAAACTGACAGTGCAAGGGCAGTTGCTCTCAGTCCATTACATGCATTACAGGTCTGCATTACTTCCTTTGTTCCACATTCCTGGTCTCTACATTATATTTCATTTGTTCCACATTCCTGGTCTCTACATTATATTTCATTTGTTCCACATTCCTGGTCTCTACATTATATTTCATTTGTTCCACATTCCTGGTCTCTACATTATATTTTATTTGTTCCACATTCCTGGTCTCTACATTATATTTCATTTGTTCCACATTCCTGGTCTCTACATTATATTTCATGCTCTGTCTTTTCATCTTACTATTCTCAGATGTAACTTGGACATCTCTTCATGCAGTTGTTCTCTCTCTGTTAACTGGACGCCATTATTTTGTCAGGATAAGTGCTAGATAAAACTTTTTTTCATACAATATATAACTGAATTTCTTCTTAACTGATGATTTTTGCTCATGCCAGTCATAGCTTCATAGGAGGTTACTAGGCTAGCGGCCCTGGAGCATTCACAGGTCTACCCAGGTTAATCCCAAGTATCCCGATTTGTTCTTGTTTGGTAGTTCACAGAAGGAATTTAAGAACAGAATGGGTCTGCGATGAATAGTGGCTACTCCTGACCATGATGGACATAGATGGTACCCCAGAGGTGAATTTGCGTTCTCCCATCCAGTTATCTAGGTTGCATTTGAATAGCGTCAGTGAGGAGCTCTCTTTTACATTAATCCAAAGTCTATTCCAGGGAAACATCTGTCCCTCCAACATGTTCTGTTAATGTCACAAGCTAGGCTGAGATCCCTAGAGTGAGTGACTCTTGCGCCATTTGACTTACAGACGTGCAGCATTTCCATTAGGGCAGGATTGGAGATAGCCCTATAGGACAGGAACAAAGCACCTCTTAGCAGCATATTAGATGCAGAGTAAAGTGACATGCCTTTCAGCCTGTCGTTGTAGGTCATGGTTTGGTGTCCCTGTATTTTCTTAGTGAGAAACCTCTGAGGTACCTGCAGCTGCTGCAGATGTCTGGTGAGGTACATGCAAAAGGATACATTATAATCTATTAGTGGTCTGATGAGGTTGAGTACAGTGGAGTTATAACATCCCTTGACCTGCATGCTATGCCCTTGCTTATTTCAAATTTTGCTTATTAATTCTTAGCATTTTATGCTAGCTATCTAGCTTACATATTGTCTCACTGCATAGAGTACATATTCAGACATCACTAAATAAACTCATTTTTGCCTTAATAGTACCAACCTGCATTATTTATTAGTACAACGTGTTTCCATTTGGCCTACAAGTTTCTTAAAACACCACTGTCTTTCCTTTTGCACAATTTTGCAAAACATGTGGCACAAATATTTCAAAAATGATTAAAATCAGACTAATGCTTTGTGAAATGTTTGCAGCCTTGCCTCAGATAAATGGCACGATTTCACTGCACCTCACGATTCTCACTGACTGCATTACTACTTCGGCACATTTCCATTTTATTTCTCATTCGTGCTTTTTTTATTTTTTCTTATATGCATCCATTTTCATGATTAATTCCCTTTACTGTGAACTAGTTATTTTACTTTGTATATGTACTTGCACATTTTTTATATAGCTACATCTTTTTCTGCTACTTGCCTGTCCAGTGTTTATCTTTGATATCGCTAAATATTCTATGATTTTTTTTAATAATTAATCATACAGCTCACCAAATTCACAGCCTTGGGCTAAGTGCATCAGCTCAGTAATATACGCTTCTATAGTTTGTACAGGATCGTGTGCCTTTGTAAAGGAATAACAATGAAAAGACGGCAAGGTCGTTCTAGACCTAGAATAATTTCTCAACTTCTGTTCAATTGCTGCTATTTTTATCCGATTCCTGTTATGTTAAAGCATTATATTATGTACCTTCAAGTTTTTTTCACTGACATACTGTACCTTTTCAGGAGTCTTACACGGTTCACTTGAAATAAGAAATATCTAGAATTTTTAGGTCTATACTGTCCTGATATGTTGCCTTACAGTAAGAGGATTTCTGCTGGATGGAGCACTTTTTCTAACTGAATTTATGAAGCAAATATATTGCCTTACTTCTGCTAATATATTTCTCCTCTCTGATATCATACAGCATGTTGTTTGATAGAATATCAGCTGGAGCTTTGATTCAACTGGCATGAGACATTTATTTAAATGGTTGTAGAAAGAACGAGTAACATATCACATGTGATGACCACTGCATGAACATATGATGACCACTGCATGAACATATGATATTGTACTGACCATTGAATTACATACGACATGATATGCTGAACACATGACTAACATATGACATGATGTGCTGACCACTACACGAGCAACATATGACATGACGTGCTGACCATAATATATCACGACATGCTGACCACTGAGTAACATACATGACATGCTGACTACTACATGAGTGACAATGTGCTGACCACTACATGAATAACATATGACACTCATGCAGTGGTTAGCATGTCATAATATATGACATGTGCTGACCATGAGTAACATGATATGCTGACTACAAGTAACCTATGACATGCTGACCACAAGACATGACATGCTGACCACTACATGAGTAACCTATCACATGACATGCTGACCACTATGAGTAATCTATGACATGCTGACTACTTCAATTCATTAGCATATTTTAAAACAGACTTTGGCTATAGATGATAGCCACTCTTGAAACGACAATCAAACCCCATGTGCAAAAGTGGGGAAAAAAGGGGTTGTGCAGAATGAATGGATGGATATCATTTACTCCAGAGAGTTTATAGTCTTAAATGTCGTATATGCAGAATCAAGAATGACACAAAATATAATCAATGACAAAGGCCACAAATTGGTAGCAGTTTTAAGTGTTGAGACCATTAACCTGGAAATCTCAACTCATAAGAGAATTTATACAAGTAACCTATATGTGAAATCTAAGAAATCTGCATCATGAATTATTAACAAAAAACACATTATAACATAGAGAAAAACATATGCCTCCAAAATCCATGATGGAATAGAAATTTGGGAAAGTTATTGAAGTTAAATTAACACAAGCAGTAGATAACTCAAGTGTCATTAGGTTTGCAACTAGAAGATGAAGGGGGTAGTTTAGGGTTAGGATTCGGCAAGCAGGCAAAAATCACATTTAGTCATACAGTGGTCAGTACTAGCAGGTGGCTGAAAAAGAAGCAGAGTATTCTGGGAAGAATTAGCAGAGGCCATTATTGTGGAATATCTGCAGCTGGAGCTAGATACAAGAAACGTCAAGCCATCTGAGATTATTTAACATTGCGAGATGAACATTAATCAAGAGTAAACAGAGGTCAGATTTACAGAAAATCTGTACAGGGAAGAAGAGAAGGGCGATTACATGCCGAATGAAAAGGAGCTGAGCCTTCCTTAGACGTGTAAATAAAGGTGAAACCTATCCTCGGAAGCCAAAGTCTGTGCTAAATTGTTCCTTTAATATAAAAATGGAATGCATGTGGTCAACAGGCAAGAGTTTTAACCCTTATGCTTAGAAAGTGTGAATGTAAATAAAATGTCTAACTTTGGCTGTCTTGAGTGCAGAGAAAAGTCTTCTTTATGTACATTTTATTCACATGGTCGAACCCTATATCATTGCAAAACTCATCATTCACTTTAATAAGTGGGTGAATAGATGTCAAATCACTACTTTCAAAATGCTTCCAAACCTTAAGACAGAAAACCAACATTCAGTACTAGTGAGGATTTGGCAATCTGGCTAACAGATTCTGGTTGGTGGTGCTTGGTGTGCTGGGACCTCTTTCCTGGCTGTACTTATATGGGCACAGGTTCTACAGCACTGAAAGTATGTGCTGTTTAGTAGGACAGTGTGTCTTCCTATCTGGGACTGTGTACGCTACTGCAACTATAACTGTTCTGTGGCCTGTGTACTCTACTGTAACTATAGCTGTTCTGCTCTTGAGTGGACACTATATTCCACTTTTTTTTTTTTTTTTTTTTTATTATCTTTCATGTGCTGAATTCACAGAGAAAAAAAATTTGAATTATTCATTTTATTTAGTTTTACTGCACTGAAAGTATTTGCTTTTCATAGGAGAAGGGGGTGTTGTGTCTTCCTATCTCAGGCTGAACTAAAACTTTTCTGCTCGAGTGGACACTATCTTCTACTGTTTGAGGATGAGAGTATTGTGGGATGAGAGTATTGTGGCATTATGGATTTTTTAAGTTCATAAGTTCTTGAAGATTTGATTAATCAGACATATGGTGGCTGAGTCACCAACTTTCCCACAGTGCAGATCCTTTGCTCACTACATCCAACCCAGATACTGAGAAGGTCTGCCACAAGAGCAAACTCCCAAACACTTTTTACTGATAATTTTGTCTTTGTAGAATGTAAGCAAATTAAACTTGAAGATTCTTGCTGTATATTAACTTCATCTAGTCAAATATGTGCCTGCCTGTGCTGGAAATTAGTTTTTAACACCCCCCCCACACACACACAGACACTTTAGGACTATAATAATTGTGTCCACCTTCTCCAGAATATTTGAAAAATGTATTCAACAAGAATTGCTAAACTATCGCCTGCAGAAAGAACTCCTATGCCCCACACAACATGACTTCCATCCTTCCCATAGAACTAGCACTGCCCTTCTAACCTGTACAAATACTGTCAATAAAGCTGCAGATAATGGCAGACTAGTCATCTGCTTATTGCTAGACGTGTCTAAAGCCTCAGACACAATTCTGCACAGCTAGCTTCTACTTCAAATGTCATTAAGTCTCTCTTAAGCCACACTTCTATCATTCAAAAGCTACCTATCCAATAGGTATTAGTACGGTGGCACTCTACCTGCTCTCCATACCTCCCAGTCACCACCGGTGTACCACAATGCTCTTTTTCTTTGTCCCTTCCTCTGTAACATTATTGACAACATCCATATAACAGGCCTCCCAATTACAGTACACAGATGACTCCACACTCACTTGCACAATGTGTTGGGCACTGGCTGTACTCATAACATGTTGCTAAGGCCTGGAACGTGATACCTCTATCCATCAGGTTACTACCGTCCCTCCTATCCTTCGAAACCATTCTGAAAGACTCCCTAGCCAAAAGCAGGCTCTGTTCTTGCTCAACACCAGGATAAAGTACATTACTTATTATAATTATTCATATCTTACATCTCCTTAACCTGCCTTCTTCACTCACTTCCTTGCGTCTACCAATTTCTGTCCTCTAGCCGTCTCTCTAAATATACCATATACCTGCTTTTCTCTCACTTGGTTAATAAAATATTTGGTTAAATGTATAACTTGTGGGTATTGTAATTCATTATGATTCAGAACAAATGTTTCAAATGTTTGTAAAACTTTGGAAGATTTAAATAGAATTTTCTTTGATTCCCAAACTTAATGTACATGCAGTCATGGAGTAGGCTCTTGTCTTTTTCTGAATTTGTTAAAATCTGGAAGTTGAAGTATTTAGATAAAAGGAGTAATAATAATGAGAAAGTTTGGATGGAAACGAGGACAAAAGGTTGTTCATTTGGAAAATAAATAAGGGGCGAGGTCAAAAGCAAGATGTGAAAGGTTTACTTTTTAAGTCAGTTAAGAATAAAAAGAAAACTAGTAACGGCGTAAAGAAAAAGAAGAGCGTTCGTACGTCTTCCACATCAACAACGTTAGTAGAAGAGATTTCACTTAGTGCATCAAGTGTTATTTCAAATGAGAGTTTTATGAATCTAGGAAAGAAGCTTTGCTAGATTCTTAGGTTCTGTGGATAACACTCGTCATGCTCTGCCTTTCAGTGATATGTCTGGGTGACTTAGAACATAAAGGAGGTTGGCAGTTCTTCTACTAACAAATCTGATTGCGCTAATGTTTCAAAGTATAAAGATAACTGGCAGAATATTAAAACTGAAACATTTCCCCCAATAACTGAGATTGTACTGAGTCCTTTGTTACTAAAGTTGACATTGATGTAACTGATACTTAGTGTAGTGAAAGAAACTTAGATCACAAAAAAATTTTAAGTGGTGATTTGTTGGTTGAAGGATAAAAAACAACGTATAAAAGACTTTCACCGTTAAGGGGGTCTCTATTTCCTAATTTCAGGAAGTTATTGAATGAGTCTGAAGCTGAACATAGTTCAGTTAAAGTAAGTAAACATCAGTAGATGTCCTTCATCTTCTTTAACTGGCATTTCATACAACCCCTTGCTCTGTTAATATTCATAATTGTATGGGTGGGCAGAAAGGAGGATAGCAAGAGAACCCGCGGGTAGGAAAGCTTAAAAGAAGAGCACTGTAAAGGTTAATTAGTGAAGATAAAGACATTAATATATACAGCTAAGAATCTGGTTTTACTTCTAACACAATACTGGTAATTGGAAACTCAGACTTAACATGCACTGCTAGTCAAACAACATCATTGAATAAAGAGCATATTACAATCTCCTCTTCACTGGTGTTGAAGTTAAATAATTATTTAGATTTATTATGAAGGTTAACTACAGTTAAAATTATAATAAATGTATTAAGCTGAAGGCCTAAGGTATACACCATTAAATAAGATGAAAAATGGAATTCTTGACATAACTTGAGTATTATGAAACTTTAAATATAGAGTTTGCATTACGTGAAATCCTCCATAGATTGTGTAGGTAAGATTACCAATGGTCAATGGCAGAATCATTTAATATTTGGCTAAAGCAACTGTGTTTGTCTGCATTATTAATTTAATAAAAATTTGGGAAAACTACAACTATGATTTAGAATGGTTTTCAATGGATTGAGTTCATCTTTATTATGAATCTAAGGTTCTATCAGACTTCAGGAAAGTTTTGAAAAATTTTTTAAGGCCTCCTGAGTGGATTCATTTGTGCAATAGAAACAGGAAATGTGATAGGTCTTTAAACTTTCTCTACTGTAATGTCCAAAGCTTTTTCAGCAAAATAACAGAGTTAAAATGTATTGCAGTTTCTGAGCAATAAAAGTTTATTGCTTTTACTCAGACTTTTTTTGACTTACTATAATTCTGCACTATTGATTTGGCTTTGGAACAATATAAGGTTAATCAACATTAATGTACACAGATTACATGTTTGGTTCAGAGGCAGAATCCAAAGAGTAGTGATTCAAAACAAAATCAGATCCAGCCCTGGTGAGATCAGGTGTCCGTCAGGTATCTGGGCCTTTCTTGTTCAATATCATATTTGCCTCTATTCCATACAGTGATGATTGTTGGTTGGTTAAATATGACATTTTTTTGCTAATAATGAAAACAATGCCACTGATAATAATATTTACTATGATTAGAGAAGTGGGCTAGTACAGTTGGCCCCTAATTTAGAGAGAAAAAGTGTATTATGTATTTTTGCAAACAAAAATTAATGAGATCTATTACATTGTTTACATTTGATATATTTGAAGTTAGTGGATATTAGGATCTTGACATACTGACAGAGTCCTCTTTTTGTTTTGAAGAAATCATGCATGAGCCATGTAATAAGTCAGATAGGTTTGATTCTTAAAAAAAATTACAAGGTGAGAGATTATGATCTTAACAAGTTTATTTTACTGAGGTATATATCAGATCAGTTTTGGAATACAATATAGTCTTCTGTACTCTTAATAGTCAACAACTTAATTGTACAGAATTAGTACAACATCAATTTCCAAAGGAATACCAGATATTAAGCAGCTGTGCTATAGTGACAGATGGATTTCAGCAGGTCTTTATATCCTCCATTATACACATATAAGGGGTCGACTTATATTTGTCTATATGGTGTTCAATGACTTGTTTTTTTCAGTTCTTTTGGGTTTGGAAGAACATAATAATCTCAAGATATATAAACATCATAATTTAAAGTTATGTTTAGAGTTATGTAATAAAAATAACAGAACTTGTTTAACACACAGGATGGCACAACTCTGAAATAAACTGGCTGAATACATCAGAGGTGCCAATGGTCTAGTAAAACTTATGAAGTCTTTGGATGACCGTGCTTGGGCCATGGTGTTTGATTCAACAATTACTGAGACAGTGTTCCTTGAAAGCTTTAAGAATTGAACACTTTCCCTAACTTATGAATTTACAAATCACCTTAGCTAACACACACACACAGAAAATAGTAACCTGTAGCCATTTGGGCACAGTTGCAGAAAAAGAGCAATGCACATGGGTACAAGGGAACATGTGAAGAGCAGTCTAAACCCTCAAAGCAGGCACAGGGGCAATGCCAATATCAGGGGATTCATATATCCAGTGTAACCAAGGGATACATGTAGAGTTCAGATATGAACGTGATAACAGCAGGCTTCAAACTCCAAGTGAGGGATCAAAGAAAATGGACAGCATGGTATTTGTAGGTCATGCAACTACAGCTGCTCCAGGTAGCTGCAAATGTTCCCCATTTAAAGAGAAAGAACCATTAATAGGCAAACTGCATTTAACACCAAAATTGATAATCCTGTAATTTTTATATAGCAGCAGTTGACTTGAGCTAGGAAGAGAGTAGATTGCACTATGTGATGATATCCCAGCAAATGTTTTAAAAGGAAATGGTTTTGATAAATGAAGTCTGGCAACAAACTAAGTTGTCCCGGGACATCTTCATAGGGGGATTAGGTTAATATTAGAGGGAGTTAAGTGGGTTGGGGAGGTGAAAGGGTTAAGTGGAGGCAGGGATAGTTGGGAGGAAATTAGATAATGATGGGGAGCGGTTTAAGAGGATTAGTCTGGTGTAGTTGGGTTAAGCAATCACATTTTGGCATGAGCTTGCTACATGTAGGTTCATGTCCTGACGACCTGTGTTTTCCTTGGTCAGGTAGGTCTTGGTTTGGTGGTGAAGGCAGGGAGGCGAGTGCCTGGGGTGTAGGGTGTGGTTGCATGTGTGCAGGTTGAAGTTTATGTCTTTAGTATAGGAACTATTTTTTTTTTTTTTTGGGAGGTAGTCTATAAGGTGGGAGAAGAGTTTTAATGGTGTGTTGGGGCTGTTGTTCATTCGGGGGAATTGCTAGGGTGAGTGTAAGAGGGGCAAGCTTGGGGGGTAATCTGCTGGGTACTTCAGAGTTAGTATTTTATTGAGGAGTGCTTACAAAAGGGGTGATTTAGATACCGCAGGTGGGTCGGACCAGGAGGATGTACGGCATGGTTAGGATTTCTTTGGGAATTGTTGTAAGCATGTCGGTTGGTGGTCAGAGGCTGAGGGTGGTCGGCTGGTGTGATTCTTTCATTTCTGATGTGTGTTTTGGCTGGAACAGCGGTTTCCCCTGGCTTTTCATGGTCTAGGAGGTGCTGGATCCAGCCATGTGTTGCTGGACAAGTGCAATTATCATTTCGAGGTCTTAGAGTTATGGCATGTGTTAAATGATATTAAATGCATTGACTTTCCTTGATCTGGGGTGAGGTGGCCTTGTGCCTACTTCGGCGGTGCTCCATTTCATAGGGAAACACATGTTGCGGTTGGCGGCTGTGGTGGCGCATGTGCGTGGTGTGAATGGCAGTCCCTGGGAGTTGACTGTTCTTCCTTTAAGGGACTTTACTTTTAGGTCCTCAAAAGAAAAGAAAAAAAGATTCATAGGTTCGCACATTCCGTATTGCGTAATTAAAATAAAAGTTTTGAATAGGGAAAAATCTCTGTGCTTTAAATTCATATAAACTCAGCATTAGGTGAAATTGAAGTGTATTAACCCACCAGATGTGCAGTAGCAAGCCCCGCCCAAATCCCACCTGCGACCATTTTGACTGCACCACCCACCGTTTGATTGAAAGATGCCACCAAAACACTAGGTAATATAGACCTACAAACAGATTAGCAAAATTATAAAGAAAATACAGAAAACATTATACGTATAACAGTAATTACATGCTTATTGTTATAATTATTATTAGTGTTTATATTATGAAGTATCTGTTTTGGCAGAAAGCAATCATCGTGACTTTTAACAATGCACAGCTTTGTGCTGTAAATTTTTGTTACAAAACTTGGATACTTAAAATATTTGGTCTAAAATGTATTTTTTGGTTTTGTGTGGAGTAACACAGAATGGGAAGAGGGCAAGAAGACAGTTGGTTGCTTGTAGTACAGATGGCTTTAAAACTGCAGGGAGGGATTTGAAATCGAATGTTTAAGAAGTTAGGATGTTCTACTGAGTCTGAGTTGACGGGAGAAAGGATTTTATGTCTCAGATCGTGTGTATACATATAACAGTAATTATATGTGAATGTCACCAAAACACAAGGTAATTGCACAAAAAGATTAGCCAGATTATAAAGAAAATGTGTATAATGTTTCTGCTACATGACACGGATTTACCCTTACATTAGCATTGCGTGTCAATCACGGCATATTGCAGTTGTTAATCTCTGCTCTCCCGCATGTCAATCATGGTGGGCATGCCCATTCCTGCGCGAACTCGGTGGTGGGTTAATACACTTCAATTTCTCCCAGTATTCTTTGTATTTTTGTCTCTATTAATTACTTGTTGTTTCTGATGGAGACCACTTTACGTGTTGTGTTTCCGGAGGTGCCTTATGCGATCTGTTCTAGATGGATGCATTGCACGATTTGACGGATTGTGAAAGTGGAGTCCATTGTTGTCAAATTGAAGGCTTTGTGATATAGTCCATATGCAACTCATTACTTGAATGGCTGGGTCATGGTTTACAAACTTCACTAGAATGTTAGCATTTATACTGTGTTCTGATGAGAATGCTGTTTTACATCTGAAATGGATTGTTTTCTTTCTTGGGGCCGGGTGTTGCCCAGCCCTGAGCATTTCACTGCTGTCTTGCTGTCAGGCTGGATGGTGAAAGGTGCTGTGCATTTGGGGTGAGTTGCTGGGGGCGGGGTGGTTGGTTTCTGCTGGTGGCTTGCATCAGGGCTGTGCCTTTTTGTCGGTGGTCGCTTCTGGGGCAGTTGTTATGGTGGGGTATAGCGGTTTGCATCCAGGCTTGTTTCTTGCATGATCCATTTGCCGTCCTTGGGGTGATTGGGTTGCTCTGTGCGTTGAGCTTTGTAATAGTTGGAATTTTCAAAAAAAAAACTTGGTTTGAGGTTGAGAGGTGGGATGTGGCCATGGTGGGCTCTCGTCACTCCCAAAATGGGGTTTGTTCCTTAGACATTTTGTGGTTTCCTGACAAATTACGGGAATTGCTTTGAGTGTTAAAGACGCTAAGTGGCGGCTTCTTGTTGAGTCCATTTGTTAGACTGAACACTGTTGTTGGCGCAATTTTCCCTGGCACATTTTCCCTCGAGGCTCTGGTAGGGGATGGTGGGTGTTGCCGTCGTCCATTGTTTGTGTGTGACATTGATTGTCGGGTGGGGGATGTGGGGGGTTGGCACTTTTCTCAGATCTGAAGTTTGGGCGCCATCTGCCATTTCGTCTGTGTGGGAAGCATGGGGGAGTACAGAGAAGTGTTTTTTTTTTTGTCTGTAGGTTGTCGGTGGTGTGTGCAGTGCATTTTCCTGTGGGTGTCTTCCTTTTCACTGAGGTAAGGGACGTTGCTTCTATTGGTTGTGCTGGCTGACTCAGGGAATAAAATTGTGGATGGTCTGCTGCTGCGTTGCTGCAATGGAGGGGGTCTGGACTCGTTCCTGCAGAGGAGTTTGGAGGAGGGAGTTTTCTCGAGGAGCCCGTGTGCTGCTGGCATTGGTTGGCAGGGAATTGCTTGGCATTTTGTGAGTTGCTATTTCTTTAGTTGGTGGATTTTTTGAACTAAAAAAAAAAGAAAAATGTGTTTGCATGGTTTTCTTGGGTTGTCGATTCGGAGGGTCGATTTCATTTGGGTGCTTGTTTCCGGCTCACTTGCTGGGTTTTTGCTGTTGGGGTGGGGGGAGTTGCGGTCTGGTGGATGGCTTTAGACTGGACTGACCCGCTGGATAGAGCCTTGAGTTAAATGCCTGCAGCCCACGTGCAATACGTGTGGGGATGGTTTAGGCTGCATGAGTAGTTTAAGCATACCTCTCACTCTCTTAGTGCAATAAATCTTGACAAAGGCCCAAAATTAGGGACAGGTTTTAAACATACTTTTCGAGGTGGTCTTAATTCAATGTTAGGATATTTTAAGTTAAATCCATGGTAAATAACCACATTATATTAATACACTAAGAGATACATGTAAAACCAGCATCTTTTAACTATCCTATGACCTTCCTAGTTACAGTTGATAGTGAGCTGTATTTTGCCCATTTGATCCACATTATGAGGGCTAGTGGAGATGGAGGGTTGAAAGCTATGATCTTAGATATTGCTCTTAAGTTTATAAATTGGCTAAAGTAACAGGATTTGTTTAAAAGTGTATTTTCCAGGAAACCACGGGTGTGTGTGGGCCAGGAAGGGGGGTGACAATTACCTGGACATTTTGCGTGACATTGTACATTTGAGAGGTACAAAGTTTAGTATATAAAGGGTCAAGGAAAGGGGGAATTCTTTGGCATACAGTAGTAGTACTTATTAGTCCTTGGGACACAGCAATAATTAAGGTCAACAGTGGGGACAATTTGTAGGGATTACTCTGACGGACTTGGTAGAGTGGTGGAGTAGCAGTTTGCATTGGCTTGGGGATTCTGAATGGGTGAAGTATGAGGCCCAGGGATTGTCATGGTTGTGGATATTGATAGGTCCCTTCATGGATGTGATTTAGTTTTAACATACTCGATGGGTAGTGAAATTTATCTTTGGTATTGATAGGGTCATTGGAAGCATAGCTTCAGTTATAGCTTCTTTGACATAGATGTGAATGGTGGTATATTCTTCCCAGGTTAGCAGGATAGGTTGTCCTTGCATATGTTTTGGAATATGTATTTTGGATGATTTACATGTCATTCTTTCTTGCAGATGGAGTCTTGGAATGATGAAGATGTAATTTGGAATAGGTGGGTATAAAGTGGAGCCTTCTCTCTACATATTAGAGGATTAACTTTTCTCCTTTTCTTTGTAGATGGTGGTGTGCCGAGTACCAGTTGAGGTGATACACAGTAAATTCACAGAGGATGGAAGCAGTGGCGAGCGAGGAGGTTACACATGGGGAGCACAGGTGGGCAACAGTTACTGATGGAAATGGCTGAAGCGCAGAAGGCATCATGCAGTGGCTTGAAAGGGGATTTGAAAGGTGATGTTTTGATAGATGGATGTTCTTGCCGCTAGAAGGGGGCACAAGGAGGGTCCGAGTAATCACCTTAATAAGGCATGTTAGAGCTCTGTGTTTAATTAGTGGGAGCTGATTATTGTGTTGATATAGGGGGCAAGTAAGGAAGAGGTAGGTAGGGGGCCAAAGGGGGAAAAACATTTGAGGATGGTTTATGGGGAGTGTGGGGATCCTACAGGATGAGTAGAGTTATGACATTCATAGGAGCATAGGAACATATTAGGCTACAGCCCTATGGCTCTTGCAAGCCAGTGAAGTTCAATCCTGGCTTTCCCGGAACCTTGGGGTGGTTGTATTCACTCATCCAGTTGTTTGAACCGTATGTGGGGGGAGGGTCAATGAGGTGTTGGATAAGCTGCTGGAGTTTGTTCCTAATGGGTGGTATCTCCGGGGTGACCAATTTTGTCCCTTGAGTACGTACTGTTAATGTTACGTACCAGGTTAAGGTTTTACAGAATAGCACAAGGATCATTTCACTGGGGGTTTGGGTGAATTTTTAGATAAGATTTTAGGAAGCATGGTAGATAGGTGGCTGTGTTGGGGTAGTTTTAGGAACTGAGTGTGTGGTTACAGTGGAGTTAGAAGCTTTAAAGGAAGCTTGGTTGCAGGATAAGGCAACTATAGGACAGGTCTTAATGACCTACTAGTGGTATAGGTAACATAAAGAAAGAGAGCTTTCAAGGGGAAAGGCCAGGGACAAACCGGGGTTAAGATGATTCGGTAATGAGTGAATTGGGGGTGTTTATGGCTGGGCAAGTAGAGTACTTCATTACTAAGTACAGGCAAGTTTTCAGGAACTAGGTCAAGAGGTGCTGGTTTTCCACCATCTAAGGTTAATACATAAGGTTTTGGACTTAGACTATTCCCTACGGTAACTGAGTTGTTGCACATTCAGAATGGGGTAGTGGTGGGCTAAGGTGATATGCTACAGCTGACAGGTACTGGGTGTGTGACTTGATGCTAGCTTTGACTGGGTGTCTTGGAGTTCAAGGGGTTATAATTTGTGTTTTTTGTTGTGGTTTATAGGTTGTCAATCCATTCAGGTTGATCCATGATTTCAGCTTTGAAGGAAGCGGGCTAAAGGTATGTATTCTCTTGGTGTGGGTGTTCTGGTTTTAAAGTGGGGTCACAGTAGCTTTATTTAGTTTCATTTGGGTGTGTTTCAGGGAGGGTATGGCAGGGTGGGTTTATGACAGGATTCTAAGGTGCTTTACAGATGATGGGTACACCGAATGATGTTTGGCTTGACCCTTCGCTTTATGGGAAGTAGTGGGTTGAATAATTTTGGATAGAAGGGAGGGGGAACAGCCTGACCAGGCTGGTTGGTGGAGAAGAGCGATAGGCTTGCCCTCTTCTGTTCCCCCTCTGATGTCTGGATGTTCATTTCAAAGATCTGGGGAAAGGAAATGAGTAGTTGGAGGAAGCTTGCTGAATAGATAAGCAAGCGGAGGTAAGGATGGTGCTTATTTGGTGGAAGGCAATTCAATGGATGGTGCATGAAGTGAGTTGGGACACTGCTTCATAAGTAAATTAAGGGAGCAGAGGTATGGACCCTGCTTGTTGGACAGGATGAGTAGGTACGCTGCCTTGATTAACACTAAAGTGAGATGGGACTCTGCTTCATAAGTGAATTAAGTGAGTAGAGGTATGGACGCTGCTTACTGGGGCAGGGTGAGTAGGTACGCTGCCCTGATTAACATTACAATGATGTTATGCTGTAATTAGAATCAATTATATCATTAATAGTTGTAATTAATAAAGTTGGTGATAAAAGCTATGTTATGGAAATTTAATAAAGGTCATCAAATGTCATTTGGTGTGATGTGTATTACTGAAGGGGACCGGGACAACATAGTACCCTGTATACACATAGTTACATGCAGTCAGGCTAGTAATCACTTCAACAAAAGTGTCAGGTAGTAGCAGCAAACCTAAATATGAGCCATTGTTACTAGATTTACTTTGCAAGTGACCACCTGAGGCAAAAAATTCTAAGCAACAAGAGGAAGGCTAAGCCTGAGCCATAGCTGTAAAACGCTTCTAGATTTCCTTTGTAATGAAGCTAGAAAGAACCATAAAGATGGAGTAGAGACAGGCACATCTGTGTCATCCCACTATACAGAATCTGAAGTCAGTAGCCAAGCAAAATGCTGATGTTTTTATACTGCAACAAGGGTTATTGTACAGATAACAGATTTTCGGGGGGGGGGGGGGATGCTTGAGGAAGAAGTGCTACAGCAGTCTGCAGTCCCAAGGACTTACCAACAGCCACATCTGACTACAAACCATCATATTCCATTTTCATTCCATAAGGACATAAAATGCAGAAAAAGCCAAACATCTACAGACCAGAAACATGTGAGCAGTTAGTGCAAGCTGTGCGAGTAATAACAAGGCAAGAGGCAAAGGTAATGCTACCTTGGAGCAGGTTCTGTAGAACAGGCAAAACCACCAATCAGTAGACATTGACATTGTGGGACCTTTTGGTACCCCAAGAAGTAAAGATAACATTTACATATATTAATGGTAGTAGACTATGATATTGGAATAACATGGGGCAGTGGGTTTTTTCTCTACTATGGCAAAAAAGCAAAGGACATATTAAAAAATTATCAGCAGGATGTCTTTTCCATGAAAAATACTGACAACAGGGAGAGCTAACTTAATATCAGAAATGTTATTTCTTGAAAAGGGCCGAGTTGTAATGAAATTAAAAAGTACCCTTTCTCATACACATGTAGTGCTTGATAGAGAGGTTTAACTTCTTTTAAAACCATTCTATCAGCATTTGTGAACTAGGTTAAAGAGACTGGGACAGATGTTTATAGCCCATCGTCCCACTGAATACAAAAATGTTCCCCAATATCCACAATCTTTTTGCCATTTCAATGACATAAAGAACACGTGTTTTTATGTGTGAGACTGTAGGTATGTATGTGTGCGAGTGTGTATATATATATATATATATATATATATATATATATATATATATATATATATATATATGTGTGTGTGTGTAAGAGAGAGATCTATATCTATTTATATCTACAAGTATACTGATGCACTGGTACTTCTCAAAAGAGATTTTTGGTTGACTAACCAGATGCAAAATTCTCACAGCTGAGAAATATGTCCTTCCCTTTATCTTGTACGATCTCAGAATTAGTATGTGTATTTGGAAGGGTTGTGGGGTACAGCTCCCTATAAGGGAGTACAGGGACTTCCATATCTAAGAAAAAAAAAATATATATATAAAAACATTTTTTTCTTTTGAAAATATTGCATGCACCGCTATTGTTTCTTGGCACATACACAGTAAATTGTTGATGTTGGTGTTTTCATCATTAAGCAGTTGATGTTCTGATAGTCTAAACAACTAAACATAACGTAACTGTGCTAATCCCAGACCATGTCTAAGAACATGCTGAACACAAAAGCAGGCTATAGTTTCTATGTTGGTTTATTATATTGGTAAAATGTAGTATTTGTAGCTGTGTACTGGATATAGCAGGTTTGCTAGAGAAGGATCCATTCAAATAAAGTTACTACTGCTATATTATTGGGTAATCGTGCTCTAGGCCTATAAGGTTAGAATTTCAGAAACTTTAGCTTAATGTCTCAGTGGGGGTGGGGGAGAAGAACAAGTTAGCAGAGAGGCACTGGAATACAAATTTAAACTGGTAAATGATAGGCAGCAAAACTGGACTAGAAACAGCTGTAAATTCACTAAAGCATCAAGTCTCGAGCAGAATATACAGTACTCCCACTACTAAACTCCTGACTATGCAGAAATTTACCAGTAACACTGTATATGGAAAACATGCAGTAATAAATTATTACTTAATTATGTAGGGCAAACTGCCTAGACACTACAGGAAAGGCTATATAACATTTAATTTACTTTATTGCATTTGTTTACCAGGAAAGTCCACTGGGCCTAAAAGAGCCCATTTTCAGTGGAGCGGGAGAAAAAGCTCCAACAAGAACACAGATACAGAAAATATTAAACATTCATTTGTACAAAAGTAGAAACAGTGTTGCACGTAGTGATTTCAGTAATGTATACAGAATATACACATGAAAGCAGGAATTTTGTTGGGTGCCAGATGAATTCAATCAGAGAGGTTTAAACAGAGATATATTAATCAGCATTATTGTACCAGAATCAACAAGTGATAAAAAATAATAATTATGGAGAAAATACCATCAGTCAGCAGGAGCAAAAAGCACAGGAGTTTAGATATCAAAGGAGGAGGTAGGTTATAGAGCAGGTACATAGCCAGGAAGGGTTGCTATAGAGCATGTACATAGCCAGGAAGGGTTGTTATAGAGCAGGTACACAGCCAGGAAGGGTTGTTATAGAGCAGGTACAGAGCCAGGAAAGGTTGTTATAGAGCAGGTACAGAGCCAGGAAGGGTTGTTATAGAGCAGGTACATAGCCAGAAAGGGTTGCTGTAGAGCAGGTACAGAGCCAGGAAGGGTTGTTATAGAGCAGGTACATAGCCAGGAAGGGGTGTTATAGAGCAGGTGCATAGCCAGGAAGGGTTGTTATAGAGCAAGTATACAGCCAGGAAGGGTTGTTATAGAACATGTACATACCAAAGCAAAAAACACAGCATCAATGGGACCAGACGGTGTCCCGGGCTGCATCCTACATGAACTCCAAGAAGAGCTAAACCCAAACATAAAACTACTGTTCAATCTCAGCTTTACTACAGGATATGTACCCAAAGAGTAGTGTACAGCAACAGTGGTCCCTCTCCACAAAGGTGGTGCCTCAACGGAAGCTGGAAACTATCACCTCATAAGCCTGACTAGCTTGGTCTGCAAAGCTATGGAAAGGATCATTATGGACCTCATAAATAAAGATATTGGGGACCTACAGACACTGGATCCTACCCAGTTCAGCTTTGTTAAGGGCAGATCCTGCCTCTTAAACCTGGTCGACTTCTTTGAAACAGTCACCAAGGCCATTAACGAAGGGAAGGTGGTCCACACAGCCTACCTGGACCTCGCAAAAACCTTCAATACAATACCCCACTCGGGCATTATAGATAAGCTCACCAGCTTAAATATAAACCCCTATGTCACTAGATGGGCTGCAAACTGGCTCAAGGATAGAACCCACATGGTTAGAATTGCTGGAGCCATGTCAGACTCCAAACCAGTTACAATTGGCATCCCACAAGGCTCAGTCCTGGGAACTCTGTTGTTCGGTATATATTTCTCAGAGGTACAGGCCAACACAGAAGGACTGTGGCTGACCAAGTTCACAGATGACTGCAAACTGGGCGCCATAATCGACTCTCCAACCGACACAAGCATCCTCCAAAAGGGCCTCATAGAAACAGACAACGGGTGCCAGAGCTATGGCCTCAAGCTAAATGCCAAAAAGTGTATAGTCATCCCCTTTGGCAAAAATAAAGTGCCCACAAATTACCACATAGGTGGTAATCCATTAAGTACAGAAGAAGTAATTAGGGACCTGGGGACCCAAGTTGATAGCAATCTCTCATTTGACAACCACGTGGCCAAAGTGGTTAGAAAAACATTTTATATAGCCCACCTAATCATGAAAGGATTCACATCTAGATTAGGGGAGGTCATCGTGCCTCTTTACTCATCCCTCATCAGGCCCATACTCGAGTACAATGCCCATTTTGGGATGTACCTTACCAAACACCTGCAGCAACTGGAAAGACCCCAAAAGTACCTCACCAAGAGGATCAAAGGGCTCAAACAGATGCCATATGCTGCCCGGTTAAAGAAACTCCAGCTCTACTCAGTGACATACCACCTGCTCAGAGGCGACCTGTGCCCGACGTATAAAGCCATGTCCAACCCGGAATTAAGGGACATGCTGCACCTCAAAAAATCCAAATCCCATCCAGCTACACGCTCGAGAGACTTGAACCTCAGCACTGAAATAAATAGGACACGCTGGAGGGACAGATTCATAACCCAGAGGCTCCCTTCACTCTGGAATAAAATCCCAGTCCAGGTTAGGCAAAGTCCCTCATTGACTCTCTTCAAGAGGAATCTTGATGAGTGGATGGGAGATCGTAGGTTTACCCCGGGTATCACTTCTATCTCACTGTTAGACAGAGGCACAGTATACTAACCTCGAAAAAGAGCATAGCGAGATTAATTTAAAATGGGTGGCGAAAGCCAAACATACTCTGGCTAGGCTTATAAATGCCCTAGGGCAGATAGCCTAGTATTAACCTATGAACATATACCCAGGAAGGGTTGTTATAGAGCAGGTACATAGTCAGGAAGGGTTGTTAAAGAGCAGGTACAGAGCCAGGAAGGATTGTTATAGAGCAAGCACATAGCCAGGAAGGGTTGTTATAGAGCAGGCACATAGCCAGGAAGGGTTGTTATAGAGCAGGTACATAGCCGGAAAGGGTTGTTATAGAGTAGGTGCATAGCCAGGAAGGGTTGTTATAGAGCAGGTACAGAGTCAGGAAGGGTTGTTATAGAGCAACTATACAGCCAGCAAGGGTTGTTATAGAGCAAGTATACAGCCAGGAAGGGTTGTTATAGAGCAGGTACATAGCCAAGAAGGGTTGTTATATTGCAGGTACAGTGCCAAGAAGGGTTGTTATAGAGCAGGTAGATAGCCAGGAAGGGTGGTTATAGAGCAGGTACATAGCCAGGAAGGGTTGTTATACAGTAGGTACATAGCCAGGAAGGGTTGTTATAGACCAGGTGCATAGCCAGCAAGGGTTGTTACAGAGCAGGTACAGAGCCAGCAAGGGTTGTTATAGAGCAAGTATACAGCCAGCAAGGGTTGTTATAGAGCAAGTATACAGCCAGCAAGGGTTGTTATAGAGCATGTACATAGCCAGGAAGGGTTGTTATAGAGCAGGTACATAGCCAGAAAGGGTTGTTAGAGCAGGTACATAGCCAGGAAGGGTTGTTATAGAGCATGTACATAGCCAGGAAGGGTTGTTATAGAGCATGTACATAGCCAGGAAGGGTTGTTATAGAGCAGGTGCATAACCAGGAAGGGTTGTTATAGAGCAGGTACAGAGCCAGGAAGGGTTGTTATAGAGCAAGAATACAGCCAGCAAGGGTTGTTATAGAGCAAGTATACAGCCAGGAAGGGTTGTTATAGAGCATGTACATACCCAGGAAGGGTTGTTATAGAGCAGGTGCATAGCCAGGAAGGGTTGTTATATTGCAGGTACATAGCCAGGAAGAGTTGTTATAGAGCAGGTGCATAGCCAGGAAGGGTTGTTATAGAGCAGGTACATAGCCAGGAAGGGTTATTATAGAGCAGATACATAGCCAGAAGGGTTATTATAGACCAGGTACATAGCCAGGAAGGGTTGTTATAGAGCAGGTACATAGCCAGGAAGGGTTGTTATAGAGCAGGTACATAGCCAGGAAGGGTTGTTATAGAGCAGGTACATAGCCAGGAAGGGTTGTTATAGAGCATGTACATAGCCAGGAAGAGTTGTTATAGAGCATGTACATAGCCAGAAAGGGTTGTTGTACAGTAGGTACATAGCCAGGAAGAGTTGTTATAGAGCAGGTGCATAGCCAAGAAGGGTTGTTATAGAGCAGGTACATAGCCAGGAAGGGTTGTTATAGAGCAGGTACAGAGCCAGGAAGGGTTGTTATAGAGCAGGTACATAATCAGGAAGGGATGTTATAGAACAGGTGCATAGCCAGGAAGGGTTGTTATAGAGCAGGTGCATAGCCAGGAAGGGTTATTATAGAGCAGGTACATAGCCAGAAAGGGTTGTTATAGGGCAGGTGCATCACCAGGAAGGGTTGTTATAGAGCAAGTACAGAGCCAGGAAGGGTTGTTATAGAGCAAGTATACGGCCAGGAAGGGTTGTTATAGAGCAGGTACATAGCCAGGAAGGGTTGTTATAGAGCAGGTACATAGCCAGGAAGGGTTGTTATAGAGCAGGTACATAGCCAGGAAGGGTTGTTATATTGCAGGTACATAGCCAGGAAGGGTTGTTATAGAGCAGGTACATAGCCAGGAACGGTTGATATAGAGCAGGTACATAGCAAGTAAGGGTTGTTTTAGAGCAGGTACATAGCCTGTAAGAGTTGTTATAGAGCAGGTGCATAGCCAGGAAGGGCGGTTATAGAGCTGGTACCTAGCCTGGAGGTGTTGTTATAGAGCAGGTACAGAGCCAGGAAGGGCTGTTATACAGCAGGTACAGAGACAGGAAGGGTTGTTATAGAGCAGGTACATTGCCACAAAGGGTTGTTATAGAGCAGGTACAGAGCCAGGAAGGGTTGTTATAGAGCAGGTACATAGCCAGGAAGGGTTGTTATAGAGCAGGTACATAGCCAGGAAGGGTTGTTATAGAGCATGTACATAGCCAGGAAGGGTTGTTATAGAGCAGGTGCATAACCAGGAAGGGTTGTTATAGAGCAGGTACAGAGCCAGGAAGGGTTGTTATAGAGCAAGTATACAGCCAGCAAGGGTTGTTATAGAGCAAGTATACAGCCAGGAAGGGTTGTTATAGAGCATGTACATACCCAGGAAGGGTTGTTATAGAGCAGGTACATAGCCAGGAAGGGTTGTTATATTGCAGGTACATAGCCAGGAAGAGTTGTTATAGAGCAGGTGCATAGCCAGGAAGGGTTGTTATAGAGCAGGTACAGAGCCAGGAAGGGTTATTATAGAGCAGATACATAGCCAGAAGGGTTATTATAGAGCAGGTACATAGCCAGGAAGGGTTGTTATAGAGCAGGTACATAGCCAGGAAGGGTTGTTATAGAGCAGGTACATAGCCAGGAAGGGTTGTTATAGAGCAGGTACATAGCCAGGAAGGGTTGTTATAGAGCATGTACATAGCCAGGAAGAGTTGTTATAGAGCATGTACATAGCCAGAAAGGGTTGTTGTACAGTAGGTACATAGCCAGGAAGAGTTGTTATAGAGCAGGTGCATAGCCAAGAAGGGTTGTTATAGAGCAGGTACAGAGCCAGGAAGGGTTGTTATAGAGCAGGTACAGAGCCAGGAAGGGTTGTTATAGAGCAGGTACATAATCAGGAAGGGATGTTATAGAGCAGGTGCATAGCCAGGAAGGGTTGTTATAGAGCAGGTGCATAGCCAGGAAGGGTTATTATAGAGCAGGTACATAGCCAGAAAGGGTTGTTATAGGGCAGGTGCATCACCAGGAAGGGTTGTTATAGAGCAAGTACAGAGCCAGGAAGGGTTGTTATAGAGCAAGTATACGGCCAGGAAGGGTTGTTATAGAGCAGGTACATAGTCAGGAAGGGTTGTTATAGAGCAGGTACATAGCCAGGAAGGGTTGTTATAGAGCAGGTACATAGCCAGGAAGGGTTGTTATATTGCAGGTACATAGCCAGGAAGGGTTGTTATAGAGCAGGTACATAGCCAGGAAGGGTTGTTATAGAGCATGTGCATAGCCAGGAAGGGTTGTTATACAGTAGGTACATAGCCAGGAAGAGTTGTTATAGAGCAGGTGCATAGCCAGGAAGGGCTGTTATAGAGCAGGTAACTAGCCAGGAAGGGTTGTTATAGAGCAGGTACAGAGCCAGGAAGGGTTGTTATAGAGCAGGTACATAGCCAGGAAGGGTTGTTACAGAGCAGGTACAGAGCCAGGAAGGGTTGCTATAGAGTAGGTACAGAGCCAGGAAGGGTTGTTATAGAGCAGGTACAGAGCCAGGAAGGGTTGTTATAGAGCAGGTACAGAGCCAGGAAGGGTTGCTATAGAGCAGGTACAGAGCCAGGAAAGGTTGTTATAGAACAGGTACAGAGCCAGGAAAGGTTGTTATAGAGTAGGTACAGGGCCAGGAAGGGTTGTTATAGAGCTGGTAGATAGCCAGAAAGGGTTGAGATGATTTTTCAGTATTTGTTTGAAGGTGGTGGTGCTGTCTGTATTTATTATTGAAGGTGGAAGCGAGTTATATAGTTTGGCGATAGTGAAGGAGTTGAGGACTTGACTAACAAGTAAGGTGGGTGTTTCTACTTTTAGAAGTAGATGATTTTCATTTCTTAGTTCCTGCAGGGTTGGAAATTTCATGAGAACAGGACAGTCTGTAGATTATTTTGTTCACTGTAGTTAGTTGTGTGAATGAGAGATTGTGGGGGAATTCCAGCAAGCCTTATTGTTTCAGTGATTTACAGTGGTGGGATGAGAATTTGGTGTTGGAGGCAAATTTGGCTATTCTGTTGGAACACATTTCAAATTTGGATTTTGCAGAATTTTGGATATTAGTGAGGAGATGGGTGCCATAAAGGAGAGAGGGTAATAAAAAGGTGGTTGCAAGGGTTTCTCTAGTAGAGAGGTTAAAAGTGTTGGTGCCTGTAGTGCATACCGAGATTTTGGTGTGTTTTTATGTTATTGTTTGCATGCAAGTGCAAGTTAAGGTTTTCATCTATAGCAATGCCTAGTAGTTTAGTGTGTGGGGAAACTTCTATAGTGGTACAGTCTTGGGCTTTTATAGTGAAGAGTTTTTTTTTTTTTTATCTACGGGAGTGGTTTTCTTAGGGGTAAAAAGTACTAGTTTAGTTTTTTTTTTTTTTTCAGATTTAGGGCACAATGATTGTTAAGCATCCAATATTCAATAGAGGTGAGGGCATTGAGTGATTTTGTGGAGTTCAGAGTTGGAATTTGCAGTGCATATTATTGTATAGCCATCAACACACTGGATTAAAGATGCTAAATAAGAGAGGACTAAGTATGGATCCTTGGGGTACTCCCGTGGAAGTACTGAGGAAAGGAGAGTAAGATTGTTGCCATTTGGATGGCAGAGTAGTGCAGCAGTAGTGTTATCACCTCACAGCAAGAGGTTCTAAGGTTTGATTCTCAGCTTGGGTGTCTTCTGTGTGGAGTCTGCATGTCTTCCCTGCATTCATATGGGTTTCCTCCGGGTACTCCAGTTTCCTCCCATGTTACAAAACATACATCTGGAGCATTTCTCCCCAGGCCTCCACTGAACATTGGCATTGTTCCAAGTGGGACTTTCCTGGTAAACAAATGTTAACTAAATAAAAATGTGGTGGATTGCTGTCTATTGGAGAGATAGCTATTGAACCATTGTAGGGTAGTTGCCTCAGGACTAAACCTGGACTATTCATGCCTTTTGTGGTCTGCCACATTTCCATTAGTTACTTGGTGCAAAAGATTATACCCATATTGCAATTAGGGGCCCGTCTGACTCAAGAGGGAACCAGTAATGCAATAGGAAGGGCTACCACTTGATCAATTCCCAGGTATTGTTTGATGCATGAGGGAGGCATCACCACCATTGTTCCCCAGCATCCTAGCAGTGCACGATTCCTATATCTAGTTCATATCTCATTCTCCAGTTATTCCTGTACTGTAGGATGCACAGTGGTCATCTTTTTGGTAAGTGGAAAGCTATATATATTTTTTCACTTAACGTATTGCAGAACACCAAACCACCTTTTCCTTGTCTTGTTTCCCCCTTTCTTGTTCATCTTTTTCCTGTTGATGCTGTATATTCGTTGGAACCATGACAACACCAATGAAAAATCCAAGTGGAGCTGCAGAAAAGTACAACACTGCCTTGTCCCAGTACTGTATAGTCATTGAGAAGGTTGTTGGCCTCTTGAAGAACCATTTCAGGTGTCTAAATGAATTTGGGGGTGCCTTCAGTATGACTCGCCTACTACATGCAGGATGTTTATTGCATGTTGCATTCTGTACAACATGATCATACAGCAGACTGGTGATGAAGCAACCCATGCTGTCTTTGGATCTCTTCAGATCAAGTCCTACTGTGACTAATGGTGACCAGCAGTTGGGAATCTCATATGCCAGGCTCATACAGCTGTGCAGGTAAAGAGACAGCATCCTGCCCAGAACTCTTGACCATAACATTTGTGACACCCTTGCACTGGCCCAGTAATCAAGGAACCTCAATCCTCACCACTAACACCAGTGAGGGACATGCAAATTTTGAAGATGAACAGTATACATACAGTAAAGTACAATTTCCCTTAAGAGCACACAGAGATCACATTCAGTCTGTGGTTGGTTTCTCCCTCTTTCTCCAGATCCCAAATAAGACTCCCCACTGGCACAGCTATAGGGTTCAGATCTCAGCCGAGTGGTCAAGCCAAAACCTTCAGCCCCTGTCCAAGTAGCTGACAAACACACTTTGAGATTTGATTGATATACCAACACACAGACACTCCTGGGCAAGGCTGGCACAGGTTTGCTAGCTATGCCTGTTCTGCCCTGACTATAAGGTAGTAATCACTGCTACCAACCCCCCCTTTACTTATCAGCTACTATAAGGCCCTTATCAAAGGGTGACTGATTCTACTGTGTAATGTTACTGTTCTCCAAATGGTAAGAGTCACCAGGATTTTTCAGGCTATTTAGGAGTGGCTTATACAGTATCACCAAATACATATGCAAGTACTGTAAGAGCTTAAATATCTCTAACAAACCAGCCACAATTTAAAAGGTTTAACTTTATTTAATAATAAATAATAAAAGCACAAGACAATACTCATTAACTCAACACAGTGATAATAGAGTTCAGAATCACATGAAACATTTTAAAACAACATTGCAGAACAGTCTCACATAAATACAGAAAACATCTAGACTAATCTTGCTATATTCCCATCTATCTCTAAGAGAAATACTATGGTCTAAGTCTTACTTACAGAGCAAAGACAAGTGCTGGTGAGAGGATGCTGTCAGATCCAAAATAAGATACAAAATGCAGACTCTCGCTCTGAGATAGTTCTTAAGTTACTATCAAAGATTTCTGCTGGGTCATCTCAGATTATTTCATTCTTGTCACCTCTGCCTTAGTTTCCAGGCCAACAAGAACTTAACATTTAAGATGGGTCTGTGAAAAATACTTCTCTCTCAGATGCACAGCTGCTAGGAAGCCACAGAGCAATACAAAATATTTTACATGTGAAACCTAGTAATTATCGCTGTCTCAGGACAACAGAAAGAAATCCCTAGCACTAGACATCCTGTCTCTTAGCGGAGATAAACTAACTTTATGGCACATTGTAAAACTCTTTACTTACTTTCTTAGTGTTTGCAAGTTAACTCTGTATATTCTAACCTTTACCATCAACACATATATTTGCATAGGTATGTAGTTTATACACATTTCTGCTCTTTTCCAGCAGGGTGCACTGTGGTTACATTCTTGAAGCTCAGTACAGAACATATAGTTTTCTTACATTTGTAAGACAAGCATACAAATCATATTACTATTCACAAATGACATAGAATTATTTACAAAATTCTAGCTGGCTGGCTGGCTAACCTTCACAACATTCTTGTTAGTGTTTCCTTTCTTGCAAGAATAGACAGTATAAATGATGCATGCAGGGATATGCATTGGCTATGATGTGTGCTCTGTGCTCTACTGTCACCATTCATCCAACATTCGTTCTCATCTTTAAATTACTTTTTTTTATTTCACAGCAGGTACTTCTATAATGTTTATAAAACTCAGCCCTGAGTGCTCACTGATTCCTGTTCGGTGATGTTGTAAGGCAGGGAGAATCATATTTTTAACTGCTTTACACAACACAATCTGCAGAGGTGGTACCAAAGTATGCATGTACTGAATGTCCTGAAGTGAAACAATTAGCAAAAAAATTATACTTCAAAAAAAAAAATAAAAAATAATAATTATGGAGAAAATACCATCAGTGAGCAGAGCAGGAAAAAAAGGAGTTTTTTTAGATATCAAAAGAGAGGAGGTAGGTTATAGAGCAGGTACATAAGGCAGGGAGGGGTTATATAGAGCACATAGCCAGGGAGGGTGTTATAGAGCAGGTACTTAACACAAGTTCATACTTTACTGACAGGCAGTTTAAAAATTATAAGGATATGAAAGAAGTTATGAAAATGAACAGGAAGAAAAATGGACAGAGGAGGGAAAGTAAGAGTTTGTGAAGCTACTACAGTATGAGGAGGAAGAGCAATATATGGGTATAGTATTCTCAAGCCTAGTATGAACCTATGAACCTATGATATGGTACAGGAAATAAGTGCCGTATGAGGAAGAGCGATGAGGTACAAAAGGATCGGGAAGCAAAGTGGCTGAAAGTTGGAGAAAAGTAATCTGAGTAAAGCAACGAGGTGTGCAGGAAGAACAGAGCCATCTTTGGCATACGTGCTGTTTAAGCAAAGGTTTGAAACTGTTTAAGTTTTCTATCAGTTTTAACTGTGTGGGGATTTCATTCAAGAGTTTTGGCATGAGAGTAGAGAGAGTCTCCAGAAGTGTTGAATGTCTTACTGATAAATAGTAAAAGTTGCTAGAGTAACAGTCTGTAGTCGGTGTATAGTACAGTAGAGTATTTTGTGGACAGAAAAGCTCCATTTGCTTATATTGCTGTATACTTAGTTCCAGTTTATTGTTCATTAATTATTTATTAGAATTTGTTTGCCAGGAAATTCCAACTGGATACAGGTCATTTTTCAGCAGACCCGTGGGGAGAAAAGTTCCAACAAGAACAAAGAAGAAATGTACAATAGAGGAACATTCTTACAATAAAAATGTTACAATAGTAGATGATCTTTCAGTAAACAACATGTCATTCAGAGTGCACAGTACAGTAGAAGAACAGAAAAGGTAGACACTTTAATGATAGTTAAAGGTGAAAATAATAGGATAAGAAGAAAGGTAGTGCTGTACTAAGTCGCTGAGAGTTATATTAGTCAGGGTTTGTGCAAGGGCAGAGCCAATACATTTTTAGGTGAGACTTGAGAGTGTTTTTGAATAGACTGGTTGAAGGTAATTTTGTTATTGAGGAGGAAGGTTATTCCATAGTTTGGAAGTAGCATAGGAGGAAAAAGGGATTCACCTGCTAAGTTTTTGGGTTTAGTGGTAAGAAGTAGATTTTTGCTGCTGGATCTTAGAGGTCTAAAAGAAGCATAGGGTTGTATTAAGTTTTGAAGTGATAGGATCTTATGGTGTGGTTTATTAGTTTGTGGGCAAATGAGAGTAGATTCAGGTGAAGAAGTTGAGGGTGTCCAAGCCAATCTAGTTCCCTAACTGAGTTGCAGTGGTGGCTATAGTAGGTTGCACCTGTTGCAAACCTGGCAATTTTATTGTAGCAGGACTCCACTCTGTTTAGGTCAGGCTGTCTAAGGTTGATAAGTATGGGAGAGGCATAGAGTAAGGTGGAGATTAGCTGGAAGTTGGCAATAGTGGTCCTGGCTGTTCTGGTTAGGTATTGTTTGTTTCTATAAAGTGCCCCAATATTTTTATGAACCTTTTATGAGGTTTTTTTTTATGGTGAGAGTTATGTGGAGGTCGAATTTGAGTTTCTTGTCAATCTCCACACCTAGAAGCTTGGTATGGTTGGATGGGGAGATGATGGTGGTGTTCTTGGCATGAATGTTGAGGAGGGTGGAGGACTGTGTAGATTTAGAGGGTTGAAAGATGAGGAGTTTGGTTTTGTTTGGATTGAGGAGAAGTTGTGCATTGGAAAGCCAGCTTTCCACAAATGTGAAGGATTCTTGTGTGATATTTTGGAGTTCTGGTAAAGTGGGGGCAGAGCAGATGAGAGTGGAGTCATCTGCATATTGCATGAGAGTGGAGTCATCTGCATATTGTATGAGAGTGGCTTGTCATCTGCATATTGTATGAGAGCGGCTTGTCATCTGCATATTGTATGAGAGTGGAGTCATTGGCATATTGTATGAGAGTGGAGTCATCGGCATATTGTATGAGAGCGGCTTGTCATCTGCATATTGTATGAGAGTGGAGTCATCTGCATATTGTATGAGAGTGGCTTGTCATCTGCATATTGTATGAGAGTGGAGTCATCTGCATATTGTATGAGAGCAGCTTGTTTGTGGACGTATGAAGGTTGTTGATGAATAGATAGAATAGTAGGGGGTCCAAGGATAGAGCCTTGGAAAATCCTGGGAGAGACTGGAAGACCCCCCTGTCGAGGAAGACAATTAAACCTTGGTTTCAGTTTTTATTTACATTTATAGACATACAGTAATTACATTTATACATTAAGATTTTACTGAAGTAGAAATCACTAAAGAGAAAGTCCTCATAAAAGTCAATGTTTGTACAGGCAGCAGTTATGAATAAAAATTATGTCATTTCAGTGAGAGGTTGGAAGTATTCTGTTTAAGTATTTGGAGAGTATCGTACACTGAACACAAAGTCGGAACCTGGTGATGAGCATGTGCAGGACCAGGATTGGTTAATATGTTGTTTAAGCAGTGGTTGAAAACTATTGAGTTTGTTGGAGAGTTTTATTTGTGTGGAGATGCTATTTCACAGTTTTGCAATGTACTGGGAGTAGAGCGAGTCTCCTGCAAAAATTATTTTAACTTATCTGAGAGTAGAAAGAATTTATTATTAGAATGGAGGTCTCTTGCCAGACAGTACGGCAGTAAAATATTTTGTAGTGCAGGGCATTTTTTCTGGATGATGAATGACTGTGGTATAGTTATTTGTGAATATGTTAGGGCATTGTGTAGTTCAAGCCAGTTAAATTGCTTTAAGTTATGACAGTGGTGGGCCCGATGAGGGAGATTGGTGGCAGATTTAGTTTTTAAATTGTAGCAGGAGGCAGGCATCTTTCTTTGCGTATTAAGTCTGTTAGGACAGGAGAGGTTTATAAGACAGCTGGCAGTAAGAATGTGGTGGGCTAGTATTTTTCTTGCAGTATCTGTAAGGAATCCATTGATCCTATAAAGGGAGCCTAGTTTCTGGGGTGTAGATTTAATAGTGTGCAGTATATGGTGGTCATATTTGAGATTTTCATCTATTATAACACCAAGAAGATTACGGAGAGTTACAGTTTCACTTAGATTATTTGCTTTATGGTAAAAGACTGCTTTTGATTTTGGCAAATGTTTCAGGTAAAAAGCATTAACTTAGTTTCTTGGGGTTGAGTAAGAGGTTTGATTCTTTGAGTCATGTTTCTACAGGGGGAGAAAGATTTTTGGGTAATGTCTTGCAGCTTGTTTACTGCTGAAGCTGCACAAATTAATGTTGAGTCATCTGCATACTGAACTAAACTAGCACAGTGAGTGGAGGTGTGGAGGTCATTAATAAATATATTAAATAGCAGAGGGCACAGGATAGAGCCCTGAGAGACACTTATAGTAACTGGCTGAAAGGATAAGCATCTTTATTGCCATTTAATGGCTTGTTGCCTTCCAGATATGTAAGTAAGAACGCACAACAAGGAGTTCTGTGAAAGTCATATTGCAGAGTCGAATTAGCAATTGCTGATGCAAGACAGTATCATATGCCTTTGACATGTCTATGAACATGATGAACACAAAAGCAAGCTATTGTTTCTATGTTGGTTTATTATATTGGTAAAATGTAGTGGAGCAGTAAGTCATGCTGTGGTGGGGCCTAAAGCCATGTTGTGTTTCAGACAGCAGGTTATTTGAGGTTAGGTATTGCCTCAGCTGCATATGGATGCAATTCTCTAATATTTTGGAGAGGGGAAAAGGAATTACTATCTGTCTGTAGTTACTGAATTGTTTAGATGTGCCACCTTTGAACAGTGGCATTATGTCAGATTATTTCCACAGTGATGAGATGCAGCTTTCTGTTATGGACCATTTCATTAGTATCAATACAGGGAAGGCTAGGACTTCTGCGGCCATTTTTAGTTGATCTGTTGGTACTTGATCTACAGATATGGAAGTAGTTTTTAGTTTAAGGAGCAACTTCATTATGAGTAAGGTGGGTACTGGGCTAAAACTGAAGAGCTGTGGGTGGTTTTGGTTGGAAATGAGTAGATGGGGCAGATGAGGGATGATATTGATTGCATAAAGTAGGACAAACTGTGTGTAGATAGAGTCTGTCATACTCTCTGATTTTGTAGAGGGAGTGGCGGTCTTGCCAGGCTGAAGTAATGTATTAATTACCAAAAAAGTTTTGGGGAGTTTTGATGTTCGTCTTGTATATTGTAGGTTGTTATAGTATGTTTGCTTGTCATATTTGACATGGTGCTTTGCAAAGTTTCTAAGATGTCTAACCTGCTGGAAGGCATTTTGAGTTCTATGTTTATACCAAGTTTTCTAGACTTTATCCCTTTTTATCATTTGCTTTTTTTTTGAATTCCTTTTGTGGGTTGGACTTGACTTTTTTATTATGTACTGGTGCTAGATTAGTTGAGAGGGTGGCCTAATGGGTAAGGTGTTTGCCTTACAAACACAAGGTGTATGGTTTGAGTCTCACAAGGGATAACTGACTAGGCTCATAACCTATGAAAATAATATGGCATTTCATAGGGAGGGTGGCCTAATGGTTAAGGTGTTTGCTTTACAAACAGAAGGTGCAGGGTTTGAGTCTCACAAGGGATAATTGGCTAAGCTTAAAATGGCTCGCAAGGGCAGTTAGTTTAGTACTAATCTATGAATCTATGAATTAAGATCTGTAAGAATGTTATTAAAGCTTTCTAATGCAGTATCTACTGGCATTGTTCTAAGTACATTTCAGTTGTAATGTTTTAGTTTGTGATTGGAATTGGTTGTATTTGAGTACAGAGAACATGGTTATCCAGGTTATGGTGAGCTCAATGGCATGTGTTTGTAGTGGTGACTTATGTTATCTGAGAAGCAGCCTGCTTTTGTCAGTTTGTCTGGTTTGTTTGCAAGAACACAGTTCTGTGTGCAGTGTCTCCCTGACGTTTTATTGATTCTAGTGGGTGTGGTTATTAATTGATTGAAGTTGCATACATTTATGAATTCAGCAGGGGTAATGGAATTTATGAGTTGCCAGTCTATAATATATTTTATATATATATAGTCTGCAAGTATTATAGTTTCATGGTTAATCTGTTGGAATATCAAATACAGGATGTTTTTAGCAGCATCAATATTATTCCATGGTGGTATATAAATTACTGTTACTGTTAAGCATATAGTTTTCCTACTGTTGAATTTTAGGAGTATTATAAAAAGTTCAGCATCGTTAATTTTTAATACTTCTTTTATTAATTTCTCCAAGTCTTTTTGGTTTCTAATATCATGATGGGAAATTACCCCATTCCTAAATTAAAAAATGATTAAAGTTCATGAAATTAGTATTGTTTCAATCTTTCATGTTCGCCAAAAGTGCTCTTCAGAAGACATGCAATGTGCCCAATAATGACTCCTCCTGCAATTCATATGGAGTTACATGTATTGGTAACGTATCTAAATACAACTGTAGATTATTTTTATAAGACCCATTGCTCCTAGTACTATGGAGAACTGTTTTACTAGTGCTTCCACATTGCCCTCGTTTCCGCTTGCAGATCCTGGTATTTTATGACTTTGCATCTCTCTGTATGTAAGACACTGTAGTCACTGGGTGTAGTGATTTCAGTGATCAATGCTACTTTTGCCTTCTTTTCATGGACTACTATATCTGGTTTTCTTGCATCTATTTTTTGAACTGTTCATAATGTGTGATCCCATGTGATATAAACATCTTTTTCTATAATGCTTTGTGGTTCGTGTTACCAATGATTTTCAGATACTTAAGTATTATCATGTTTGTACAACCTCCAATGCAACAGTCCTGCCCAGTTATTATGCCTTTCAGTATGCAGTTCCTCTGCCATTAGTATGTCACAACCAGGAACGAGTTGCAACTGTTTCCAATTCCGTTTTACAAAACCTACATTTGTCTGTTTCTCCCACATGTTCAATGGACTTTGTAAACCACTGTGCACATAATCCACTATCCTGGGCCGCCAAGATTAATCTTTTATCTTTTGGTTTAAATTCACCTCTCAATCATTCCTGCATTTGACCCTCATCAACATGAGAGTCTTCCAAAAATTTTCTACACTTGCAACTATATTTATGTATTCTCCACATTTCTTGCCTTTTCATTTGTTCCTTCACCTTATATTCTTTTTTTTCGCCACATTCAATTGCTACCTGATTTTTACCTATTCTTGGTTTGATTTCCATTCCTGATTGACACCGATATGCTTCTGCTAGGCTTAGCAGGGAAGTAATCTTAGACTTATTCTTCTCAAGTTTTAAAGTGTTCACTACTTTTGGGTCTTTTGAGGACAGCACATATGTATGGAGTCCTACGATTTCAGATCTATAAATGCAATCAATTTCAAGGAGGCCCATACCTCCTTCAAAACGGGGAATATCTAGTCTTGGTGTACACGGATGTTTATAAATCATGTGATGAGCATGAAGCATCCTTCTTGTTTTCCCGTCCAGCAGATCCAACACCTTTTGGTGTCAGTCACTCCAAAACTAAGTTAGGACAGGAAGAGCAAATTGTTACTAGATTTCAATGCAGTTTTCAGTATTAATTTTAAAGTACTCCTTATGAAGTTTTATTTGCATTTGTTCATATTTTATTGTTGATCCTTCATCAGTTACCAAAAAAGTTATAGATTCCCTCTTGCTCAAGTTCTTTTATTTCATATTCCTTTCCAAAACTAATGTTTTCTTGGTCCTGCAGTTTTCCTGCTTTAAAGGTTGCTTTTGCACATTTATCTAAACCAAATTACATTCTTATATCATCTGAAAGAATTTTAACCACTTGCAGTTCTGCTTTCAATTCCTCATCTGATGAACAGTTTTAAATCATCCACAAAAAGAAGATAAGTCTTTACACTTTGTTGTTTTCTGGGACCCAAATTGTAACCATGACCTAATCTGTTAAATAGACAGCTTAATGGGTTAAGGGCAAATCAAAAGAGCAGTGGGGACAAAGACTCGCCCTGGAATATTATTCCAGGGATAAAAATTCAAAGGAAGATAATTTGTCCTCTATCATGGCTTACCTCTAAAGTGGGTTGCCACTATTTCACTGTCACAGTAATATAATTGATCAATGTAGGGTGTATCTTACACATTTTAAGCACTCTTTTCTACATGTATGTGGAATACTGTCAAATGCTTTTCTGTAGTCTATCCATCCATATTTGGATTCTTCCCCTTTTTGCAGTTCTGCCTTATGACTTTAAGAACAAATTTATCTTTTGTTCTATAGGACTTTCTTTTCTTATCCTTTTGTTCTATTGCCATGATTGAGTTTTCTTCTAAAGGACTATAAACTCTGTCCACATCAATTCCAGCATATAATTTATAGGTCGTTGGAAGGCACGTTAATGGTGTATAGTTTTTAGGGAAGCTTGCAGGTTTGCTTCTAAGAAGGAGTACGGTTCTTCCTGTTGTTAGCCAGCTGCTGTCTGCTCAGGCTGTGCATATAAATCGTTTTACTCTTAGCTAAATTTACATGTAAAGATGTTAGCACTTTTAGCCAGAAGTTAGGCACTGCATTTGTTTCAATCTCTCTGGCCGTTACTTCATCCCAGTTCATATCCTGTACCTTTAAACTTCTTATTCTTTCTTTTACTACTTCTATCCATTTAGCATCTTTGTTATGCTCCACAGGATCTTCAGAGATATTTCTCCAAATGTATCCATTTCTTCTTTGTTTGGTGGCATTTCAGTTCCTTTTGCCTTGTTTCCCAATTCTCTGTAAAAATTTGGGTCATCAATAAATTGACTATTTTGTATGTTTCCTTTATATTTATCTGGATATCTTCTAAGTTTTTCTGCATGTGCTAATATCTGTAGTTGATGTGCAATAGTGCAGGATAGATCCTGATTTGTTCTGGTACTTTGCATTGCTTTTATCACATCTTTGAGTATTTTTGTTTATCTGTTCCCTCTTCTATACTCTTCTAACAGTGGCACTTCTTGTAGTAATTCTTTTATAGTTTTCTCTATGTGATACTTCCATGATGGCATTTGATTTCTCTGTTCCTGTCCCTTATTGCCCTGTGTTTTTGTGGTAAGGTTTTATCTGTTATTAATTTAGTTGCACAGTAATATATCCTATTTACTTCTATGATATTGCATAAATCACTATGAACAGTTATAATCACGGTGTTCATTTGTTGCAACAAACTTCTAACTTTTGGGGTTTTATTGATTTTTTGGTAGTCTATTACTTGCACTGATCATAATATGTCTGAGCATCTCTTTAAATTAAGCAACTCCTCTCTTTGATCATGTTCTTCTGAACTGAGGGCGCACTCTAGTTCTCCATTTTCTGTGGCCATTCTATAGAAAGTTCCAGAACATCTTCCTGTGACACCTTCTCTTCAGTTTCATCCTGTCTCATCTGTTATTCTTTCATATGGGAACTCTCTGGCCTATCACTCCACAACATTGATGGTGACGGAGTTGCCACGGTTTCCTGTCCTTTTCCTTGTGTGACTCCAGTTGCCCTTTTGTACTGGTTTCTATGGAAGCCTCCAAAGTATTCTCATTTATCAGATGTTTCCCCTTCCAACCATTTCTACTTAATTTAGGGATCAGTTCTATCCTGCTGTGATGTTATCAGAGTTAGATTTTCTATACTATATTCTTCACTTTGCATATAATCCATAACCTCAATTTGTATTTAATGTCTCCATTAATAATCCTCTAGGCTACTTTTCCTGTTTGTTTTCTTATGTTTTGTAATTTTTTCTTATCCAGATGCCTTTGTCTGTTTTTCTCAAGTATCTTTGGTGCTGCTCTTTTTATATTAATTTAAAAAAAGAAAAAGAAAAACTAAACACATTATTGAATTATCACTTGTGACATATGCAAATTTAGATTTATAGAAAAGTAATCAAACTGTATTAACAAATCAACATTAACAAACATTAGATTTCCCATACATTGCTATATATCATATAACCTAAGCAATATTACATACATTTTTATGTCCTTTTTTTTAAACAAGGGACATATTTTTTAATGCTTTCTCCTTTGTATAAATATTGCACAATATTAAATCTCTTTCTTTCCCCATCTCCATATTTCTTCTTTAGATGTCTCCTGTTTCTCCTTTTTCGTGGGGGACTTGCTCCATCTTGCTGTGATACAACTTGTGATAGACTTTCTACACTAAATCCTTCACTTTGCAGGTATTCTGTTCTACTTTACTCTTAAATCCTCTGTTCTGCAATGCCTCTTTCCATATACAGGATACCTTTACCTTTGAATAGTTCCTGTGGGAGTAAGGTTATGGTTATGGAGTTTTTATAGAGGATTGCTACACCACCTGTATGCTTGTTTTGTCTCTCATGCCCGAGTATATTGTATCCTGGGGTGGTGCGTCATCTTATTATCTTTTATTTCTTTTTTAACCAGGTTTCAGTTCTTATGACTACATCAGGAGTTTGGCAAGGTAGGCATGTAGGGCATGGATTTTACTGTACATTCTTCATAGGTTCATATTTAGAAAGGTGAGCTTGAATTTTGTTTAGAAGTATTAGGTGACTGGTTTATTTTGGGGTTGGAAGCACTGGTTTTACATACATTGGGACCTGTGTTGGGGTCAATATCTCTGCTAATTTTTTGAATTGATATTTTACAGAGGGAAGAGTGTGGCCAGTTATATTTTGGTCTTAGTTTGATATTTGATTGTAAATTTGATTACTTTGTTTTGAGATATTTACAGATAAATCAGAAAGTCTTGATTTTGTTGCTCCAGGACATAGTTTAAGTAGCAGAGTTAGCCCAACATTACCTTCACCTGACTAATAGTGATACATAACAGTAAAAAAAATGCACTTGACTGTTTGAACAAATGTTTAATAGTAAGGTTGTTTCAATGGACTTTGAAATGCAAAGTCCACTGGCTACCCTCACCTCCATCTGCAAAACAATGTGAAAAAAGTAATCCAGAATGCAGGACTGCAGCTGCTTTTGTTCTCCTTTATCTCTCTAAATACTATGTTACTGGCAATCTATCCTCGTTTATATTCTCTTAATACTATGTTACTGGCAATCTACTGGCAATCTATCCTCGTTTATATCTCTCTTAATACTATGTTACTGGCAATCTATCCTCGTTTATATTCTCTTCCTGCATATGTTACTGGCAATCTATCCTCGTTTATACTCTCTTCCTGCATATGTTACTGGCAATCTATCCTCGTTTATATTCTCTTCCTGCATATGTTACTGGCAATCTATACTCATTTATACTCTCTTCCTGCATATATTACTGGCAATCTATACTCATTTATACTCTCTTCCTGCATATGTTACTGGCAATCTATACTCGTTTATACTCTCTTCCTGCATATGTTACTGGCAATCTATACTCGTTTATACTCTCTTCCTGCATATGTTACTGGCAATCTATCCTCGTTTATAGTCGCTTCCTGCATATGTTACTGGCAATCTATACTCATTTATTTTTTTCTCTTCCTGCAGACAATCTTCCACAAATTCAAAAACTATTTATTGTCAAATGTTAAATACTTTTGAATATTTTAACTTATTGTTAACTGCCAAGTGCCAACTGCAATCCTGCACTTTGTGTATATAGGTTCATAGGTGTGTACTAGGCTAATGGCCCTGGAGCATTTACCAGCCTAGCCCATAGGATTACCCTGGCATCGTGTCACCTGACCTTAGCTCCCAGTGCCTCTGTTGAGTAGAGCCACTGGAGTGATCCCCGTGGAGAATTTTCTATTTCCCATCCACTCGTCAAGATTACTCTTGAAGAGGGCCAGTGAGGTGCTCCATTTGACATGTATGGGGAGTCTATTCCATAGCCTGGGCAGTTTCTGGGTCATGAACCTGTCTCTCTAGCATATTCTGTTGATTGTGGTAATGAAGTTGAGGACTCTGGAGCATGTAGTGTGGAGGGATTGGGATTTCTTTAGCTGTAGCATTTCTAAAAGAGCTGGGTCAGACATGGCTTTGTAAGTCAAGCAGAGATCGCCTCTAAGTAGGTGATATGAAACAGAGAATAGTTGGAGTTTTTTGAGTCTGTCCATATAGGACAAATGTTTAAGGCCTAGGATCCTCTTTGTGAGGTACTTTTGTGGCCTCTCCAGTTGTTGCAGGTATCTAGAGAGGTTCATGACAAATAGGGCATTGTACTCGATGAATGGCCTAATGAGGGAACAGTAGAGGGAGACAATGACCTTTTTTTCATGGACGCAAAACTCTTAGTAATGAGATGTGCCACATAGAAGGACTTTCTGACACAGTGGCAATGTGGTTGTCAAAAGAGAGGTTGCTGTCAACCTCTGTTCCCAGATCTCTTATAATGCCTTCTGTGTTCAGTGGACTACCATCAATGTGGTAATTCATGGGAACCAGGTTTTTCCCAAAGGAGATGATGACATTTTTTGGCATTTGACCTTAAGGTCATGGTTCAACCTTTTTTGGCATTGAGCTTAAGGTCATGGTTCTGACACCAGTCACTGGTCTCAATGAGGCCTTTTTGTAGGATGTCAACATCACTTGGGGAGTTAATAATAGCTCCCAACTTGCAATAGTCTGTGAACTTTGTCAGCCATAGTCCCTTCATGTTGGCCTGGACTTCAGAGAAGTAGATACCAAACAGGAGAAGACCCAGGACTGAACCCTGTGGGACTCCACTCATTACTGGTCAGCAGCCTGACTTGGAGTCTGCTATTTTCACAATGTGGGTTCTATCTGTGAGCCAGTTTGCAACCCACCTAGTGATATAGGGGTTGATATGTAACTATTTTAGATTTTGTTTAGAAGTCTGTTTACTGTTAGTATAACTTAGGAGTTCCTTGTTATTCACTCTATATGTATATATATTTTTTTTTTTTATATTTTGGAGCTTTCTCCTCGGCCTCTGCTGAAAAAAAGGGCTTCTTACCCAGTCAGACTAACATTAACAAATGTCAAATAAATAAATAAATAAAATAAAAAATACTGGCTCAGAACTGAAAATGGTTACACATGTGTCTTGGAGAAAGGAGATAAAGTGAAGGAAGGCAGAGCGTGGACTGCTAAAAACAATCAGCGGAGCAGAGTTGAAGGAGAAAACACCAATGGGATGCCGTGGTCTAAGAAAAAGGAGCTATTATAGCAAGCAAAGTTCTTTGTTTTAGGCTGCCATAACATTTATAATTTATATAAACATATAACCCACAGACTGGTCTTCAAACTGCAGGTGTCACGGTTACATACATATCGATTTGCTTGCTGGGACAGTTCTATAGGAAAATAAAAAACTAAGATGACTGCACAGAGTCAATGGTGACTGTAGACAAATACTGGTTCAGTGGTTTAATAACTGTCTTGAGCAAGGTGAAGTAAGAAAGGAAGGGAGACTAAGGGTAACTTTCTTGAAGGCATGCAGTTCTGCTGACAAAAGACAGGAAGATATAAGTAACAGAAGCAGCAAGTCCAGTGAAAGTAAAGAGAATGAAATACTTTGAATAAGAGCAGTAATGGGCGAATGTAGTGTCTCTTAGGAAGTAGAGAGCAAAAACTACCAGCAGGATGTCTGCAGAGGATGGACTATCGACTATAAGGCTACTGCCTACAAACTAGGACACTGTAGCAGCTATCTTCAGGCTAATCACACTGCAGGTAAAATACACAGAAACGACTGGATGCTCCTAACACAAAGCACAAAGGAAGAGGGAAGTACATAGTCTGTCGAAAATAAAATAGTGCGGGACTGAGTGGACTCAGGCTGCCTTTTGGAGGAACCTGCTGTGTGCAACCTTTAGGGACACTTCCAGTGAACCCTGTAATTCTGCTGCACCCTGCTAGAGAACAAGAGAGGGCGCAGAAAAGGATAATGAGACAGGGCGCAGAAAAGAAAGGCTTGAAAACATTAGCGATAAAGTAATAGTATATACCGCTGAGTAAAGAGGTGTGAGGGTCGCCTACCATGCTCACTGCCTTCATACATTAGCGATAAAGTAATAGTATATACTCCTGCTGAGTAAAGAGGTGTGAGGGTCGCCTACCATGCTCACTGCCTTCATACATTACTGATAAAGTAATAGTATATACCGCTGAGTAAAGAGGTGTGAGGGTCGCCTACCATGCTCACTGCCTTCATACATTACCGATAAAGTAATAGTATATACCGCTGAGTAAAGAGGTGTGAGGGTCGCCTACCATGCTCACTGCCTTCATACATTACCGATAAAGTAATAGTATATACCGCTGAGTAAAGAGGTGTGAGGGTCGCCTACCATGCTCACTGCCTTCATACATTACCGATAAAGTAATAGTATATACTGCTGCTGAGTAAAGAGGTGTGAGGGTCACCTACCATGCTCACTGCCTTCATACATTACCGATAAAGTAATAGTATATACCGCTGAGTAAAGAGGTGTGAGGGTCGCCTACCATGCTCACTGCCTTCATACATTACCGATAAAGTAATAGTATATACTGCTGCTGAGTAAAGAGGTGTGAGGGTCGCCTACCATGCTCACTGCCTTCATACATTACCGATAAAGTAATAGTATATACTGCTGTGGAGTAAAGAGGTGTGAGGGTCGCCTACCATGCTCACTGCCTTCATACATTAGCGATAAAGTAATAGTATATACTCCTGCTGAGTAAAGAGGTGTGAGGGTCGCCTACCATGCTCACTGCCTTCATACATTACCGATAAAGTAATAGTATATACTCCTGCTGAGTAAAGAGGTGTGAGGGTTGCCTACCATGCTCACTGCCTTCATACATTACCGATAAAGTAATAGTATATACCGCTGAGTAAAGAGGTGTGAGGGTCGCCTACCATGCTCACTGCCTTCATACATTAGCGATAAAGTAATAGTATATACTGCTGCTGAGTAAAGAGGTGTGAGGGTCGCCTACCATGCTCACTGCCTTCATACATTACCAATAAAGTAATAGTATATACCGCTGCTGAGTAAAGAGGTGTGAGGGTCACCTACCATGCTCACTGCCTTCATACATTAGCGATAAAGTAATAGTATATACCGCTGCTGAGTAAAGAGGTGTGAGGGTCGCCTACCATGCTCACTGCCTTCATACATTAGCGATAAAGTAATAGTATATACTCCTGTTGAGTAAAGAGGTGTGAGGGTCACCTACCATGCTCACTGCCTTCATACATTAGCGATAAAGTAATAGTATATACCGCTGCTGAGTAAAGAGGTGTGAGGGTCGCCTACCATGCTCACTGCCTTCATACATTAGCGATAAAGTAATAGTATATACTCCTGCTGAGTAAAGAGGTGTGAGGTTCGCCTACCATGTTCACTGCCTTCATACATTACAGATAAAGTAATAGTATATACTCCTGCTGAGTAAAGAGGTGTGAGGGTCGCCTACCATGCTCACTGCCTTCATACATTAGCGATAAAGTAATAGTATATACTGTTGCTGAGTAAAGAGGTGTGAGGGTCGCCTACCATGCTCACTGCCTTCATACATTACCGATAAAGTAATAGTATATACCGCTGAGTAAAGAGGTGTGAGGGTTGCCTACCATGCTCACTGCATTCATACATTAGCGATAAAGTAATAGTATATACTCCTGCTGAGTAAAGAGGTGCGAGGGTCGCCTACCATGCTCACTGCCTTCATACATTATCGATAAAGTAATAGTATATACTCCTGCTGAGTAAAGAGGTGTGAGGGTTGCCTACCATGCTCACTGCCTTCATACATTACCGATAAAGTAATAGTATATACTACTGCTGAGTAAAGAGGTGTGAGGGTCGCCTGCCATGCTCACTGCCTTCATACAGTAGCGATAAAGTAATAGTATATACTCCTGCTGAGTAAAGAGGTGTGAGGGACGCCTACCATGCTCACTGCCTTCATACATTACCGATAAAGTAATAGTATATTCTGCTGCTGAGTAAAGAGGTGCGAGGGTCGCCTACCAGGCTCACTGCCTTCATACATTACCGATAAAGTAATAGTATATACTCCTGCTGAGTAAAGAGGTGTGAGGGTCACCTACCATGCTCACTGCCTTCATACATTACCGATAAAGTAATAGTATATGCCGCTGCTGAGTAAAGAGGTCTGAGGATCACCTACCATGCTCACTGCCTTCATACATTAGCGATAAAGTAATAGTATATACCGCTGCTGAGTAAAGAGGTGTGAGGGTCGCCTACCATGCTCACTGCCTTCATACATTAGCGATAAAGTAATAGTATATACCGCTGCTGAGTAAAGAGGTGTGAGGGTCGCCTACCATGCTCACTGCCGTCATGCATTAGCGATAAAGTAATAGTATATACCGCTGCTGAGTAAAGAGGTGTGAGGGTCGCCTACCATGCTCACTGCCTTCATACATTAGCGATAAAGTAATAGTATATACCGCTGAGTAAAGAGGTGTGAGGGTCGCCTACCATGCTCACTGCCTTCATACATTACCGATAAAGTAATAGTATATACTCCTGCTGAGTAAAGAGGTGTGAGGGTCGCCTACCATGCTCACTGCCTTCATACATTACCGATAAAGTAATAGTATATACTCCTGCTGAGTAAAGAGGTGTGAGGGTCACCTACCATGCTCACTGCCTTCATACATTAGCGATAAAGTAATAGTATATACTCCTGCTGAGTAAAGAGGTGTGAGGGTCGCCTACCATGCTCACTGCCTTCATACATTACCGATAAAGTAATAGTATATACTCCTGCTGAGTAAACATGTGTGACGGTCGCCTACCATGCTCACTGCCTTCATACATTACCGATAAAGTAATAGTATATACCGCTGAGTAAAGAGGTGTGAGGGTCGCCTACCATGCTCACTGCCTTCATACATTACCGATAAAGTAATAGTATATACGCTGCTGAGTAAAGAGGTGTGAGGGTCGCCTACCATGCTCACTGCCTTCATACATTACCGATAAAGTAATAGTATATACCGCTGAGTAAAGAGGTGTGAGGGTCGCCTACCATGCTCACTGCCTTCATACATTACCGATAAAGTAATAGTATATACCGCTGAGTAAAGAGGTGTGAGGGTCGCCTACCATGCTCACTGCCTTCATACATTACCGATAAAGTAATAGTATATACTCCTGCTGAGTAAAGAGGTGTGAGGGTCGCCAACCATGCTCACTGCCTTCATACATTACCGATAAAGTAATAGTATATACTGCTGCTGAGTAAAGAGGTGTGAGGGTCGCCTACCATGCTCACTGCCTTCATACATTACCGATAAAGTAATAGTATATACCGCTGAGTAAAGAGGTGTGAGGTCGCCTACCATGCTCACTGCCTTCATACATTACCGATAAAGTAATAGTATATACTGCTGCTGAGTAAAGAGGTGTGAGGGTCGCCTACCATGCTCACTGCCTTCATACATTAGCGATAAAGTAATAGTATATACTCCTGCTGAGTAAAGAGGTGTGAGGGTCACCTACCATGCTCACTGCCTTCATACATTACCGATAAAGTAATAGTATATACCGCTGCTGAGTAAAGAGGTGTGAGGGTTGCCTACCATGCTCACTGCCTTCATACATTAGCGATAAAGTAATAGTATATACTCCTGCTGAGTAAAGAGGTGCGAGGATCGCCTACCATGCTCACTGCCTTCATACATTATCGATAAAGTAATAGTATATACTCCTGCTGAGTAAAGAGGTGTGAGGGTTGCCTACCATGCTCACTGCCTTCATACATTACCGATAAAGTAATAGTATATACTCCTGCTGAGTAAAGAGGTGTGAGGGTCGCCTACCATGCTCACTGCCTTCATACATTACCGATAAAGTAATAGTATATACCGCTGAGTAAAGAGGTGTGAGGGTCGCCTACCATGCTCACTGCCTTCATACATTACCGATAAAGTAATAGTATATACTCCTGCTGAGTAAAGAGGTGTGAGGGTCACCTACCATGCTCACTGCCTTCATACATTACCGATAAAGTAATAGTATATACCGCTGAGTAAAGAGGTGTGAGGGTCACCTACCATGCTCACTGCCTTCATACATTACCGATAAAGTAATAGTATATACCGCTGCTGAGTAAAGAGGTGTGAGGGTCGCCTACCATGCTCACTGCCTTCATACATTAGCGATAAAGTAATAGTATATACCGCTGCTGAGTAAAGAGGTGTGAGGGTCGCCTACCATGCTCACTGCCTTCATACATTAGCGATAAAGTAATAGTATATACCGCTGAGTAAAGAGGTGTGAGGGTCACCTACCATGCTCACTGCCTTCATACATTACCGATAAAGTAATAGTATATACCGCTGAGTAAAGAGGTGTGAGGGTCGCCTACCATGCTCACTGCCTTCATACATTAGCGATAAAGTAATAGTATATACTTCTGCTGAGTAAAGAGGTGTGAGGGTCGCCTACCATGCTCACTGCCTTCATACATTACCGATAAAGTAATAGTATATACTCCTGCTGAGTAAAGAGGTGTGAGGGTCACCTACCATGCTCACTGCCTTCATACATTAGCGATAAAGTAATAGTATATACTCCTGCTGAGTAAAGAGGTGTGAGGGTCGCCTACCATGCTCACTGCCTTCATACATTACCGATAAAGTAATAGTATATACCGCTGAGTAAAGAGGTGTGAGGGTCGCCTACCATGCTCACTGCCTTCATACATTACCAATAAAGTAATAGTATATACCCCTGCTGAGTAAAGAGGTGTGAGTATCGCCTACCATGCTCACTGCCTTCATACATTACCGATAAAGTAATAGTATATACTCCTGCTGAGTAAAGAGGTGTGAGGGTCGCCTACCATGCTCACTGCCTTCATACATTACCGATAAAGTAATAGTATATACTCCTGCTGAGTAAAGAGGTGTGAGGTTCACCTACCATGCTCACTGCCTTCATACATTAGCGATAAAGTAATAGTATATACTCCTGCTGAGTAAAGAGGTGTGAGGGTCGCCTACCATGCTCACTGCCTTCATACATTACCGATAAAGTAATAGTATATACTCCAGCTGAGTAAAGAGGTGTGAGGGTCGCCTACCATGCTCACTGCCTTCATACATTACCGATAAAGTAATAGTATATACTCCTGCTGAGTAAAGAGGTGTGAGGGTCGCCTACCATGCTTACTGCCTTCATACATTACCGATAAAGTAATAGTATATACTGCTGCTGAGTAAAGAGGTGTGAGGGTCGCCTACCATGCTCACTGCCTTCATACATTACCGATAAAGTAATAGTATATACTCCTGCTGAGTAAAGAGGTGTGAGGGTCACCTACCATGCTCACTGCCTACATTATACTTTGTGCAGACGTGGAAGGTCCACCTGTTAATAGTAATTGTCATGTCTTAAATGTAATCATTCCACATCAGTGCTCAATTCCCTGTGTAGAAGTACGATACTGGTTTTAATGGTTTTAAAAGAACCCTCCTGAGCAGGTAAAAGCCACTGTCCATACCACAGGAGGGAGTGTGATCTAACGGTTAATGTGTTTGCCTTATAAACACAAGGTGCAGGGTTTGAGTCTCACAAGGGGTAATTGGCTGCACTTAAAATGGCTCGCAAGGGCAGTTAGCCTAGTACTAATCTATGAACCTCTGTTTTTTTCCCAGTGCCATTCTCGTTTTTGTCACGGTTATCTTCGCTAGTGGACAGAAGGCTTTTGCCCTGTCAGCTTGTTTGGGCCCCCTTCACCAAATAGATGTTGTCATTTCCCTGCCTTGATTTGTTGTTTTGTATCATTACTGCACATAAAAATATGCCTCAGTCATAGATAAAAAGAAAAACAAAATGTTTGATGTAATCATTAGTCAAACACAACAATGAAAGCACGCTTCCCATCCTCAGAAAAAGTTAGATGACACAAACCTTATAATTATATACACATGTATAATCACATTCAAGCCAAGTAACGATGTGCTGAAGCAGTGTTTGCACCATCATGAATACATTCACAATAGCAAGACCCTCGCTCTGTTAACAGATCCAGCCCCCCCAAGCCCCGGATACTTTCCATTACCCCCCCCAGCCCCGGATACTTTCCATTACACCCCCCCCAGCCCCGGATACTTTCCATTACCCCCCAGCCCGGATACTTTCCATTACCCCCCAGCCCGGATACTTTCCATTACCCCCAAGCCCCGGATACTTTCCATTACCCCCCCCAAGCCCTGGATACTTTCCATTACCCCCCCAAGCCCCGGATACTTTCCATTATTCATAACGTTGTCGTTTTCATCCAGCAGCGGCACTCAGAATCTCCCAGTAAAGGCACACTTATGTTTAGCCAGCACAACCTCCTCGCCACTTTAATACTTCATTATAAATTACTGCATTTCTACCTTGTATGCAGAATCAATAAACAACAGCAAATGATTTTCTCAATGATCACTAATCATTTCCAAATAACAGCTTTACGGTAGTCAATAAAGCCAATGCAATATCCCCCTATCAGTAAAGCAAGCATTTCTTAAAGGAACTCAGTAATCTTACATACTTTTGAACAGTTTTATATTAATTTCCAACATTTCTTTTATTCTTACTTTAAATAGTCTGGGGTTTCCCAAATCATTTGCCACCTAACTCAAGTAATCACAAGTTAATATGGTGCTGTTAAAGTCATTAATGTATATTCAGGGTTATTTATGCATTTCATGTGCAAATTAAGTCCCTTTACATTTATGTGAATGAATCTCAGTAATATGCTAATTTATACAGCAGGTTATCCATCTAACTCATGAACACAGCCTTCTGCCAGATTTTCACAGAATGTCCAGATGTACCTCATGTTTTTTGTTCTGTTCCTCATAAAATTTGTTGTTTTCTTGCAAATCAAGGAGGACTGAGGTCACTAAATAATAATATATAACAACAGACATTTAAGTTTCAGACTTTTTATCCTTCAGAAAATATATAATAATGCAAAACCTGTTATTTTAAGAACGTTTTAAGTTTATAGGAGCAGTATTTAAAATCTGTCCCTATTTTTAGGCTTTTGTCCAGATTTCTTGCATTGAAGTTGGAAAGTATGTGCCTCAGGTTTACATGAATATCCGGGAGATAGCAGCAGAGTCCAAAGTACTCCTCTTCTGTCCCCAGAATTCCATGGGAATCTGCAAATAACCTCAGTTAGTCCCTAACCTATGTTTAGGAAAGACAAAATGGAGCCATATGCATGTAAGTTTTCATAACCATGAACTATAACCCGTCCAGCTAACACCATCTGCCATACCTTCTCTCCTCAAAGCACTCACACTTACTAAAAGTGGTTACTCACACAAACAGGAAGATTTATTTCTGCAAAAGGTACCCTCTCAGAACAAAAAACTAATACTGCTGCTATATTGCATGAGGAATATATAAATAATGTTCAGATGAAATACTCCAAAAAGGTAGCAGAAACAATGTACAGTAGCATCTGTTAGAAATCTAACACACCTAGTCAAACAAGGTCTCCAAAAGAATTCATAAATACCTCCTGCTACTGCCTTTTTTATTGTCACCTGGCTCTAAGATTACTTGTTACATTTTCTGACATACTCATGTCCCCTAATCCTGGGACAGTTCTCTGCTCTAATGGGACATCTAGTAAAAGCACCAACATTTACTTTTGGTTTCAGTTATAGATCACTCAGTTATTACCCGTTTTTGACCAAACACTTGCATCTATGCCTAATCCTGGGACAGCCCTCTGCTCTAATGGGACATCTAGTAAAAGCACCAACATTTACTTTTGGTTTCAGTTACAGATCATTCAGTTATTACCCGTTTTTGACCAAACACTTGCATCTATGCCTAATCCTGGGACAGCCCTCTGCTCTAATGGGACATCTAGTAAAAGCACCAACATTTACTTTTGGTTTCAGTTACAGATCACTCAGTTATTACACGTTTTTGACCGAACGCTTGCATCTATGCTATATTTCCTCATTGCACCCCCATCTAAACATTTCATGAACCCTCTTTGGTTTCTTTGGTATTTTTCAGTATCCCTCCTCTTTTCTAACATTCCATTTTTAGTTCCTACACCATATATACCATCTCATTCTTATTAATTATTTCCTCCTCGGTACTTGGGATTCGGTTCCTTCTTCTCTAACACTTTCATTTTCTAAACATATCATACCTTTTATTTTATCCCCTTTTTACTAAATTTATATTCATCATATCATACCTTTTATTTTATCCCCTTTTTACTAAATTTATATTCATCATATCATACCTTTTATTTTATCCCCTTTTTACTAAATTTATATTCATCATATCATACCTTTTATTTTATCCCCTTTTTACTAAATTTATATTCATCATATCATACCTTTTATTTTATCCCTTTTTACTAAATTTATATTCATCATATCATACCTTTTATTTTATCCCTTTTTACTAAATTTATATTCATCATATCATACCTTTTATTTTATCCCCTTTTTACTAAATTTATATTCACCATATCATACCTTTTATCCCTTTTTACTAAATTTATATTCATCCTATCATACCTTTTATTTTATCCCTTTTTACTAAATTTATATTCATCATATCATACCTTTTATTTTATCCCTTTTTACTAAATTTATATTCATCATATCATACCTTATATTTTATCTCCTTTTTACTAAATTTATATTCATCATATCATACCTTTTATTTTATCCCCTTTTTACTAAATTTATATTCATCATATCATACCTTTTATTTTATCCCTTGTTACTAAATTTATATTCATCATATCAAACCTTTTTATTTTATCCCTTTTTAATAAATTTATATTCATCATATCATACCTTTTATTTTATCCCTTTTTACTAAATTTATATTCATATAATGACAACCTCACTGTCATTGCCCACTATAATTTACTCCTGTAACTAAAACCAAAACTGCTGAAATCCCTTTTGTACCCAATGCTTTATCACACCAATTTCCCTCACCTCCTAACACCTTACCATCTTCCCCAATTTTCCCATCATCTCAGGCTACTCCACAGTTACCAAACTACTAAACTACACAAATTAACGTCCTCTTCCATTCCACTTTCAATTCAGTTTTATGCAGTTGGTATGGGTCTATGGTTAATTGTCAAATGTAAAAAAAAATCAAACCGCTAACAATAGAAATCAATCCATCGAACATTCACTTCAGTGAAATTGTGACACGGGGAAGGTAACTATTTGCCCAACAATTCCCTGTGTCACACACGGCAGTATTTCAAACCCACCCACGTGGGGGGCTTTGCCACACACACCTCACTATGATGTTTGCCAGAGATGGCCTGCACCTGTCGCCCCTGGGATTCCAGATACTGGCTAAGGCTCTTGCCACCCCTATAATGCCTTTTTTAGGCAAGGTTCAAATGACAAACTCACCACTGTAGCAGTAATAACCAAACAAAATCTGAGGGTAAAGCTACTCAATGCTAGAATTCTAAACCTCAAAATGCACTCACTCGAGGCACTACTTAAAATGGAGAACAGACATCTGTGCAGTGACAGAGACCTGGTTCAAGATTTCAGAGAGCACCCCTGCATTACCAGGCTATAACTCATACCACACCTTTTGGCCACCTAACCTGGACCGAAACACTAAAGGAGGAGGTCTGTCCATATTCATATGCTCAACATAATGCATCCAAAATTATCCAAGTGTAACTAACACTGGGCAAGAATGCAATCCAGGCTGTAGGTTGTTACAGATCCCCTGCCATGCCCCAGGATGCTTCTCCACATTTCTTGATATACTGGGTAATATTAAGGTACAGCCCAATACCCTAATAATGGGTGATTTCAACTACCCCACCATCAACTGGGAAAACTACTCATGTACTAACTCATTTGCTTAATGCTTTCTGGAATTCATAAATTCCAATGCCCTGGATCAGCTTGTCCATACTCCCACAAGGGGCAGCAATATCCTGCAGCTGGTCATTATCAATATGAGCAACCAATGTTCCACACCAGAGGTCAACTCCTCACTGGTCAGATCCAAACACAAGCTAATCATCGTAGACATCAGTATCCTACCCCCACCCCGCATTAAGGAATCCACCATAAAAAACTTCTCCAAAGCCAACTTTATGCTTCTTACGACAGAAGTGGCAAGCTTCATGACACCCATACATGCAGAAAATAGAGGTATAACTGCTGAATCTGATATAAATGCACTGTATAAGCACATACACGAGTGCATGGATCATGCCATCCCCAAAAGAACCAAGATGCTATCCTCCAAAAAAGGATATCAATCTGGTGGTACCCTGCCAGAAACAAACTATACAACAGAAGGAAGAAGCTGTTGCAAAAAAAGAATAAAATCCCCTGATTGCAGCAACTCTCTGGTCAGCCTCAGTAAAAAGCTGAGATCCCTCATAAAATCCTCCAAAGCTAGTTACGAAAATAAAATCACCACTGATTCTAAAGACAACCACAAAGCATTCTACAGCTATGTCAAGAATCTCAATGGCAACCCTCAGATCTGCACTGAGTTACAGCATAATGGCACTAAATATAGAGAACCAACTGATATTGCCAACATCCTGGCAGATAGGTTCAGTGCTAACTTCACCCCCTCTCACCCCCCAAAGGGCCCATCACTATACTGGAAGAAGGCAAAGACCCTGTAATCACAGCTACACAAGTAAAGACCACACTCTCCAAAGCCAAGAACACAGCATCCATGGGACCTGACAAGACCCCAGGCTGCGTTCTGCATGAACTATAGAACAAACTGGCACCCCACCTAAGTACTATGTTCAATCATAGCCTCACTTCAGGCATGCACCTACTGAATGGCACACAGTGATGGTTATCTCACTCCATGAAGGGGGCTCCACCACAGACCCTGGGAACTACTGCCCCATTAGCTTGACAAGCCTGGTCTGCAAGGCCACAGAATGTATTATCTTGGAGCTTATAAAGAAGGACATAGGTAACCTCCAAACTCTGGACCCCACTCAGTTTGGGTTTGTAAAAGGTAGGTCATGTCTCCTAAACCTGATTGACTTCTTTGAAGCAGTCACCAGAGCCGTGGACAAGGGTAAGGTGGTACACACAGCCTATCTTGACCTCGCCAATGCTTTCAACACCATCTCCCACTCTGGAATTATAGTTAAACTCACTAGACTGGGCATAAATCCCTATGTCACAAAATGGGTGGCCAACTGACAGGGTTCATTCTTGGGTCCTCTCCTGTTTGGCATCTACTTCTCAGAAGTCCAGGCTAATACAGCAGGTCTTTGGCTAACAAAGTTCACAGACAACTGCAAACGAGGTGCCATAATAGAATCACCTAATGATGTGGACGTTCTACAAAGGGGCCTCACTGAGACTGATGCTTGGTGTCAAAGTCATGGCCTCAAGCTCAATGCTTGGTGTCAAAGTCATGGCCTCAAGCTCAATGCCAAGAAGTGCATGGTCATACCCTTTGGGAAAAGCACTGTACCCATGAACTACCACATACGTGGTAGCCTACTAAATACCGGAAGTGTGATAAGAGACCTTGGGACCCAGGTGGACAGTAGTCTCTCCTTTGATAATCACATCACCACAGTAGTCAGGAAATCATTCTAAGTGGCACACCTCATCACAAAGGGGTTCACCTCCAGAAAAAGAGAGGTCATTATTTCTCTCTACTCATCCCTCATCCCACACATTAGAGAGTACAATGCCCCATTTGTCATGTACCTCACAAGACATCTACAACTAGAAAGGCCACAGAAATATTACTGGCCTCGAACAGATGCCATACACAAACTGTCTCAAAAAACTCCAGCTCTACTCTGTCACTTATCGCCTAGTCAGACGCAACCTCTGCCTAACATACAAAGCCATGTCAAACCCAGATCTGCTGGACATGCTACACTTAAAAAACCCCAATCCCTCCGAGCCATATGCTCCAGGGGCCTAAATCTTGCCACCACAATAAACAGAACATGTTGGAAGGATAGATTCCTGTCCCAGAGACTTCCCATTCTCTGAACAGACTACCCATTCATGTCAAGCAAAGCTCCTTATTAGCCCTCATTAAGAAAAACCTTGACAATTGGATGGGAAATAGGAAATTCACCCTGGGGATCACTTATTTGGCTCTGCTAGACATGGGTGCAGGAAAAAAACTTTTTTGGGCGGTAAAAGCCAGGGAACATTTTTGGCTAGGCTTATATAGGCCTCAGGGCAGATAGCCTAGTACCTACCTATGAACAATGTGGGGGCCTTCACCCCCAACTATATATATCAACTCTGATATTGTTCTACAGTGAGGAAAAGGGTTTGAAATACTGTGGTGTGTGAGATGGGGAAGTGTTGGCAAATAGTTACTTTCCCTGTCTCACAATTTCTCTGAAGTGAGCATTTGATGCACTGATTTCAGTGGTTAATCATTTGATTAACCATAGACCCAGTTGAGACACCCAACCAAATTCAAGACCCCTCATCTCCCCAAATAAACAAGATCTTGCACACTCAACTGACTTGAATACACTACAACTCTTTCATCTAAATGCACAGAGCATAGCTGACAGATTTCCTTGCCCAAATCCTGGACTGAATCAAACATTCCAACCATAACTCAGTCATGGTTAAGACCCACTATAGCATAGGAAGAAATGTTGGCACTTACTAGCAATGTGCTATACCTTGACTGTACAAACAGAAAAGGGGGTGGGATTGTACAACTCTACCAATATAATTGCCAGCTTTCTCTACACCATAAATCATTTCCATCTTTCACAAAAGCAGAAAGCCCGATTTCCTTCCTAAAGATTAACAACATCTAGTCTATTTTTTGTTTCACAACAGCCCTCTATATCCCATCCTCAAGTAGCTTAAAGTTCAGGATACTAAAGGAGACCATCTGTTACATGGGAGGGGTTTAGACAAATGACAATGAAATACCTAACAGCTCACAAACTTTTGTTGTTTAATTGAAAAGTATATTCGCATTTTATTGATTATTGGAACATAGTACTCAGTCATATCTTGCAATAAATCAAACCTCTGATCACCTTAATCTGTATCTTTCCACTTGCTTTTATATCGTCTTAATTACCGACTTATACTGATGGAACTAAATGCTTGTCTTTAGTGTACTTTAATACTTCTTTCCCTATATTTATTAATCCTTCTCTTTCTCTATATTTATTAATCCTTCCCTTTTCCTATATTTATTAAGACTTCTCTTTCCCTAGATTTATTAATCCTTCTCTCTCTATATTTATTAATCCTTCTCTTTCCCTATATTTATTATTCCTTCTCTTTCCCTAGATTTATTATTCCTTCTCTTTCTCTATAGTTAACCCTTCTCTTTCTCTATATTTATTATTCCTTCTCTCTATATATGTATTAATCCTTCTCTCTATATATTTATTAATCATTCCCTCTATATATTTATTAATCATTCTCTTTCCCTATATTTATTAATCCTTCTCTTTCCCTATATTAATCTTTCTCTTTCCCTAGATTTATTAAACCTTCTCTTTCTCTATAGTTATTAATCCTTCTCTTTCTCTATATTTATTAATCCTTCTCTTTCTCTATATTTATTATTCCTTCTCTTTCCCTAGATTTCTTATTCCTTCTCTCTATATTTATTAATCCTTCTCTCTATATATTTATTAATCCTTCTCTTTCCCTATATTTATTAATCCTTCTCTCTATAGTTATTAATCCTTCTCTTTCCCTATATTTATTAATCCTTCTCTTTCCCTATATTTATTAACCCTTCTCTTTGTCTATATTAATCATTTTTATTAATCCTTCTCTTTCTCTATATTTATTAATCCTTCTCTTTCCCTATATTTATTAATCCTTCTCTTTCCCTATATTTATTAATCCTTCTCTCTATAGTTATTAATCCTTCTTTTTCCCTATATTTATTAATCCTTCTCTTTCCCTATATTTATTAACCCTTCTCTTTCCGTATATTAATCCTTCTCTTTGTCTATATTAATCATTTTTATTAATCCTTCTCTTTTCCTATATTTATTAATCCTTCTCTTTCCCTATATATATTAACCCTTCTCTTTCCGTATTTTTATTAATCCTTCTCTTTTCCTCTGCTTCTTCTCTTCCTCTTGACGCATTAGTAAAATTGCAATCTTTAAAGCAAATAGCAACTATGTAAATATGTGTGTATATCATTATTTGCTGTTTAATTTATTTCTAACCTTGAATGCTACTGTTGTTGTTGACTTTTAATGAACACATTGTTTTAATTAGTAAAACAAAGATTATGGGAAAAAAGGAAGAGAGTCTCTCTTAATTATACTACAAGACATCATTTGAAACTTTTAGCGTAAGTGAAATAAATATTAATCAGTCTTCCACAACACTACAAACCAACCGCCCTGTATACCTTTTCAAATTCACTCAGGCAGCTTCACTATCAGACACAATAAATCCACAGACACATCATCCATGCAATCCAAACTGCATCAGTCATGCAGGTGTTCTAGCAGATTCCCTAAGCAACCACAATCCAATATTTACTTTCTGCTCCCCCCAAACTTCTCAGACAAATGGCATAAGTGCACTTAAACTCCTACTACTAGATAAAGCTGTCCACAATTATAACAATAATTTTCAAAAATCCTAAATTCTCATGCCCCACACAGGCACAAGAAGTCAAATCTGGCTGACTCTACCTACCAAAGAATTCATGCACATATAAGTTAAAGCATGGAACACCTGCCAGAAGGATACAACCACAAAACTTCCAGCATTACCACAAGCATTATAACAATGTTAAAGTCAAATAACTTAAAATAAAAAAAAAATCCTCTCCCAGCAGAACCGCTGCACCAAATCCCCCCTAATTGTTCTTGTGGAACATTTGCTAATCCATTAAACCCAGTCAAAGTATCACAACCGAACCCTCTTCCTACCGACTCCAACTTCAGTTCAGCTTGCACTTTCAACACACAGTATTAATGCTTCTACCTCTCAATTGAGTTTGAACCACAGAAGACACCCAGCTCCAGCTCCCACAGGCCATACTAAAAATAATCTCAACTTCAAATCAGTCATCACCAAAACCATCCAACAGTACCTCAAAAAAAACTAAAAGCCAAAAACCACAGTCCCAGATAATATCCCTACAGAATATCTAACACTACCACTAAAACCGTAGCTTAACCTTTCTCTGGCTTATTTAACAGATTAATCCAACAAGCGTACTTCCTCTCCACTTTGGAAAAATAATGCAACCACTACACAAAGTAACCCCATCCTCTGATATTTTGAACTTCAGACCTACAGCTAATCTATCATATCACTCAAACTTTTAGATAAATATATGCTCTCATAACTAACTTTCTTCCTCAACCATTTCCTCTCACCAAGCCAACATGGCTTCCAGCCCATTCACAGTACTAACATACATCTCATCTAATTTCTCAACACTGCAAATACTGTAAAAAACAGAAACCTTTTAGTTTCCTCAGTATTCCGCAACCTAAAACCTTTGATACTGTCAGATTTATTATTTTATTTATTTATTTATTTATTTGAAGTTTGTTTGCCAGGATGGTCTATTGGGCCAAGTGAACCCATTTTCAATGGAGTCCTGGGGAGAAAAGCTCCATAGGTACAATATCAAGTAACAATATATATGAGTAATACAATAGCATAATGTCAGGAAAAGAATAAAAATAAAATAAAGTAAAAAGAAATACAATACAATACAATAATGCAATAAAATAAAGTAAAATACTAAACAATATTGTAATAGTATGTAAGGTTGAACAGAAGAGTACATATAAGCATGTGAGAATGTTAATACAGCAGGAATGTGAAGCTTAGTGACAATTCATGTCAATTTTTTTAGGAATGTTAAAGGCAGGAAATAGAAGTAAATGCAGAAGAATATAGACTTAAGAGATTATTTACAATGTGACTGGGGAGGTAAGGTAGTAGCTGGGGATGTTGTTATGGTACAGTACAGCATTCCCAGTGAGGTGATAAGTATGGGTGATAAGGTAGTAGCTGGGATGTTATGTAGGATGTGAACATGAGCATTCCCAGAGAGATGATAAATGTGTGTGTAGGAGAGTTTTGAAGATGGGAAGGTTGCTGGTGCTGCGGATATGAGGTGGGAGTGAATTCCGGAGACGGGCAAGGGAAAATGAGAGTAAGAGTTTGCCTGCTGGATGGGCAGGTTTGTGGAGTTCAATTAGGTTCTGAGTGTTGGTTCTAAGGGATCTGTTAGGTTGGTGTATGGTAAAGGTTGAGGCGAGTGAGGGCTTGAAAATGAGCTTAAGAGCATGAGTTAGTTGAGTGTAGGTAAGGTAGTTAGGGAGCTCTAGCCAGTTTAGTTTATGTAGGGCAGTACAGTGATGGGAGGAGGATCTGTGGCCAGTGGTGAATTTAGCAATTTTGTTGTAACAGGAGGATAGTTTAGTTTTGGTAGAGGATTTTAGGTTGGTTAGAAGTGGGGCCCCATATAGGAGGGAAGGGATTAGATATGTGGTAGAGAGGAGGAGTCTAGTGGATGGAGAGAGGAAGCGAATATGGCGATAGAACATACCAAGTTTTTGGTGTGTTTTTTTAATGTTTGTTTGTATGTGGGAATCAAAACTAAACTGATCGTCAATGAGAGCTCCTAACAGTTTAGCAGAGGAAATTACTTCTATGGATGTGTTGTTGTGACTGGTTATAAGGAAAGTTTATGTCAATAGTTATGTTTTCGGATGGGGTGAATATCATGAGTTTGGTTTTTGATGGATTTAGAGCTAGGTGGTTTTCATGCATCCATTTTTCAGTTGTTGAGAAGGCATCCTGAGTTAGTTTTAAAAGGGAGGGAATGGAATTAGCAGTACAGATTATTGTAGAGTCATCTGCATACTGGACTATTTTAGCATTTGGGATATTGTGGTGGAAGTCGTTAATAAAGATGTTGAACAGTAGGGGCCCTAATATGGAACCTTGGGGTACACCAGTGACTGTGTTGAGGAATGAGGAGGTAGTTTTCTTCCATTTAACTGATTGTTGTCTATTGGCAAGGTAACTTGTAAACCAGTTGATACAGGAGGATGAAAGATGTAGGTTGGAGAGTTTGGTCAGGAGTAGGGAGTGGGAGATGGTATCAAATGCCTTAGATAGGTCTAGGAGGAGGGTAGAGACAATTTGGTTAGAATCTCTAGCTTTATTTACAGTTTCGAGGAAGGAGAGTAGTGCAGTAGTGGTGCTATGACCAGGTCTGAAACCATGTTGTGTTGGGGTTAGTAGGTGACTATTGATGAGGTATGGTAGTAGTATGTGAATGCATTTTTCCAGGAGTTTGGAGATGGGAGATAAGATGGCTATGGGCCTAAAATTAGAGATGTTATTATTGTTACCTCCTTTGTGGAGGGGAATAATGTAGGCTTTTTCCAAATTTGGGGTACAGAACCTTCTTGGATTGACCTATTTATAAGTATACAAATAGGGAATGCAATGGCATCAGCAGCTGTTTTTAGGAAGAAGGAAGGGATGTTATCAGGGGCATTCGAGCAAGGTTTTAATTTGAGGAGGAGTTTTTTTTATGGTAGATACAGGTATGGGTTTGAGAGAGAAGAGAGGGGTGTGAGAGGAGGAGGAATCTGAGGAGGAAAGTGTGGTGGGAATTTCTGGTTGGTGAGAGGAGTTGTTTGTGAATGATGATGTTAATTTAGATATGGAGTCAATGAAGAAGCTGTTAAATTGGGAGGCTAGGACAGTATCAGAAATATTGTGATCAGGGTGTGGGTTTTCTTTTTTGCCTGGGTTGAAGAGGGAGGAGATGCTGTCCCAGAATTTTTTGGGGTTGGTCTTGTGATTGTTTTGGAGGGTAATATAATAGGGTTTGCGGTCAGAAGTGATAAGTTTCTTAACTTTATTGCGGAGTATTTTGTATTCGTTTAGGGTGGCTGGAGTCTTGTATTTAAAGTGTTTTTTCAAGGCTTTGTCACGGAGGCGCATGATAGCTAAGGTATTTTTGGTTAGCCATGGGATAGTATTGCTTTTGATTCTTTTTGTTTTTAGGGGTGCCAGGGTGTCTAGAAGGTTCAGGAATGATGTGTTAAAGTAGGAGACAGCTTCATCTAAGGGAAGTGTATTTAGGGGATTCCAGTGAAATGTTTTAAGTATGTCTGAGAAGGTGTTGGGGTTAAAGTGTTAGAAAAATATGTATTTGAACATATATAAAGTGCTAGTTTAAAAGCAAATAGTATATAATGCATTTTATTCTATTAACAAGATGGCAATAAGAATGATTTTATATGTAATTGCTTGAAGCTTTGGAACTGCAGTGTATTTGAACTCTGACCCTGGCAGTAGCTAGCTCAGCAAGCTTATGTTTTTCACTAATGATTATCTGCTGGGTCAGGAAATTAAATGTATAAAGCATTGAAAATCTTCTTCTACTTCCTCTGGGACAATTGGCCTTGTGAATGTTATCAAGATAAGACACAGCTGCTGAGAAAATGTTGCAAGAAGAACAAAGAAGTGTATTACAAGACTGAACCAACTATTGTGTTTGAGCAGGCCTGAAACCTCGAAGGAGTAACATTTACAGAAAGACATTATAACTGACCAGGTGCTTTGCAAGGCTGTATTATTCCCAAGGGAAAGCTTTTTTTAAAAATATAACCAACAATTCTTATGAATAGAATACTGTTAGTAAAAGTGATGTAGATGCCCTGTGACTAACCACGTCAGTAAGGTGGGCAAAACCTGAATGAAGTACTATAAAATATTCTGTATTTCCTGCATCATAAACTCTGTACTTGTATGTTTTTTGCCTCCTGGTGTACACTAGTAAACTTTTGCATCTGAGCCTCCTGTGTTATCATTGTTTTTATTTAACAGTTTGGTCCTTCAAGAAACGGAAGCCCTCAGACAGCTACAGATCAGAGTGTACCGGTGGTCGAACACTGCGCAGGAGAAGCTACCGAAACGGTTCTTCTTGAAATACAAAGACCTCCGACTGAATTGTCGTTTTGAGAGGCTGGCCACTTTCTGATCTGCGGCCGAAGAGCGGTCTCAAACTGGTCGACTCAGGAGGCTCAGGTAGGAAGATATTTGCCTTTTTTCTGTTTTAGATCAGGGACTAGGTCACAGTAAATACTATTGTCAGAAGATTTGCTATACAGATCAGGGACAAAAGAAAATTACTGTATATTTTGTCAGGGATCAGGGAAACAGAATAAGGTAGGCAGTTATTCTAGATAAACTATAAGGAACTGAAATACCACGTGGTGAAAAGGGTTACGTAACATTTTTCTTTTAGTATGGGAAATCAGTGCACTAAAAACTCGTGAGATCCGCCCCTAACTGAAGACGCAAAATATATGCAATTACAACGGGCTGATAATGTTAGGTATTATATAAAATGGGTTAATAAATACGGATTTGATGGTAAATTGGATAAAATTTCATTAGTTAAACTTTTAAAACAACTTAAATCTGACGCAGAAGGTCAGGCAGAAAAACAACAGCGATTAGGCATTCCTCAGGCACACAGGTGGATTGAGGAAGTAAACCGAAGGGAACAAAAAACTAAAAATGCTAAGACGTTATTTTTAGATAAAGAGGATAATAATACAGTAATAGCAACAGCTCCTCCTCCCCCGCCCCCTCCGATGCCTTTTTCAGGATATGAAGCAGGAGGACAAGCTGGTCCACCTTCATGTTATCCTGACGTCACAAGAACACTAAAACCATTTGTTAGAGATCCTATTGAAACTAGGTCCCGGACACGTAAAACACTTGGGGACACAGACTTGTATCAAGTAGGGAGAAACACACTAGAGGAAAATGAGGAAGAAATCTGTCCACTAATCGAGGTACCAAATCCTCAGGCAGGACAGGAAGGGCAGGACCCAACTCTTCTAGTATACAGACCATGGACACCGGAAGATATTCGGAAAGCTACAGAGGGAATCCCTCATCCAAAAGTTAATTACACAAAGTTTTTACAAGATTTGCAAGGTATGAGACTAAGTTACCACTTAAATGGGGAAGAAGTAGAAAAGGTAGTTAGACAAATTGTGGGTCCAGACTGGCACATGATCTGTGGCATCTGGAATCCTCATAATGCAGAGCTTAAACCACTCCCACATAGTGACGCAGAACTAGACAACAGAGTGAAAGGTCTTACAGACCGAATTTCTGAAAAATGGAAACCTAGAGCAGATTGGACTTGCATTAATCAATGCATACAACAAGAGAATGAAACTGTAGATGGGTACTATGGTAGATTATTGGAATGTTTCAATAACCATAGTGGTATGGCTATTCCTGAAAATCAGACACATGATATCTCGTATGAACAGCAACTGAAAAATGTGTTTTTGAAAGGTTGCATTGCACCTATCAGTAGCTTTATTACAAAGCATATGATAGATCATCGAACATGTAGGCTACAAGCCTTACTTGAATATGCTAGACATGCTGAAAGACACTTTAATAGTAAAAAGAAAAAGAAGACACAAGTCTTCACTCCTGAAGACGGAGCTGAGGTCTTTGTAGTCTCTGGTTTGCTTTAAGGGCTTTTTAAATTGTTTGTACCTATTTTGTGTGTCTGTTTTTTGGAGCTTTTCTCCCCAGGACTCCATTGAAAACGGGTTCTTTTAGGCCCAATGGACTATCCTGGTAAACCAACTGCAAATAAATAAATAAATAAATAAATAGTACAGTCAGGTAAAAAGGGTAAGAAAAATGCCCAGGGAAATAGACAATCTGACAAACGGTCAGAAGATTTTGAAGAGAGAAAAAAGAAAGGTGAGTGCTTTAAGTGCGGGAAGAAAGGACATTTAGCAAGGGATTGCAGGCTAAATAAAAAGGTGACGACAGAAAGTAAGGGTGATGAGGACTGACTATATGATAGTGATGAAAGTCAGAAATCATCAGGAAAGGCTAACAAACAAAGGACAAATGTAAATGTAGTGGAAGGAACAGAGGAAGTGCAAGCAAATGTAGAGGATGAAGAAGGTGAAATTTTAGATTTGGCATTACTGAGCTTGGAGCTCTATCTGGCAGACACAAAACCGGAAGTTACACTTCTGGTGGAGGGAAGGGAAGTAAAATTCCTGTGTGACTCAGGAGCGTCACGAACTTTGATACACCCCTCCAAGTTACCAGAATATTCCGAATCACCCGATTATATATTAGTAAAAGCAGCAAACGGACAGCTATATAAGGAGCCCTCCTCCCATGATATAGCAATAACTGACCCTGTCTCAGGTATGACTCAGAAAAGTAAAATTGTAGTTTCTGCAAAATGTCCAGTAAACTTACTGGGAAGAGATCTTATGCAGATATTTGGCATAGTGGTAGTTCCCACTATGCAGGGTATGGAGGCACAAAGACAAATGGATACTTTTGTGGTGCGATCGGCGGGTGAGACTTTTTACTGGTACAGCCAGGACCTAGTTACGACTGGTCCAGGGGCAGTAACCGAGGAACTGATGAATGTAGCCATCAGTAAGGCCCCCTCCCTTGACACTGACCAACAGCATTTGTTACACTGTACTCTATACTACTGTAGCATGCCAGGACCTGATAAAGAATATGAGCAAGAATTATTCAAAAATCCTGCTAACAGATTAGTATTACGAACCTTGTATTGGGATACTGAGGGAAACAGTGTGGTAAGCTGTTCATTACCTCAGGAATTCATGACACTGTACAAATCTAACCGACTACCACATGTCAGCTTAACAAAAAACAAGAATATGAAATGGGCGGACTTAGGAGAAAAAGTAACAAGATGGGAAAAACAAACTGATTTAGAATTATCAGAGCAGGGAATAAAAAAACAGAAATTGAATTGGCTAACACAGACACATCCAGCTGTACACTTACAAACTAGTGAAGACAGCTGATTAGCATTCTTATTAGAAGAAGAAGAAAAAGCCTTGTGTGATATACCAAAGATTCTTTGGTCAACAGGCAAATCAGATGTAGGACTTATTCAAACAGCAGGACCAGTTACTATTACACCAAAATCAGCATTTACACCACAGAAAAGACAATACCCCTTGAGGAAAGATGCAGAGCAAGGAATCAAGCCTATAATAGCAGCATTACTCAAGGAAGGAGTACTGGTAGAATCTCTTGATTCACCATGTAACACCCCTCTATTTCCTGTTAAAAAAGCAAACAGGGAATGGTGGATGGTACAGGATTTACAAGCTGTAAACAATGCAATAATACCTAGAGCACCTACGGTGCCAGACCCACACACCTTGTTGAACGATTTAAAGCCACAACAAAAATATTTCACTGTAGTAGACATAAGCAATGCTTTCTTTTCAATACCTATACATCCTGATAGCCAGTATTGGTTTGCATTTACATTTCAAGGTAAAAGATATACCTATACTCGGCTACCACAGGGATATTGTGAAAGTCCAACAATATTTGCACAAGAAATGGCAAGCAACCTGGCAGGGTTTACCCCACCAGGAGGTAGTCAGATTCTACTTTATGTAGATGACATTTTGCTAGCAGCCCCCACCCAGCATCAATGCAGGGAGGATACGATAGCATTATTGAAATTTTTAGCATCACAGGGACATAAAGTAAACAAAAGTAAGTTACAACTTTGGAGAAAACAGGTTAGATACCTAGGATATGTAATATCCAATGAAGGTAGAATATTAGACGAAGACAGAAAAACAGCAATTTTACAGGCACCTAAACCAGCAACCAAGAAGGAAATGATGTCCTTCTTGGGAACGACTAATTTTTCTCAAAGCTGGATATCAAACTATGCTTTGGAATCTGCTCCACTGGCTGATTTAATATATAAAGCACAAGATATATTACAATGGACACCCGAAGCAGAAACAGCTTTCTGCAAACTAAAACAATTGATAGCTTCTTCATTAGTTTTAGGACTTCCGAATTACCACAAAAGATTTTTTCAGTCCGTAGATTGTAAACGGGGATACATGACGTCAGTTCTGATGCAACAGCATGGGGATAAGCAACGCCCCATAGCTTACTATTCATCACAGTTAGACCCAGTGGCACAATCATTGCCTCACTGTGTGCAAGCAGTGGTCGCAGCTGCAATGGCTGTACAGGCTTCGGCCTCAGTGGTGTAATTCCATCCTCTCACGTTGAGAGTGCCTCATGCAGTCGCAATAATTTTACTGCAAGAAAAAATAGCATATCTATCTCCTGCTAGACATCTTTCATGTATGACCATACTGCTGAGCCAACCTCATATGGTAATTGAACATTGTACAACATTAAACCCATCAACATTACTTCTGACTCCTGTGGATGGCACACCGCACAGCTGCCTGCAGGAAATTGAGCAAATAACTTTGCCCAGACAAGACTTCACTGATATGCCCTTGGATGATGCCGAGGTGACATTTTACGTGGATGGTTCATGCAGGAAGGGTCCTACAGGGAAAAATCTAGTAGGATATGCAGTAGTCACAGATACAGAGATCTTAGAAGCCCAACCTTTACGGCATAACCTATCTGCTCAAGCAGCAGAACTGATAGCCTTAGCACGGGCTTGCACTCTAGCGAAAGATAAATGTGTGAACATATATACTGACAGTCAGTATGCTTTCTCTACAGTGCATGATTTTGCACAGCAATGGAAAAATAGGGGAATGATAACATCTAATGGTAAACCGATTAATCATGCGCAACTTATTTTGAACTTATTAGATTCCATTCAGTTACCTACTAAAGTAGCTATTTGTAAATGTTTAGCTCATACAAAACAGGATAGAATTTCAAAAGGAAATGCAAAAGCTGATGCAGCTGCAAAACAAGCAGCCTCAGACTCAGAAACTTTACTTTTAACCGAGGAATTACAACCCTCTGAGATTTTAGATCTAGAAATGTTAAAAACAATGCAGACACTAACTACGAAAGCAGAGAAACAAAAATGGGAGAAACGAGGTGCAATCCTCGAAAATGGACTGTATGTCTCCAAAGAGAAAAAAACAATATTACCGTCTAATTTATTTAGATATGCAGCTTTGTTGAGCCATGGGTAGTGCCATGTCTCAACAGGGGGGATGGTACAGTTAGTAAATTGAATATTCCAAACATACGGATTCATAAATTATACAAAAAAATTTTGTGCAGCATGTCATATTTGTAACAAACATCATGCACAAGGGGCATTGAAACCCAAGCAAGGGAGTTTTCCTACACCACCATATCTGTTCCACACTATTTGTATGGATTTCATAGAATTGAATAAATGTGAAGGGAAAAAATACTGTTTAGTAATTATAGATATGTTTTCCAAATGGGTAGAAGCGTTTCCAACTAAAAATACGGATGCAGCAACCGTGCCAAAAGCCCTAATAAAAGAAATAATTCCTAGATTTGGCATACCGGAGAGGATTTATAGTGACAATGGGACATATTTTGTTAATCAGATGATTCACCAGCTTGGGAGATTCTTTGGAATCTCCTTGCAGAATCATTGTGCTTACCACCCACAGTCTGCAGGACTGGTGGAAAGGTACAATGGAATTCTAAAAAACAAATTGAGGAAGCTAGTGAGCGAAACACAGAAAAACTGGATTTGCTGTTTGCCTTTGGCACTGCTGAGCATGAGAACAGTTCCAAATGTAAAGGGTTTGACTCCCTTTGAAATGATATTTGGAAGGGCATATTATGTGCCACAGTGGAAAGCTCTCATGCCTGCAGAACTAGAGGCTGACAGCTCATTAGCTAGCTATATGAGGAAACTGTTAACAAATAAAACCGTTTTGCAGTTGAACTCTTTCAGATAAAAAACAGACCAGACTGTTAGAAGCAGTGCTGACTCCAGGGACCTGGGTGTGGTTGAAGGTTACGAAGAGGAAGAATTGGGTGAGTCCAAAGTAGGAAGGACCGTACCAGGTACTGTTGGCAACGCCTACTGCAGTCAAAGTTGCTGAGAGGTCATCCTGGGTCCACCTGACGCACTGTAAACCGGTAAAGAATTTTCAACTTGATAAACATTTTGGGACTGATACACAACAAAGGCAGGATGGCCAAGAACAAAACGAGTAAAAATACAGATCATCCCCAAAGATGTTGTTTAATCATCCTGTTGACTATGCATTTATTAACTATGATTGTGATGACCTTCCTTTTGTTGTGGTTTTTCCTACATGTAACCACACAAGTGAAAGTGGAGAAACGTGATGAACTGTCTATAGACTGGCATCCAAACTTTAACACATACCTAGCTATGAAGCATGTATATGTAGAGACTATGAACATTTCAAATTGCTGGGTCTGTACTGCTATACCAACAGCATATGGAGGACTGTTAATGTCCGCTGTCCCCTTGGGGATAAATGAGACTTGGGAGAATTTACTTTTTGATACAGGATCTGTAAGATCACAGGACAAAATTGCATTGTATTTGCCTATTACACAGAAGGGAATTGTATGTTTTTACAAGAATGATACACTTCAAGTGGGTTGGAGTAACTGTAACAACTATATCTTATAAATGCTATATTAAAGCTAAAGATAAAGGCACTGTTTGTAACACAAATTATGATTCATATTTGAGTTTAATGAAAACAACATTAAGTGATGTGCAGAGAAATCCTATTTTACATAAACAATTATCTGTTATAGACAAGAAAATGTTTCATTCTGAATTAACCCGCATCAGTACTAAAGTAGAAAACTGTTATTTTGTTTGTGGGAAAAAGGCATACAAATGGCTACCTGAGAATTGGTCCGTCAGTTGTTTTTTGGGTTATCTGGTTCCGGCCATAAGACATACTGCAGAATTACCTCTAGGTAAGATACGAAATGAGAGAGATGTAGCCCGAAAACCTGTGAACCCAGTGGGAAAAAATCGAAGCTGGTTGGAAAGACCATCATTCCGTAAAAAATAAAGAAAAATTGACTCATATGGACTTGAGTGACAGTGTTATATCCTGGGCTGGAATACTTCCAGCATATGGAGCAGTCAAATCGATCTGGGAGTTGAGAAAGCTGTCAAAACTTCTCGAAGTAATGAGTAACACAACTTTTTCTGCTCTCGAACTAGTGACTGATGAACTGAATGTGATGAGAACTGTTGTGCTGCAAAATCGAATGGCTCTTGACTTCACCCTAGCGGCGAGAGGTGGTACGTCTTGGCTTATCAAAGAAGAATGCTGTGCGTTTATACCAGACAATCGACATGAAATTAATGACCACCTAGAGGTAATACAGCAGGTATCGGCCATGACTGAACCAGGCCCAAACCCACTGACGAACTTTTTCCAGAGTCTGTTTGGTGGGTGGGGTTCTATCCTAATGAATATCTTGATTGCTATTTGTGTTGGTCTGCTCCTATTAGGAGCATGTGTCTGTTGTGGGATCCCTTGCATGAAAAGATTAATCAAAGATTTTACTGATATTTCTGTAAATGAAACTTTGTACCAAGACATTGAGTTAGAAAAATTAATTTCAGATGAAATTCTTTCCGAAGTATAAACTAAATGAGTTACCTGGTTGAAAGTCCTTAAAGGAAGGCCAGGGGATGAAATGACATTGTTTATATTTCAGAATAGAATAAAAGTATTAAAAGGGAGGAAAATGTTAGAAAAATATGTATTTGAACATATATAAAGTGCTAGTTTAAAAGCAAATAGTATATAATGCATTTTATTCTATTAACAAGATGACAATAAGAATGATTTTATATGTAATTGCTTGAAGCTTTGGAACTGCAGTGTATTTGAACTCTGACCCTGGCAGTAGCTAGCTCAGCAAGCTTATGTTTTTCACTAATGATTATCTGCTGGGTCAGGAAATTAAATGCATAAAGCATTGAAAATCTTCTTCTACTTCCTCTGGGACAATTGGCCTTGTGAATGTTACCAAGATAAGACACAGCTGCTGAGAAAATGTTGCAAGAAGAACAAAGAAGTCTATTACAAGACTGAACCAACTATTGTATTCGAGCAGGCCTGAAACCTTGAAGGAGTAAAATTTACAGAAAGACATTACAACTGACCAGGTGCTTTGCAAGGCTGTATTATTCCCAAGGGAAAGCTTTTTTTAAAAATATAACATCAACAATTCTTATGAATAGAATACTGTTAGTAAAAGTGATGTAGATGCCCTGTGACTAATCACATCAGTGAGGTGGGCAAAACCTGAATGAAGTACTATAAAATATTCTGTATTTCCTGCATCATGTGAGACAAAACTCTGTACTTGTATGTTTTTTTGCCTCCTGGTGTACACTAGTAAACTTTTGCATCTGAGCCTCCTGTGTTGTTATCATTGTTTTTATTTAACATAAAGTTTTTTTAAGGAGCGCACAGGGATGGTGGTATGTGGTAGTAGTAGGGATGGAGAGTGACGGTGGGCGAAAGTAGGAAAGTGGTCACTGAAGGAGTCAGGGAGTGTACCGCTACTGGAGATAAGGTGTGGGTGTGATACCAGAATCCAGTCTAGGGTGCTTCTAGAGGAATGGCCCTTAGACGGTCTGATTATTGTATCAATTAACTGATGAAAGTTGTAAAAGTTTATATTTAGGGGGTTTGTAGGGCATTGGATAGAGGACCAGTTGATGTTAACGTCACCTAGGATAATGGTCTCATAAGTAATGTTGGTGGAGAGCCAGAAGAGGATGTCCTCAAGGATAGGTATGTTATCGCCAGGAGGGATGTAGAGGGAGGCTAAGCAAATTGTTTTATATTTGTTAAGGTGGAGTAGGGTTAGAAGTATTACGGCATTAGCAAATTGGGGAACTGATTTTGAAAATTGGGGAACTGAAAAGGATGAGGAGTAGAGTAAAGCAACTCCACCTCTTTTTTTGTGGGTTCTGTCTTTCCTGATGATATTGTAGTTGGGAGGGGTTATTTCTGAATCATTTATGGATGGTTTTAGCCATGTTTCAGAAATTGATAATATGTCAGGATCGTTATGAAGAAGCCAGGCATGGAGGTTAGGGATTTTGTTACATATACTTTGAGCATATAATGCTGAGAAGGAGATGGCTTTTGTGGATGCTGTTGTATTGGAGGGGAATGTTGAGGGACTACTGGAAGAGGGTCCAGGGTTAGGGTGTATATCACCAGAAAGTAGGGTGATGGTAAGTCGGTGTAGATGAAAATATAGGTAATTTGAGAGTTTAGTGTATAGTTTAAGGGTTATATATTTTGTGGAATTATCGCATATCTGGCTAGGAGTAATATGTTTGTTGGTTATAAATAGTTTGAAGGGGAAGAGTAGGGAGGGGTTGCATGAGTATAGGTGAAGGCTTATGGAGGTGGAGGAGTGTGTGTGTAGTTGAGGGGTTGAATTAGTTATGTGATAATAGGGGAGTGGGTAGTAGTGAAGGGTTTGGTGATGTATGTTAGATAGGATAAACTGAGTAATAGTAGTAGATGGGTTACAAGTGAGGAAGGTTTTGTTAGCATTGCTGTAATTGTAGTTGTTGGGATGATTGGTGTGAGTGGAGTTTTGCAAGGTTGGGGATGGAGATGGTAGATGACTGAGAGGTAGTGATTAGGGGGAAGGGAGATGGGGGTTAATTAGAGTGGGTGTGGCTAGTAGAGTTTAAATGTAGATGTAGTGGGGGCAGGTGGGAATTGGGGCGGGGCAGGGCAGGGGAGTGGAGTGAGCCCGTAGGGCGAACGGAGCGGGAAGAGCTGGGAGATGAAGACCAGGACAAGGCAAGAGAAACAATCAGTAAGGATAGGTGAAGAGATACAAGGTAAGGATCATAAGGTAAGTAGTCAGACAGGTTATGGACAGGTGGAGAGACCAAGGAGGAAAGAAATGTAGAATTTACAAGGTGGAGGGGTAGAGAAATTAGTTGGAGATGTTATCTCTTTCTAGGTTTTCCTTGTTGAATGTAAGGTTAGAGCCAAGAGATTAGGGTGAAAAAGTTAATGGATGGGAGCAGCCATCTGCTGTCCAAAGTGGGTAATTATAGATATATGGAGCAGCACAGGGATGAAAGCAGGGGGAAATATTTAAGGAGTTAAAGGGGGTTAGGGTCGATGTTGCGCTGCTGGCTATCGCACGCTGGGTCAGAAAATAACATCAAGGAATGGCACAAAAAGACTGAGCAGTAAGGTACATACACTCTTTATAGTCTAGGTTCTTGTGGGGAAGCAGGACAGTTTCCCAGTACAGCACACGATCCCTGAGGTGGTTCTTTCAGGTAGGGAACCCGGGAGCAGTGTAGGACAGGTTACATGTCTGGAGTAGCTTGGGCGTATTGAGAGCAAGACTATCAGTTTATCAGTCAAACACATCTTGCGGTTCAAATCTTATCTTCATCACAGAACTTCTAGTACAAAATGGGTACAAGCCTTCTCCCAATTCGTTCACATCCCAGTTGGTGTCCCACAAAGATCTATCTGATTCTGGAATCTAGCACAGTCTTAAATCCCCAAAAACAAAATGTATGTTCTTCGTCCATAGACCAATATCAAACACTACCCAACTCACTTATCCTTCAATCTTCTGATGTCACATTAATTGAACTAGTCCTGCCATACTAAACTAGGATCACTATTGATTAACACCTAAAATTAGATGCATACATTCACCAAGTGTGAGACCACATGTCTTAGTGGTTAAGGTCTTCACCTCCCATGCACAAGGTACAAGGTTCAATCCTGACCTCCAACCTATGCCTGTTTGGAGTTTAAATGTTCTCCCTGTCTGTCCATGGGGTTTCTCCCATGTCCAAAAAACATGCTGAGTGCTGAGTGTTTCTATCTCAAACTCACCAATGAATGGAGCTGTAGGCAACAGCACAGACTCTACATAGTGTCCTATAGGGGAAGAGTTGAACAGACCAACCGCTTTCGGCATCTCCTGTGGTACACAGTATCATCAAGATAGGAGAACATGGATCACAGACTGTGTGCCATGGCAGGGTTAGCCACTCAGTGTAAAATATGGCTCTAGGTGATTCAGTCATGTTGTCTAAAGTCACCAAAAATGGGCATGGGTAGTTACCGGTGATAAGTGGGTTGAGGACCCGGCCTACTCTGAACCATGCCAGGGACCATTGCTAATGGTGGGAGGGATATATGTGCCCCTATTGGCCAGTGTGTGCCCACCATAAAACCCAGCAGCCCTAGGTCAATAAGCTACTGGCCTGCCGCTGTCCAGATGCCCAGCCTGGGTTATCTGGGATAGCTCTGTTGAGCGAAAGCTGGATGTAAAACCTACCAACCTGCTAAACATGAACTGAGAATTGCTACTCAATGTAGGTTCACTGACAGGATGCAGCTTGGAAGTGGATGACATGATGATACACAGGAGGCTGGACATCCTATGTATCCAAGAGATGAGATGGAAGGGCAGTGCAGCAAAGCCAATTGGCTTGGGATGCAGACTCCATTACTCAGGTTGAGTGCAGGCTAGAAATGGTGTAGAAATTGTGGTGAAAGAGAGGCTTCAGAAGGCAGTAAGGGATATCATCAGAATTAATGACAGACTCATGTGGCAGTCAGACTCCAGTGTATGATACGGCAGTATTCATAATCTCAGCCTATGTCCCACAGCAGGGTTGTGATAGTGAGGAAAGAGTGCATTCAGATAGCTGTTGCAGGACCTACTAGATAAAGCAGGCCAACATGAATTGGTGTTGATAATGGGTGACTTGAATGCACATATTGGGACAGACAGAACAGGATATGAAGACTGCCTGGGTCCACATTGGTGGGGCAACAGGAATAAAGAAAGAGAAGACATTCTAGACTTCTGTCTGGCAAATGGCTTGACAGTGGTCAACACATGGTTCAGAAAGAGAGACAGTCACAAGATCACATACAAGAGTAGCCAACATGCAACTCAGGTAGAGTTCCTCCTAGTAAGGAAAAGGCACTGGGGCAGAATCCATGATTGCAAAGTTATCCGCAGTGAAACAGTTGGCCCACAGCATAAACCACTAGTTGCCACAATCAGATGCAAGCAGTGGTCAGAGAAGGCTCCAAGGTCAACAGCGAGCAGGATAAAGACCGGAAAGGTGACTGGAGAGAAAGTACAACAGTTCAAGGAATTACTCAGGGCTCCAGCACCCCAAGAAGAGGAGTAAATATGTGGAGTTGAACAAGAATGGCAGCGCCTAAAAACAGCATGTGTTAGGACTACAGAAAAGATATGTGGCCGAGCCAGGTATGGAAATAAGGTACATAAGGAAAGCTGGTGGTTGAATGCAGAAGTCCAGAAAGTCATCAAAAGAAAGGAGGTCCAGAAAGTCATCAAAAGAAAGGAGGAGTGCAGGAAGAAGTGGGAGACAGAAAAGACTGACCAGGCTAGAAAGGGCTACTGGTTGGCTAACAAAGAATCTAAGAAAGAAGTTGCAATAGCAAAGAATAGGGCATTGAGGCACTGTACCAACTTCTGGAAAGTGACTCAGTAAGGGGCACAAAGAAACTATATCAGGTTGCAAGGCAAAGCCAGAATGATAAAGAAGATAGTCAGACACCCTTCATACGAGATGCCAGCAACAGCCTACTCACCAGCCCAGAGAGCATCATAGGCAGATGAAAGGAGTATTTCCAGCAGCATCTGAATGAATAAAATCCCACAGAAGCTGTACTGTCCTAGAAACAGCCTACATTGACAGAAGAGGAGCCCACCCTAGAAGATGCAAGAACAGAAGTAAGGAAAATGAAGTCAGGGAAAGCAGCAGGCTCAGATGAGGTCACAGCAGATATGATAAAGATACTGGGTGAGATAGGAGAGAAATGGCTCCTGAGGGTACTAATAGCAGTGTGGAGATAAAGGCATATTCCAGATGACTGGAGAATAAGCATACTCATGCCAGTGTGCAAGAACAAAGGGGGCATCCACAACAGTTGGCAGTACAGAGGCATCAAACTCCTATCACATTGCATGAAAGTTCTGGAGAGGGTGATTGATAAATGGATACGCAGAGTAATAGAAGGTAAGATGGGAGATGAGCAGTTTGGATTCAGATCAGGATGCAGCACAACTGAACCAATGTTTGCACTGAGACAGATACTTGAGAAGAAGCTAGAGATGAGGAGAGAGTCCAACTGGGCATTCCTAGACTTGGAGAAAGCATATGACAAGGTCCCAAGAAAGGTGATCGGGCAGTACTGTGTTGGTATGAAGTCTAGCAACATTGTTAGAATTAGTGCAGGCTATGTACAAGGACCCAATGACTCAAATACAGTGTTCAGCCTTACAGAGGGGTTTCCCAGTGGGAGTGGGTGTACATCAGGGTTCAGCTCTGAGCCCACTGCTGTTCAAACTGGTGATGGACTACATTAGCAAACAGGTTGGAGGGGAGGGATCAACAAAGCTGCTGTATGCAGATGATGTGGCAGTACAGGCACACTCTGAGCTTGAACTTCAGCAAAAGATAGGAGAATGGAATGCAAATCTGAAGGCACATGGGATGAAACTAAGCACAGATAAGACGGTGGTAATGGCGGCAAATTGGGGGTAATCAGAAGAAGCTGAGAATAGAGATAGAAGGGAAGACAGTGTACCAGGTAAACAGATTCAAATATCTGGGAGAGGAAGTTGAGGAGAAGGGTAGTCTGAATGAAGAGGTCAAAGCTAGAATCAGAGGGGCTGCAGCCAACTGGCATAGAGTATCAGGTGTAGTCTAATACAGACAAATGCCAATGATGCTGAAAAGTAAGGTGTACAAGACAGTGGTGTGACCAGTACTATTGTATGGTACAGAAACCTGGGCAGTAAAGGCAGAACACTTGACGCTAGAGGTGATGGAAATTAAGTTCCTGAGAAAGGTCGTAGGATGCACACTGTGGGACAGGCAAAGAAATGAGGACATGAAAAGACACATGGAAGAGCTCTCGGATCATGTGGCCCAGGCAGGTATGACCCTAGCCCTGAGTAGCATCCTGCCTTCACCCAGAATGATACCACAATACAAGGACAAAATGATTGACTTCAACAATTGTCTAAGCTTCTGGTGTCATTCAAAGGGGATCCAGTATCTGTCTGCCTGGGACGACATTATTGACAGACCACGATGATTTGCGTTAGATGGTCTGCACCTGTCACCCCTGGGATTCAGGTTACTGGCTAAGGCTCTTGCCATCCATATAGTGCCTTTTTAGGCAAAGTTCAAAGAACAAAATCACCACTGTAACAGGTACAAGCATGCAAAATCTGAAGGTAATACTACTCAATGCTAGAAGTCTAAACCTCAAAATGCACTCTCTTGAGGCACTCCTAAAAATGGAGAACATTGATATCTGTGCAGTAACTGAGACCTGGTTAAAGGCTCCAGAGAGCACCTCTGCAATACCAGGCCACAACTCTTACCACACTTTTCGGCCACCAAACCAGGACCAAAACACTAAAGGTGGAGGAGTGTCAATATTCACCAAGGATATTCACACCACCAGGCTAGTTGCCCAACACAATGCATCTGAAATTCTCCAGGTGTAACTAACACTAGGTAAGACTGCAATCCAAATTGTAGCTTGCTACAAATCCCCCACCATGCCCCAAGATTCTCACTACACCTTTCTAAACATACTGGAAAATATTAAGATAGAACCAAACACCCTAATACTGGGTGATTTTAACTACCCTGCCATTAATTGGGAAAACTATTCATGTACTAACACCTTTGCCCAACAGTTCTTGGAATTCATAAATTCCAACGCCCTGGATCAACTAATCCATAGTCACACCAGGGGCTCCAATATCCTAGACCTGGTCATTACCAACATGGGAAATCGATGCTCCACACCTATGGTCACCTCCTCGTTAGTCAAGTCTGACCATAAGCTAAGCACCCTTAATATCCACATCCCACCCCCACCCCAGTAAGGAAACCTCCATAAAAAAATTCTCCAAAGCCAACTTCATGCTACTCAAGTCAGAAGTTACAAACTTCATGACACCCATGCAGACGGGAACTGAAAGTTCAACTGACTAAGGCACTGTACAAGCACATCCACTCATGCAAAAATCGTGCCATCTCAAATAGAACCAGATGCTCTCATCCAAAAAAAGGAAGCCAATCTGGTGGTCACCTGCCATAAACAAACTTTACAACAAAAGGAAGAAACTGTTGCAGAAAAGAGGAAAATCCCAGGATGCAAAAAACACCCTTACCAGCCTCAGTAAGAAACCGAGATCCCTCATAAAATCCTCAGTAAGAAACCGAGATCCCTCATAAAATCCTCCAAAGTAAGTTACGAAAATAAAATTGCCAAAGATTCCAAAGACAACCACAAGGCATTCTATAACTATGTCAAGAATCTAAATGGCAATGCTCAGATCTGCTCTAAGCTAAAACAGAATGGCATTAATTATACTGATCCCAAGGATATTGCCAATATCTTGGCAGATCGATTCAGTGCCAACTTCATCCCCCTCTCACCCCCTAAATGGCCCATCTCAATACCGGAAGATTGCCAAATTACTCTCCAAAGCTAAGAATACAGCATCCATGGGACCAGATGACATCCCAGGCTGTGTACTACATGAACTACAATATGAACTGGCACCTCATCTAAGTGTCATGTTTAATCATAGCCTCACCTCAGGTTTCATGCCCACTGTTATCCCAATCCACAAGGGGGATCCACCTTGGATCCTGGAAACTACCGTCCCATTAGTCTGACAAGCCTTATCTGCAAGGCCATGGAGTGTATTATCATGGCAACCTTCAAACACTAGACCCCACCCAGTTTGGGTTCGTGAAGGGCCGATCTTGTCTCCTGAACCAGATTGACTTCTTCAATCAGTCTCCAGAGCCATGGACAAGGGTAAGGTGGTCCACACAGCCTATCTAGATCTTGCCAAGGCCTTTGACACCATCCTCCACTCTGGAATCATAGATAAACTTACTAAGCTAGGCATTAATCCCTATGTCACCCAATGGGTTGTAACTGGCTTACTGATAGAACCCACACTGTAAAAGTAGCTGACTCCAAATCCAGCTCCAGACAAGTGACAAGTGGAGTACCTCAGGGATCAGTCCTGGGACTGCTCTTGTTTGGCATCTACTTCTTTGAAGTACAGGCCAACACTAATTGACTCTGGCTAACAAAGTTCGCAGATGACTGCAAACTGGGAGCCATTATTGAATCCCCAAATGATGTGGATACTCTACAAAAGAGCCTTACAGAAACAGATGCTTGGTGCCAGAGCCATGGGCTTAAGCTCAATGCCAAGAAATGTATAGTTATCCCCTTTGGGAAAAAACATATATCCGTGAATTACCATATAGGTGGCAGTAGACTAAACACCGAAAGTGTGATAAGAGACTTAGGGACACAGGTGGACAGTGGTCTCGCCTTCGATAACTACATCGCCACAACAGTCAGGAAATACTTTTATGTGGCACACCTCATCACTAAGGGCTTTTCATCCAGAAAAAAGGAGGTCATTGTCCCACTGTACTCATCCCTCATTAGACCCATTATAGAATACAACTCCCCATTTGGTATGTGCCTCTCAAGACATCTGCAACAACTGGAAAGGCCGCAGAAATACCTCAGTAAAAGAATCACAGGCCTAAAGCAGATGAAAACTCCAGCTATACTCTGTTGCATATTGTCTACTCAGAGGTGATCTCCACTTAACATACAAAGCCATGTCAAACCCAGAGCTGTTGGCCATGCTACAAAGAAATCCCAATCCCTCAGAGCCACACGCTCCAGGGATCTAAACCTTGTCATCACAATAAACAAAACATGCTGGAGGGATAAGGTTCCTGACCCAGAGATGCCCCAGACTCTGGAATAGATTGCCCATACATGTCAAGCACAGTGCCTCTTTAGCCCCTCTTCCAAGGGAACCTTGATGATTGGATGGGAGAAAGGAAATTCACCCCAGGGATCACGTCAGTTGCCCTGCTAGACAGGGGTCCAGGGAAGTAAATAGTGTGGGAAGAAATATCTAGGGAATTGTTATGGCTAGGCTTGTATAGGCTTTAGGGCTGATAGCCTAGTACCACCAACCTATGACATAAGGGCAGAAGCCAAAGTAGCTCCAATTGTAGAAAAGATCAAGGAGAACAGATTACGGTGGTTTGGGCATGTGCGCAGAAATGCAGAAAATCTGGTGAGGGAGATTTGGGACAGACAGGAAGAAGGTAAGAGGAAGTGAGGGCGTCCAGCAAAGAGGTGGATAGATAGTGTGAAAGAAGATCTGTGACAGTCAGGCATGAGTGTTGAAGAAGGCAGGAGAGTGGCACTGAATCGAGAGAGTTGGCGACAGTTAACACAATACCCCAACCCCATGTAGAAAAATGGAAGAAAAGTGGGCTGATGTTGATGATTCAACAAGTAATCTGTAATGCAAACTAAAAGTTTGGTATACTCTATCAATAAAAAAAAAAAAAAACTTTTGTCTGATCAAGCATAGAAGCCCACTGCTGCCTACCTCATCCCTCCTCTGACATACACTTCAGCAATTTGCACAATCAACACAACTCACCAAATCTGAGCAATCATACAGTAAGGTTTGCCACTAACACACCTAACATATCCCACTTTGGAGTAGCTCTCTAATGGCTAAACCAGCTCAACTTCCATAACCCACCTCCTCAAACTCAAACAATTACACAAAAAGCCTCCATGATCCCCAAGCCTTTCCCTCCCACAGCAGTCTACTTCACGTGTACAGCCCTTCGGTCTACTTCACGTGTACAGCCCTTCGGTCTACTTCACGTGTACAGCCCTTCTGTCTACTTCACTTGTACAGCCCTTCTGTCTACTTCACTTGTACAGCCCTTCTGTCTACTTCACTTGTACAGCCCTTCTGTCTACTTCACTTGTACAGCCCTTCTGTCTACTTCACTTGTACAGCCCTTCTGTCTACTTCACTTGTACAGCCCTTCTGTCTACTCACTTGTACAGCCCTTCTGTCTACTTCACTTGTACAGCCCTTCTGTCTACTTCACTTGTACAGCCCTTCAGTCTACTTCACTTGTACAACCCTTCTGTCTACTTCACTTGTACAACCCTTCTGTCTACTTCACTTGTACAACCCTTCTGTCTACTTCACTTGTACAACCCTTCGGTCTACTTCACTTGTACAGCCCTTCGGTCTACTTCACTTGTACAGCCCTTCGGTCTACTTCACTTGTACAGCCCTTCGGTCTACTTCACTTGTACAGTCCTCATTTTCTCTGTTCATCTAAAAAAAGTCTGGCAAATGCAACTTCCTCACACAGATCTCATGGAGACTCACTATATTCTTCTCACTTGACAAAACAGTGGAATTACTTCCTCCAAATAAATGCAACAAAACCCCCCAAACAGAGTGCATAACCTTTCCTCCTTCTGCCACTGCTCCAGACTACCTAACCAGATCCGTCCTTCTCTTTACACAATAGGTTACTGGTACCAACTAGAGAACATCTTCTTCTGAACGATCCAGGCTTGGATGGATTAAGTTGTGGATATTGTAAGGAAATCAGCAAAAGGGAAACAAATCTGTAGAAATACTGAATGACTAGTTACAGGATGGATAAAAGATGAGAAAAAAATATGTGCTGGGGTGCTTACTTTACATGGAAGAAAGATGACAAAAATTATTGAGAAAAGAAGCCAATATAACTGCGTAACACTGATTATAAAGTCTTTGTAAAAATAAGGGAAATAAAAACATGGGGTGTTTTGGAAGAAGTGATGGGTAAGGGGTATACGGAGTAAAGGGAAAACAAGTGAGGGATTATTAGTAATAGAAATAACAGATGATATTTTAAGACAGGATAGAGATTTAAGTTTAGTTGTGTGAGATGTAGAAAAGCATTCGAGTCAGTCACGGCACATTGTAGGATATTTTAGGGTCAGTCACGGCACATTGTACGATATTTTAGGGTCAGTCACGGCACATTGTAGGATATTTTAGGGGATAATGAGATTCGAAGAAAAATTATAAAGGAAGTGTTCCAAGATGTCTTGGGTGAAGGCTATGGTAAATGGTTGGTATGGAACGAAAATAAAACTTGCAAAGGTATGAAACAGAAGGATACAATGAGACATGTTTATTTGTCCTAGTAATGAATGTCAACATGAGAAAAGCAGGAAGGAAAATATAAAGTGATGTACAAATACTAGAGTCTTTTAAATATGCTTATAATTAGATACTGTAATAAAAAGTATAGCAATGATGAGCGAACCTGTGATACAGGTGGAAAGGAAGTTAAGAAAAGCTTGATTAAGGATAAATAGGTCAAATGTAAAGGGTCTGTCGAAATAAATCAGATACATGGAATGTATTTCATTATAAATAAGATAGATGTATAAGGGAGCATGTTTGGTGAAAACAGGGCAATGCAGAGGAATTCTGGATGAAAATAAAGCTTTTATTTGGTATAAAACGTTTTATTTATTCTTTAAAAAGATATATATGCTACACATGCATATATACTGGCAAAGCTGGGATATCTGGGGAGTGCATACACATTTCCTGGAAAAACTGAAAATATCTCTAACACATTTTTCAATCCAGTTAGATAAGGAATTGTAGGCAATATAAATAACAAAGATGTTTGTCTTTTTACATCCAGTCATATATTTGGCATCTATACATAAAAAAGATACATTGCATGATAGGGAAAGTACTGTTATGTCAAAAATGGAGAGGTGGGAAAACGACAAGCCAAAGAAAAGTTCCTCTACCTCTCCTCTCTCTATCCCCACTACTAACTTCCCATGCCCTCCCTTCCTCTACACATACCACCCTGAGGTTTCACTCACACCTTTTCCACATCTATTCCTACTATCCCCCTCTATCACACCCTGCCCTTCTCTACTCCTACTATCCTATGCCTTTCACCAATATCATTTATCATATTTTATGACCTATAGAATATTAATAATCATTATAATCTGTTATGTAAATAATTCATCTTCATATTATCAAGCTTTCTATATAATTTATGCTTGAACACTATGACTTTATTAAGTTATCTGACAAACAAATTTATTTCCACATTTGTGCTTGAAAGTTATGACTTTATTATGTCTGTCTACTTTTACATTCCATTAACCACATGTATCTAGAGCTTTTCTCCCCAAGCTGAAAATGGGTACTTCATGACCCAGTCAGACTTTCCCAGTAAAGAAATGACAAATAATTAAATAAATAAAAGGAAGAGATGGTGAAAAGTGAATTGTAACCAATGACGTTAAACATAGAAGGGAATAGTATACCAGTAAATATCCATGGAAAGATCATAAGACAAAGTTTAAAGATTTTTTGTGGAGATAAATATTGATAATTGCCCATTAAAAGTAGTGTGACTACAAAGCAATGCAGAAAATGTAAAGAGTGTAATAAAGACCGTGCAATACAGCATTTGTTTACATTTCAAAAAGAATAGATTTTGGGGAAAAATTCAAAATGAGTACGAGGGGGAAGAGGCTTTCAAAACAAACGTGGAATCAACATTGTATGGAAAATATGAAAAAGAAGAAAGGCGAAGTTAACAAATCAAGCAAGATATTGATGGCAACACTTTGGGTGTTGTGGAAAAGATCTGATGAACGTTTGGAACAATGAAGATGTGTTGGCTGAAATCAAAAGATGGTTATAGAGAGAAAGATGGGAGGCAGAAGGAAAGGCGTTAAGTCTGTGAAGCTGAAGATGTGAAAATGCTCTAAATATTGTAAAAATGTGAATGCATGGATCATGTGAGAGAAGACCTGCAAATGTAAGGCATGACTATCAAAAGTGGAAGCAGAAAGGCACTGAATTACAAGAAAGAGAAGTCAGCAGTTAAGATAACTGTCTGACCCCAAGAAGAAAATGGAAAAATGGGGTTGATGATGCAGAAAAGCATCGGCTGGAAGGGGTGTAGTGTAGCAAGTTTAATATAAAGCAACCCCCTACTCTCTTCTATAAAGGTAGTGTAGCAAGTTTAATATAAAGCAACCCCCTACTCTCTTCTATAAAGGTAGTGTAGCAAGTTTAATATAAAGCAACCCCTACTCTCTTCTATAAAGGTAGTGTAGCAAGTTTAATATAAAGCAACCCCCTACTCTCTTCTATAAAGGTAGTGTAGCAAGTTTAATATAAAGCAACCCCCTACTCTCTTCTATAAAGGTAGTGTAGCAAGTTTAATATAAAGCAATCCCCTACTCCTTTCTATAAAGGTAGTGTAGCAAGTTTAATATAAAGCAATCCCCTATTCTCTTCTATAAAGGTAGTGTAGCAAGTTTAATATAAAGCAATCCCCTACTCTCTTCTATAAAGGTAGTGTAGCAAGTTTAATATAAAGCAATCCCTACTCTTCTATAAAGGTAGTGTAGCAAGTTTAATATAAAGCAACCCCCTACTCTCTTCTATAAAGGTAGTGTAGCAAGTTTAATATAAAGCAACCCCCTACTCTTTTCTATAAAGGTAGTGTAGCAAGTTTAATATAAAGCAATCCCCTACTCTCTTCTATAAAGGTAGTGTAGCAAGTTTAATATAAAGCAACCCCCTACTCTTTTCTATAAAGGTCTACCACCAACCCAGGCAGATGTTGCCTCAATTTTACATCTAATATGAAGGCCGTCTCACTCAGCAAAGCAAACTACATGGCGTGGGAAGAAAACCTACAGCCTTCTTCATCAAAGGCAAATGTGCTACCTGTTGAGCTCCTGAGACTGCTACTGGCTTTTTATCTGACTGCTATTTTGCAATTCCCCTCCCTACGAGGTACTTATTGGTGTAATTTTTAGTACCCTAGTTTCCTAGTTATTTTCACATTTGCTTTTTTATTCGCAATACATTTTCATACCTTTACTACATTCATAGACCCATTTTATTCACATAATTATAAATAAACTCCTAAAGCTAAGAGTATCCTGCCACTATAACCTTATAATACATGGAGACATTCATCCCAACCCTGGCCCATCCTGGTCCACACACACCCAATAACCATCACTCCTCTACCACAACCCCCACAGTCATGCTACCACTTTCTACTTCCACTAGTTCCCTCCTAGCATTTTACCTGAATATTAGAAGTATTAACAATAAGATTCACAACCCACACACCTTCCTAGCAATCCACTCCCCAGACATTATGTGCCTTACGGAAACCTGGTTAAAACCTAATACTACTGACAATGAGATATGACCTCCAGGATACAATATTCACCGGTTAGACCCCACTTCAAAAAAAAGGAGGTGGGATAGCAGTCCTATACAAAAATACTCTAGCTGTTAATAGAGAAGCTATTCAACCACCCCAGTTCAATAATACAGAACTCCTCATAACCAAACTACAGATCAATCATAACAACTGCTTGAACATCATCTGTGCAGATATTCTGCCAGGCAACAACTTAAATAGTCTGCAGGATCTCCTTCACTTGTTATCCACTACTTATCCCCAAGAAACAATAGTTCTTGGTGACTTCAACACCGACTGGTACCCCTGCTCCTCCAAACACCCCCACACCCCAATAAACTTATCTAGGTTTAAACAGACCATAACCTCTCCCACCAGGATAAACAAACCGACCAACAGGGAAAGCATCCTAGACTGGATCCTAGTTAATAACCAACCCCAACAATACACATCTGGGTCTCTCCCTGATGACCTTAGTGACCATCTACTAACCTATATCATAAAACATAAGGCAGGAACCCCCCACCAGACCAAATATAAAACACCTAGAAAAAAGGAAAAACTTTGATGCTCCTATTTTCCTAAAAGAACTAAAAGCAGTTGACTGGTCAAAACTAAAACATCTACCATTAGATGAGGCTATAGCTCACTTTAACACTAAATTCCTAAGCATCCTTGATTCCCATGCTCCAGCACGTACAATAAAATCTGGATCAAATACAGCCCCATGGCTCATAAAGGATACCAAATTTAAAATCAAAACTAGGAACAAAGCCTGGGCCAGCTGGAGATCAACTAAAGATCCAATTGACCATTTAATATATCGTCAACTCAAGAACGATACTAAAAAAAATCTGTTTCAATAGACAAAAAAAAAGCTTTTACCAAAATCTCTTACCAAAGCCACCCTCAAAAGTTCTGGGCAGGCCTATATCAACTTCTACATCCAGGTCATTCTACCACCCTAACCCCAGCAAACCACACTGATAGCTCCCCTGAGACCATAGCCGCCGCTTATAATAACTTTTTCAGTGAAACAATACAATACCTAGCAAATCAATTAACCCCCACAGAACTAAACCACTCCACTTACCAACCCACCAATCACCCCCAATGTAGCTTCCAACTGGTATCCACTAGTTTTATCAAAACACTTATAAAAAACTAAAACCTACCACCCTCGCTGCTGACCTCCTCCCTGCAGAGTACCTACAAATAGTGGCAGATGCCATTGCATATCCCATATCTATCCTCATCAACAGAACCTTATCCAAAAGCACTATCCCCTCCCTCTGGAAAATATCCCACGTCATCCCACTCCACAAAGGTGGAAGTTCTACAGGCATATCCAACTATAGACCCATTGCCATTCTTTCCCCCCTAGCCAAAATAATGGAGAAATGTGTACACAGACAGCTAATGGAATACCTTATACAGAATAACTTACCAACTCCCAGCATGGCTTCAGGCCAATCCATAGCGTGACCTTAGCCCTCCTTTCCTTTGCTAACACCATAAACCAAAATAGGAACAATAGGATATTCTCCACCCTCTTTCTTGACCTATCAAAATCCTTCGACACGGTCAGCCATGACCTTCTCATTATCTCCCTCATTCAGCCTGCAGTCCAGTGGTTCCAGTCCTACCTGACTGGCAGCACACAGTCTGGTGGTTCCAGTCCTACCTGACTGGCAGCACGCAGTCCAGTGGTTCCAGTCCTACCTGACTGGCAGCACGCAGTCCAGTGGTTCCAGTCCTACCTGACTGGTAGACAACAGGCAGTATTATGGCTGGGAAAATTATCCAGCCAGCTACCTCTCACACTCTGTGTCCCTCAAGGCTCCATACTGGGTCCACTACTCTTCTCTATTTTTATCAACGACCTCCACACTGCTATCCCTAAATCTACCCGCATTCAATATGGAGATGATTCCACTCTGATCTGCTCAGCTACCTCCCTATCCTAACTGCAAGCTCTAACCCAAAATACATTCAACACTACTGAGAACTGGCTTGCCAACCAACGCCTACTGCTGAACCCCAATAAAACTAAACTTCTACTCTTCACTCCCACCAGCAAATCTGCCACACTTTCATTCTCTGTCACGTCTTGCAATAGTACCACTATCTCCTCAGACCAACACACTAAACGTCTAGGGGCTATCATAGATAATAATCTTAAATTTGGGTCACTATATAGAAACAAAACATTTTTAACCCCACTGGCTAGGACTGCAATCGCCTGGTCACACCTACTCTCTACTCTACTATATGCCTCACCGGTACTCTCAAACCTCAACAAATTGGAATTAGGTAAGCTCTCCCATAGCTACATCCATATTGCCAGATTCACCACTGGCTCCACTTACAGAACCCACCACTGCCAGATCCTGAAACAACTAGAGTGGCTAGAACTGCCCAGTCTAATTCAATCAACTCCAAATAGCACACAAAATTTTGTACCACCCTGAGGATACCCCCTCACTCAAATATCATTAAGCCCTATAGCAACTGGAGATCCCTGCAATCAGCCAACAAACTACTCATCCAAACCCACAAAGCTAACAATGCTGCTGGTGAATCCCAGTTTGCCAACTTTGTGGGCAAAACCTGGAATTCGTTGCCAAACCATATACCCTACAATCCTCCATAGGTCTATTCAAAAATAACCTCAAACAGTATCTCAAAATGAACTGGCTCTGCCAGTGTACCAATCCTGATTAAGTTAAATACTGAAAGGAGAATCTCTAAATATCAAACAGGTAACTATTTCACCAAGTTCTGTATGCTATCTAATGTCTCCTGTCTTTAATTATGTCTGACCATGTGAATTGTGTATCCCTATTAGGAAACACCACGAACCATTGTACATACTCACTTTGTTTTCTATTCTTTGTTGTAAATGTTGTTTTTATACTTTTTTAAATTTTTTTAATGTTATCTTTGTAATTTGTCTAATTGGAGCTTTTCTCCCCGGGCCTCCACTGAAAATGGACATATATCCAGTTGGACTATCCCGGTAACCAAATGAAAAATAAATAAAAACAAATTAATTATATATTTACAGACATTTCCTTGGAATACTCCAGTTTTGCTGTTTTATCTTTATACTCACAATGTCCACACACTAGGGTAGATCTACGGACCAAGCCCACACACCTCAATTAAGGTTAGCCCACCAATCTTAATTCCACCTTTAGTCTTTTTGCAAAGATTTTCCCCCTCCTAAGCCAGATGCTTTCTTATGCTTCATGCCTCCCCACCTCCACTAAACTTATTCCAAGATGTTTCAAAATTAACTTAAAACTTTGTCTTTTTGTCATCCTACAGATGCTGGCTCGTTTTTGGGTTTCTTCTATGTTGTTTCTGACTTTAATGTCATTTTACCCCTTTAATAAATCTATTTACTACCATGTTTTTTATTGTCAATGTTATGCCACACAGCTTTGATTTGAAGAGCTCCCAATTCTCTCATTGACCTACATATTTTTAACAATTATTTTACCACTAAGCTTAGTTCTGTGTGTCACACTAGAACCATCTGGAATTGGTTGTCACTCCTACTGGTCATCTTACAAATAGCAAGCATTTTGATTGGCTAGATTGGGCAAGATTTTTATGGGTGGCCTTTCTTTTCCCCATCCCATTCCTAGTAGTTGAACCACTTAGGCTTCTAAAGGGATCCTTATCCTCAACCGTCTTGTTCCTCGTAGATGTGGCTGTGTTCCTTGTAGATGTGGCTGTGTTCCTTGTAGATGTGGCTGTTTTCTTTTGATTACATTCCCTTCCTTCTAAATTGACAGCTTTCTACCAAGAACCCAACGGTCCTTTAATTAAACCCATTGTCCCTTGTACAGCTTTTCAGTTTCTGTTTGGTGCAGAGGGTTACGACTGTGAGCTGCTGTTCTTATAGTAGAGGGGTTGCTTCTCTTAGCCCTCATCTGCCTAGTGTGTAACCAGACACTGTGTGCAGTGAGCCTACCAGGTTACAAATGAGTATTATCATCGTTATTGTGGTTGTTCTACGCCTTGGATGAATATATTGTTCTTCTGGTGTTTTACTTTCCCAAGTCATTCATTTTTCCCAACTAGGACCAACTCCAGCTATAGCTTCTATGAAATAGTCAGTCCATAGGTGTGTACTAGGCAAATGACCACTCATAGGTGTGTACTAGGCAAATGACCACTCATAGGTGTGTACTAGGCAAATGACCACTCATTGGATAAGCCTAGCTGTGCAACCCAAATGTGACCCACAAAGTTGAATTATATGTGGGTGATTTACAATCTATCAGAAACATAGGTGCTTACGCATACACTGATCCAAGTTGTGGTTAAATAGGGTTAGCGAGGAACTATGCTTCACATGGATAGAGAGCCTGTTCCAGATAATGGGAATTCTGTTTCTCCAACGCATCATATTTATGTTGTAAGAGAAGTTTGGGTCTTTTGATCTAGTATTTCTGATGCTGTTTGTTTTGCAGATGTGCAAAAGGGTCCTCAAAGGAAGATCCAGAGACATCTCTTATGCCAGGCAAGGATCACCTCTCAGAAGTCTGTATGATACTGAGTAATGAGAGAGGGCCTTGAGGTGATCAGCACAGAGGATTGAATTTACTCGTTATATTCTTTTTTGAGGAAATTTTTGGACTTTGCAAATGCTGCAGGTGTCTGATCAGGTACATACCAAAGGGGGCATTATAGTCTATGATGCATCTGATGACAGCTGTGTGCAGTGGTACAGTGACCTCTCTGACCTAGATGTATTGCTCTTATTTCTAAGTTGAGCAACATAGAAGGATTTTTTTACTACATTGGACATATGTTGGTAAATGCAAGGATTACTGTCTACATGAGTTCACAGATATTTGATTAGTGAATCAACCTTTAGGGGTGTTTTATTAAGGTAGTTACTAGGGGTTGATGACTTCTCAGAAGGTACTATAATTCATTTCATAGTATTGAGTTATAAGCCATGGCTTTGGCACCAAGCATTTCTCTGAGTTTGTCCTTCCCGGAGGGTGTTTTGGAGGGATTCAATGATTACTTCCATTTTGTAATCATCTGTGAACTTGGTTAGCCAGATCCATGGACATTGACTTTGACCTCCGAGAAGTAGATTTCAAAGAGAAGCAAGCCCATCCCACAGCCCTGAGGGAGTTCCCTGGTGACCAGCCTCTTGGTAGAGGTGGCATCACTGATCCTAGCCTCTTGGAGCCTATCCCTAAGCCAGCTTGCTAACCATCGTGTTACAAAGAGGTCTATACCTAGTTCCATAAGACTGCTGACAATGCTCGAGATAGGTATTGTGTCATATCCTTTACCCAGATCTACGCAGGCAGTATGCGCAGTCTTCTCCTCATCCATTGCCTCAGTGACCTTTTCAAAGAAGTCCACCAGGTTTAGTAAGCTTGACTTTCCTTTGAGAAACCCAACATAGGATGGGTCCAGTGTCAGGAGGTCTCCTATGTCCTTGCTGATAATTTCCATGACAATACTTTACACAACTTTGCAAAGATGACCAGTCAGATGAAAAGGTCTGTAGTTTCCAGGACCTGTTTATGGTCCTCTCTTATATAGGTAGATGACTACTGCATTCCTTAATTCTCAACTACACTTAAATAGTGACTTCAGGGGTCCTGATAAATTGTACTTGAGACTGTTCAAGAAGCACCCAGAGATGTAAAGTCCATTTCATGGCTGACATTTATTCCCAACCACCAGTTTAGATGAACTCCAGCTATTTTACACAAGTCACAGTTTGACTGATCAGGTAACATTATGTATGAACCTCACTGATCTCCCTTTCATACCCTTGGAAGAAGTAGTCCATACCAAACTCTGTTTTACTGTGTATGTGTATTTCATTGTTTTCCTATAATTTGTTTCATTTTTGCGAGATTCTTCCTGTTATAAGCAATATGACTTCACATTCACTATTTATACCATCATTCATGTTCTTCAGTTACATTTCCTCCATCATCATCATCACCTCCACCTGACATTAAACACTTCCTCCATCATCATCATCACCTCCACCTGACATTAAACACGTCAGTCCCTTCCCACCTGTATTTCACGTCATTGGCTTTGGCTTTAATCTGTCCCGTGGTTATTACTCTGATATAGCCATGGGGGTGGGGGGGGTGTAAAGAGATAAAACAAGGTGCATTCTGGTTCTCAGAGTAACAGATATTAAAAATGTCAGGAATACTGAGAAGAGACAATGAGGAAGGAAAGTGGGGGGTCTGAAATGTAAACATGAAAGAAAATATAAAGTTTAATAGCACTGAAGATTAACAACAAACAAGATTAACAAATATTCAGCTGTGGTAAGTGCTGGCTTTAGGTTTTGTGTTGTGAGGATAAACCCACTATGTACTAATGGACAGAATTCTTCAGAGACCATACAAATAAAAATATAACAGAGGTAGAAGTTACCAAAAATGACAACTACATTGATGCAGTGTTACTTTAGTATAACAGGAAATGTTAACACAAGTGTTCTGTAGGACATTGGTGCAGTCTTACTTTAGTATAACAGGAAATGTTAACACAAGTGTTCTGCAGGACATTGGTGCAGTCTTACTTTAGTATAACAGGAAATGTTAACACAAGTGTTCTGTAGGACATTGGTGCAGTGTTACTTTAGTATAACAGGAAATGTTAAAACAAGTGTTCTGCAGGACATTGGTGCAGTCTTACTTTAGTATAACAGGAAATGTTAAAACAAGTGTTCTGCAGGACATTGGTGCAGTGTTACTTTAGTATAACAGGAAATGTTAACACAAGTGTTCTGTAGGACATTGGTGCAGTCTTACTTTAGTATAACAGGAAATGTTAACACAAGTGTTCTGCAGGACATTGGTGCAGTCTTACTTTAGTATAACAGGAAATGTTAACACAAGTGTTCTGTAGGACATTGGTGCAGTGTTACTTTAGTATAACAGGAAATGTTAACACAAGTGTTCTGTAGGACATTGGTGCAGTGTTACTTTAGTATAACAGGAAATGTTAAAACAAGTGTTCTGCAGGACATTGGTGCAGTCTTACTTTAGTATAACAGGAAATGTTAAAACAAGTGTTCTGCAGGACATTGGTGCAGTGTTACTTTAGTATAACAGGAAATGTTAACACAAGTGTTCTGTAGGACATTGGTGCAGTGTTACTTTAGTATAACAGGAAATGTTAACACAAGTGTTCTGTAGGACATTGGTGCAGTCTTACTTTAGTATAACAGGAAATGTTAGCACAAGTGTTCTGCAGGACATTGGTGCAGTCTTACTTTAGTATAACAGGAAATGTTAACACAAGCTTTCTGTAGGACATCGGTGCAGTCTTACTTTAGTATAACAGGAAATGTTAACACAAGTGTTCTGCAGGACATTGGTGCAGTGTTACTTTAGTATAACAGGAAATGTTAACACAAGCTTTCTGTAGGACATCGGTGCAGTGTTACTTTAGTATAACAGGAAATGTTAACACAAGTGTTCTGCAGGACATTGGTGCAGTGTTACTTTAGTATAACAGGAAATGTTAACACAAGCTTTCTGTAGGACATCGGTGCAGGGTTACTTTAGTATAACAGGAAATGTTAGGAAATGTTAACACAAGTGTTCTGTAGGACATTGGTGCAGTGTTACTTTGGTATAACAGGAAATGTTAACACAAGTGTTCTGTAGGACATCGGTGCAGTCTTACTTTAGTATAACAGGAAATGTTAACACAAGCGTTCTGTAGGACATGGGTGCAGCCAGTGTTACTTTAGTATAACAGGAAATGTTAACACAAGTGTTCTGTAGGAGAATGAGAACAAATAAAATATTCACTTATCTAAACAAACCTAGCGGAATTCACAGCAGCAACATCATTTAGAAAGGAAAACAAAATGTAAAATAAAATAAAATAAATAAATAACATTTGTTTACCGGGAAAGTCAGACTGGAAAAAGGTCCATTTATAGCGGAGGCCCAGGGAGAAAAGCTTCATAACATAACAGTACAAATACAACAAATGACACAAACATTTCTGTATAGAGGTATATAAACAATCAGAGCTCAACACATAATCCACAAATGACAGAAAATTTCTATACAGTGGCATATATACAATCAAGGAGATTTCTCGTACCTTAGTTTGATTAGAGCAAGCTTGGTATATAGATAGCAAAACATTGAATTCACTATTGGTAGTACAAAGCATAGAAATGAAGGAATGGAATCTGGAAAATAATGCTATTCGGGAGATATGTCATAGTATGAGAAATAGTTTGTGGGATAGTAGTTCCTGATGGGGAGTATTTGAGTAGTACAGAATAGCTGATGTAAGCAGTGAGGAGATGAGGGGTGTCAAGTTAGGAGGAGAGCAGAAAAGATTTTATGTGATACAGGGACAGAGCCATGATTGCAAGAGGTGTGACTTTAGTGATGTCTTGAAAAGTGAGATAGATGGTGCAGAGGAGATACTTCGAGGGAGGTTATTCCATTCCCTAACAATGATGTGGGAGAACAGACTTTTTCCTGCAGTGTTGTTGGATTTGGTTATGCAAAGCAGGGTTTTGTTGGATGAGCATAGAGGGCAATTTGCAGAATATTGGTTTAGAAGTTGGTTTAGGGCTGGGGTTTTCTGAGGGTTCCTTATGTTGAAGGTGAGGACTAATTGGTGATAGCTAATTAGCTGAGGGAGTTCTATCCACTGCAGTTGCTTCAGGGCAATAAAGTAATGAGTTCTAAAAGTGGAGTTGTTAGCGAATTTTGCAATTTTATTGTAACACGACTCTAGTTTGTTTAGGTCTCTTTTCCCGAAATGAATTAGGATTGGTGATGCATACATTAGGGTAGACAAGAGGTGGGTTTGGGCTAAGGAGATTCAAGCTTGGTCCGATAGGAACTGTTTGTGTTTGTATAGGGTTTCCTAGTTTCTTGTGTACTTTTGTGATGGTTTGTGAGATATGGACAACCCTTAGCAGTGTAGTGTGAGGGGAGGAGGAGATTGTGGTCCCGCTTTTGGAGGTGAGAATGAAGGTAGGAGGTTTGGATTTAGATTTATTGGGGGTAAAAAGGAGTAATTTGGTCTTGCTGAGGTTTAGAATGAGTTAGATATTGGTAATTTGTTGTTCCACGGAGCACAAGGATTCTTGGGTAAGCTTTTGAAGCGTGGCTATGGATGGGGCTGAGCAGATTAGGGTGGACTCATCTGCGTACTGTATAAGTGATGCATGCAGGGTAGAAGTATATAGTTTGTTAGTGAAAATGGTGAATAGCAGAGGACCCAGTATTGATCCTTGTGGGACGCCTATAGTAGCTGGTAATAGAGGAGATGGTGTACTTTGACATTTAACTGATTGTTTTCTGTCAGAGAGATGGCTTCTAAACCATGAGGTAGTAGAGGGGGGCGAAGGATAAGGTTGACAGAGTGTCTAAGAGTGGGTTATGGGAGACCATATCAAATGCTTTTGATAGATCTAGGAATATGGCTGAGACAAATCTGTTGTTGTTTCTTAGATGGTTAATCTGACTGGTAAAGGCGAGTAGAGCAGTGGTGGTGCTATGGTTTGGGGGACACCATGCTGTGTGGGGGAGAGGAGGTTATGTGAGGATAAGAGGTGCATTACCTGGGTGTGAATACATTTTTCCAGAAGCCTGGAAAGGGGGGACAATATAGCAATTGGCCAGTAGTTTGATAGTTCATAGGAGTTTCTGCCTTTGTGAAGAGGAATTATATGCGACACTTTCCCTAAATGCGGTATGTAGGTTTCTTGTATAGAGCGGTTTATAAGAATTGAAACAGGGTAGGCTAGTGATTCTGCAGCTAATTTTAGAACATTTGTGGGTAAACCCATCTGCTGCGAGTGTGGTGGGTTTTAGTTTAGACAGTAGCTTTCTAACTGAAGAGGTCGATACAGGTGAGAGTGCGAAGGTCAGTATGTTAGTTTGTTCTACAGTTGGGGTGGTTTTAGTGTTCTTGTTGGCTAGTTGGATAGATTCTGTAAAGTGATAGTTGAATTCTGAAGCTATGCTATCATTATCAGAATTGTTGTTGGGAGATGGGATGGTGGTTTTGCCCAGTTTTAGAAGGGTATTGATGGCCTGCCAGAACTTTTGGGGGTTTCTAGAGTGCTTGTTTTGGATGTCTAAGTAGTAGTTCTTTTTATCTACTTTTTGGGGGTTTTGACCTGATTTCTTAGTTCTTGATATTTCTGTCTGGCTTTGATAGTGTTATTCTTTTTCCACTTTTTCCAGGCTTTGTCTCTGGCTTTTGTTAAGGCATCTTCTGAAGCTATAGGTTTGCCTGAGAAACATATCAGAGTTGTTTTCATATCAAGCAGCCTTTCCAACCTGGTATAAGTGTCAAAATCTCAAATGCTATGTTACAGGAAAATAGCAAAAGGCGCTGCATTTGTTGAGGGCTGAAACAAAAGTATGAGAAGATATGCTAGCCCAGGTGGTCTCTCTCTAATGGGAAGGTCTACAAGTCTGTGCTCAGAGATTGCTAATGTGCTACAAGTAAAAACTGTTTTAAACAGTGTACAATGGCAGCTGGGTGTTCTATAATACAGGTGAAACAATACCTCAACAGAAAGCCATTGGCTGTGTTACTCTTGGCCAGTCAACCTAGATCTCTGTTCTAGCCTATGCTGGATACTTTATTTGTATACTAATCATGATTTACAATAAAGCTGCTTTTTAAGTAGCAGCATAAGGCCAGTGTTCAAGGAATGGATGCAAATCAAAACGAGTGCCAGTTTTCCCGTGGCATTACTCATTACTATACATAGTTCAGACACTTGGGTGCCACGTTGGGTGCCAGTTTTCCATGGCATTACTCAGTATACAGAGTTCAGACATTTGGGTGCCACGTTGGGTGCCAGTTTTCTGTGGCATTATCCATTAGTAAACAGAGTTCAGACACTTGGGTGCTACATTGGGTGCCAGTTTTCCGTGGCATTACTCATTACTATACATAGTGGTGCCACATTGGGTGCCAGTTTTCCGTGGCATTATCCATTAGTAAATGGAGTTCAAACACTTGGGTGACACATTGGGTGCCAGTTTTCCGTGGCATTACTCATTACTATACATAGTTTAGACACTTAGGTGCCACATTGGGTGCCAGTTTTCTGTGGCATTACTCATTACTATACATAGTTTAGACACTTGGGTGCCACATTGGGTGCCAGTTTTCCGTGGCATTATCCATTAGTAAACAGAGTTGAGACAGTTGGGTGTCAGTTTTCCCTGGCATTACTCATTAGTATACAGAGTTCAAATGTTCAAGTCCAGGGTTGGAGGTTGGCGTAAAGGTAAACGTACTTCTCACAAACACGAGGTACAGAGTTTAATTCTCACCTTTTAGGGAACCTGACCAGAATTCAAATGGTCTACAAAGGCAGATAGCCTAGTACTTATCTATTGCTCTTTCTGAGAATGAAGATATACATGCATGTAAGTATGTATAAGGCCAGTACATGCATGTGCATGTATGCACGTCAGTATGTACAAGGCCAACACTACCTGGTGACATTACTGTCAATTTTTACATACAGAGCTATGTGTGTGCATGTACTTCTCATGAAACTGCACCTTTAATAGTTTTCTTTTTATTCAAGCACATAATCCTATCTCATGCACTCCAGAACTAAATCATTACTGATATGAGTAAAAGTATTCATTTTCAAAATGGTTTTAAACATTTAGATAAAAAAGGCAATATGTTTTAGCTTTATCTAGAATATCCAGTTACATAATCAAATCAGATTTCTGTCAAATGAACTTTTACCCCCCCCCCCCCGAATACATGAGACAGAAATGAAAGGTTAATGGTCTAGCAGCCAAAAGAGGAAGAGATAAACAGTGACCAGTATATATTAAAAACACACCCACAGGCAGACACAACTCAGTAATTTTACTTAAAGAGCCAAGTGTGTAGAAAACAGTCTGCCTAGACACTGTTTCCTGTTCTTTGTGATTCTTTACTCTTCCCTGGACATTTATCTATGCATCTACTTACTGTACCCACTCTCTGTCTTCTGATAATCCTTCCATCACTCTCTAATATCCTCAACTCTCTCCCAGTCTGTCTCCATTTCTCCTAAAACTGTACTATTCACTTTCTGCTCTCACACTGTCTATTCTTTCTCTTTGTAGTTTGCTCGGGCCAACGACAAGCCGTGGGAACACAGACACACACACACACACCTTCAGTTCTGAAGCAAAGCTTCAGCAAAAGCTCAGATCAGCCCTGAGAAATCCCATCTTTTATACACAAGTCTTCCTTTACAATGGATCATGAGGTGAATGTCATTAAATTGTTTTTAACAATTTTCTCTTACTTTGTGACTATCATTGTGCGGTGAGCACAGCTGCATTGAGCTCCATTGAGCTTCAAACTTGGAGAGCTTTAATCAAGTCGGCCACTACATAGCAACATACTCTACTAATTTTATAAGATCCTTATTCCCTCTGTATGCAAACAGGTGAGCTCCAGAGTCTAAGAGTAAAGCTATTCCAAAACAAAACTTTAGTTCAGTCCAAATTCCCTTGGCTCTACTCATCCTTAAAGAGCTTGCTAGCAACTTTTGCTAATAGACAAAGCTACTGATCATTTTTTGAGCTTCCTTGCACCTCAGGTGCAGTCCCGCTCCATTAGCCCTCACTACACTCGGGCCCAGTTTGCTCCTCTCACCCCCGTTTCCACCCACCCCCCCTATAATTTCCTTTATACCTGAACATAGTTAACACCCACTCTGCACCGTACATCCCCTTCCTGTTGTCCACACAAGCCATAACTAATCCTTCCTCTCTCCCACACTACACTTTTCAAACTATTACTTTTCCTTCCACTACCCACATTACTCGGGTCTACCTGATAACACTGACACGCCAAAACACCGACAACGAAGTAACCGACACCACAATACCGAAAGTCCAAAAACACGAAACTTCACATGCCCGACAAACCACAATCTCGACAATCAACAAAACAAATACCTTTTCTGAAAAACACACACATAACACAAGCACACCAATAACCTTACAAACCTACACCAAACCTTACACACAACTATCTGTGCACTAACCTTAACCCAAACCCTAACTCTAAGGTCCGGCACTATCGCACACTTACCTTACCCGCACCCAAACCCTAACTCACTTAATCCGCCCCTAACCTTTAAGTCTGTCACTATCACACACTTACCTTACCCGCACCCCGACCCTAACGTCCTTCCCGCTCACACACTTACCTTAACATGTCGGTGTTCTCAGCGTTGGGATTTTCAACTTTCGGTCTTCTCCATTGTCGATCTTCTGGTGTTGGTTATCTTCTTGTTGTTCTTCTCAGCTTTTGGCGTTATCAGGCAGACCCCATTACTCATATCCCCCTAATCAAACATCACGTAAGCAACACACTCACACATACCTACCAGCAAAATAAACCTACTACTAATGCCCCGATCACCAATTTCAGTACTCCAGCACTCAATACTCTTACCTATCATGCCTTTCTCTACTACCTTTTTCTTGTACTACCTCCATTACACCTCCTTCACACTCTCAAATCACTTAATATCCAGGTATCTCCTGTTCTCAAAGTTCCTACAATACCTCATACTAGAGATATCTGATCTCCTTATCATGCATTTGCTATTTTTGCATCTATCTTTTCTACTGAAACTCCTCTTCCTAAATTCAAAATTCCCTCCACCTACACAACATTCCCTAAAAAAATAAAACAAAATATTTTATCTTTAACTTATACAAACATAACTGCCACTACTACCCTAATGTAATTCTACTTGCAGGAGATACTCATCCCAATCCAGGTCCCACTCAACACAGCTACACTGATAATTATACTCCCACTAACCTATATACCTCTGCTCCCCCAAACAAACAAATCTCATTTACTGCATAAACACTAGAAGTATATTGAGCAAGGTTAGCAAGCTTCATGCTTGGATCTCAAGCCACACTCCTGATGTCATCACCCTAACAGAAACTTGGCTAAAACCCCAACATCATGACAAAGACTTTCTCCCTCCTGGCTATATTATACTGCGCCTTGACCGCCAAAAGAAAAAAGGGTGGTGGAGTTGGCATTGTTTACTCTAACCACTTTACTATGACAACTCCTAATAAAACTATCCCATCCTTTTCACCTGCTGAAATACTGACAGCCAGCCTTGTACTTAACACCCATACCACCATCACAATAGTAGCAATCTACATTCCCCCAGAGGATAACTTACTCCTGCTGGAAAGTATTCTCTCATAATTCTCTCAACATATTCCTAATGAAACCATTATTCTTGGTGATGCCAATATTAATTGGTTAATTCTCTGTACCCCAAATTCTTCCTTACACATCTACTTGTACGGCTTTACTCAACTTACCACTGATGCGACCCATGCCAACAACTCTCACACACATAGCACCCTTATCGACTGGATTCTAGTCTCCCATCCCTCTAAATATCACAATCCTGAAACCCTTCCCAGCACATAAGTGATGATTCCCCAGTAAAAGTACTTGGATATATCCCTCACTTTGCTAAACAGCATAGATTTATCACATGCCACATGCTTATTAACTTCCACCCAGACACCTTTAAACCTCTTCTCTCTCAAGTTAATTGGAATTTACTCCCCCTTGGTGATGCTGTCCTGTCTTTCAACTCCACCTTTCTCAGTATTCTTGACTCACTCGCTCCTCTTCGCACAGTCCGTAATAAATCTAATTTATCTCCATGGCTATCAAATGCCACCACATCGTAATGAAAAAGAGAGACAGAGCATGGAAAACATGGACCAAAACAAAGCTCCCTGCAGACTTGCAAAAATACAAAGAACTTAGAAATCAGACCAAAAAGCATATTAATAAAAATAAAAGAAACTTTTGCTATTACCTCAGCCTTGAAATCTAAACCCCAAAAATGTTGGAACTCATTAAACCACATACTACATCCTGGTGGTCCCTGCTCCCGCAACCCTTGCCATGATAAGACTCCCAAAAGATAATGCCTCCACCTTCAGCACATATTTCATTGACTCTATATCCAAACTATTTAACCCCAGTACCAACTCATCTACCTTTACTAATATTTCAAACCACTCTCTATCAAATCCCACTACACTCTCATCAAGTTCTTTTTCCCTCAGACCTGTACCCATTAGCTATATCAAATCCCTGCTCTCTAAACTCAAACCTTGCTCAGCTTCTACCAACAGCATGGCTTCCCTTTTCCTTCAGTTAGCTGCTGACCCTCTTGCTCTCCCTCTATCTTAATCAACCGCTCCATTTCAGAGTCCAAAGTCCCTTCCATATGGAAACAATTCTTCACTCTACCAATGTATAAAAGGGGTAACTCCGCAGACATCACTAATATTCGACCAACTGCCATCCTCTCTCTAAAGTTCTAGAAAAATGCATACATAAACAAGTTATGCACTACCTACTCAATGGAAATCTGCTCACACCTTTTCAACATGGCTTTAGACCAAAGCATAGTACTACTACTGCCCTACTATCATTCCTTAATACTGTAGCCCTTGCCAGAGGTAACAACAAACTTGTCTCCTACCTAGTCTTAGAGCTCTCTAAAGCTTTCAACACCATTTCTCACCCTCTCCTTTTGCACAAACTAACCAACCTTAACTTCTCCCCTGCTACTCGTGCATTGTTTTCCAGCTACCTCACTGACAGATTTCAAGCAGTGAAGTGGCAATCTGCACTCTCACCTCCTCTCCCAGTTAAAATGGGTGTCCCTCAGGGTTCCATCCTTGGTCCACTACTTTTCAACATCTTCACTAAATTGATTTATTCTTCCTGTCCTCAGTCATCACTGGTCCAATACGCTGATAACTCTCCTATCATCACTACTTCTGACTCTGTCTCCGAACTCATCTCTACAACACAGACTTCCTTTAACTCAGTAACAAACGGGCTCTCTGATAACCAGCTCATCCTTAACCCCAACAAAAACTAAGCTACTGCTTTTTCTTCCTAAAAACTACAACCACATGAATCCACTTTCACAATCATGTCCCTCAAAAACACATGCATTGAGGTGGAAATTAGCACTAAACTCCTTGGTGTCATCATTGACGACCAACTTAAATTCGAGCTACACAATAACAACTGTATCAAGAAAACTCATCAGAAACTAGGGCTCCCCTACCACAACAAAAGGTTTCTCACCAGTGAAGCTAAAGTAACTCTCTTATGCCTACCTCCTACCCAGTCTGTTATATGGCAATTCTTACTTGCCTCAACTCCACACTCCTTGCCAAACTTGAATCTACTTACAACAAGATAGCCAAATTTGCAGCCCATCAAACTTAGAAGTTACATCACTGTCTCTCACTCAAACACCTTAACTGGCTTGAGCTACCTCACCAGCTTCTTCTACCTCAACTCCAAATCATCCACTCTATCCTTTATCAGTCTTCTTAATGTCCTAGCCTATCTGTCATCTCCCACTATTCACCTGCTAGATTCCTCTGGAGCTCTAACCTAGATCTGCTACAAATCCATAAACCTAAAACTAAGAAAGGATGTATTCTGTATAGCTATAATCCTTCCAAGGCCTGGAACAAACTCCCACTAGAAATCAGGTCACTTTCAAGCAATGCAGTCAATTCAAGCTAGCCACTAAAGAATACCTGTTAAGCCAATGGATGTGCTTCTGTACGCACCTCCCTTAAACAGCTCATCAACCCTAACTGCACACCTCTATCTGCTCCCAAGTTATGTAACGTTCTGTAACTTATTAGACCTTGTCTCACATTAACTTCTCTATGCTATGGACATTACATACATTCCTAGCTGCATAATGTAAGAGTTTATGTCTGGTGACAACACTATTGTTAGCCCTTCTGAATGATGTAAGATTATAAATCTGACAGACATAATGATTAGCTTACTGTAGTAAATCCCTGTTTTTCATGTACATGTTGCTTTGAATATTTTCTGTAAACCAGTTGCTGATCATTTACAAAAACAAGTAAACAATCTGTAGAACATGTGGAGCTTTTCTCCCCAGGCCTCTGCTGAAAAAGGGCTACTTAGTTCAGTCGGACAAACCCGGTCAACAAATGTAAAAAAATAAATAATAAAAGAGTTAAAATAGGTAATGAGGAAATATGTTTCTAAATAATCCTTGAACAAAGGAAGAAGTTCACCTTGACAAAAACATGAAATGTGAAACATTGTCTATTAGCTTATGTTTAGAAGATGCCAGTAGATATATATATATATATATATATATATATATATATATATGGATAGCAAAATAATGCATACTGTATCACTTCAGCAAGCCTCAAGAATATCAGTAAAACCTCTAGCTAATTTCATAAGAGCAAATTCTAATATAAGGGGATTTTTTGTTAGTCCAAGCTACATTTTTAAAATACAACTTTTTGCGGACGATGTTATGCCAACAATTGGAAATATGGATTCCTCTGTAGATCATATAACAAAATCCCTACAAGTTTTTGAAGAGGTTTCAGGCCTAAGCTTTAATCACACCAAAACAGAAACATTATTATTAGGGTGATGGCATTATTAAATAAAAAAGTAAACACTTTAATAAGAAAAAACAACAATTTTAACTGGGCAAATGACACCATTAAGTACGTCGGAATATACATAAAGTCAAATTGGAATAATACTTTAAAAACAAATTACAAATACCTATTATCCACAGTTAAGGAATTTTTAAATAGATGGAATAAAATGTATTTCACAATAGAAGAAAGACCATCATTAATAAAAATGATCATATTACCCAAAACGTTGCTCTACTTCCAAACTTTAATTGCCTCCCCATCTAGAAAGTTAATGAAGCAACTAAATTATGTGTTAATAAATTTCCTATGTTTTTTTCAAAAAGAATCAGCCATGCTTGGCATTACAGAAGCTGGAAAGATGGGGGAATAGCATTCCCAAATTTAGAACTTTATGCAGAATCGACCATACTTATGAGCCAATGGTTAAACTCCAAATATAGTTCTAATTGAAAATATCTCCATGCAAGTATCTTATTATCTGACATAGACACGAATATTGGCAATAATATGTTCTCAGAAAATAAAAAAAATCTTTCTTGTTGTCAAAGAACAGTTTTACAACACCAGTAAGAATAAAAAAAATCTATTTTCACTAATTATATATTAGACCATTTTAAAAAGATAATAAACAAAAATCATATGACAAAAAGCTTAATATTTTTAATATGTCCCATAGCATACACAAACACGTCTGGACTCTTTTCAAAGTATCTAAAATAAAAGTAATGGAAGAAAATGGCTTAGTTTTCTGGCACCAGTTTCTCTCCAATAATAATATCTATGAACCATGTTCTCTTATGGCCAGGTATAACATGAAGCACAACAACTGGTTGAACATACAAATATTTAGAGAATACATAGTTAATAAATTCAAAATATGTCATATCACCAGCACAACACCTTTACCTAAAACACTTTCTCTTCTTTGTGAAATAAACACTTTGCATGTTAATAATAGTCTATCATTGTCAAGTATACATAAATCTTTAAGAACCAATATGCAAATCCCAGAGGACGTCTTATGGAATTTCACAGAGAGAATAAACAAATCCATTTTTTCAGATAGTGATAAAGAATAAGTACTTAAATCAAGTAGTAGCACAACGTCATCCACTTCTTGGAAAATCTTCACTTGGAAATACATCCATAGGAACTTTACTACCCCACATAAGATGGACTTGATATAAAAAAATAATCGTAATAAATGTTGGAGATGTGAGGAACTACTTTGAGCAGATTGGGTACACATGTTTCTTACATGTAAAATAGTAACGCCATTCTGGATAGAGTTCAGAAATGTCATAAAAACATTGTGGTTGGACAAGTGTGAAGTATCCGACTCATTACTGTTCAATGCACTGATACCAACACATATCCCCAAAATACAGGTGCATCTTCTTTGGTTCTTGCTTGCAATTGCAAGAAAACTCATTACGTCAAACTGGAAGTGTAAACAAATCCTATCATTGACAGATGTTTTTACTATTAGCTAAACTTGTATGTAATAGGGAGTTGCAAACTATTTCAGAAAGAACTATTAAGATAACACGTACGAAATTAATGTGATTGAAGATTGAAAAACTACTAGATAAAATGTAATCACAACCATGACATTATATATGTTATGGACATTGTAAATAGTTATTGCTCCATGTTATGATGTTTTTTAAGACATATATTGTGCATATTTATATATATTTCTTGTATTTTATTTCATGAAAATCAATAAAAAATGTTTAAAAAAAAGAATGAAAAATACCCCACATAGAATGCTGCAGTCATATGTTTTAATTTTAAACAGAATTAATGCCCAAAAAGCAATAAATCAGCTGTGAATAATTGCACTTTCATTAAGAAACTAGATATAATTTCCAACAAACCTGCACTTTCATCAGCCCTATGCAAGTCATTTATTAGTTAATACTGGATCACTGTTGGTACTGAAAGGCCAAGAAAGTGTTTATAAGCTTGTAGACAGATTATAATGTTAGTCTAATAGGAAGGGCATGGGATTATAATGTTAGTCTAATAGGAAGGGCATGGGATTATAATGTTAGTCTAATAGGAAGGGCATGGGATTATAATGTTAGTCTAATAGGAAGGGCATGGGATTATAATGTTAGTCTAATAGGAAGGGCATGGGATTATAATGTTAGTCTAATAGGAAGGGCATGGGATTATAATGTTAGTCTAATAGGAAGGGCATGGGATTATAATGTTAGTCTAATAGGAAGGGCTTGGGATTATAATGTTAGTCTAATAGATAGGGCATGGGATTATAATGTTAGTCTAATAGGAAGGGCATGGGATTATAATGTTAGTCTAATAGGAAGGGCATGGGATTATAATGTTAGTCTAATAGGAAGGGCATGGGATTATAATGTTAGTCTAATAGGAAGGGCATGGGATTATAATGTTAGTCTAATAGGAAGGGCATGGGATTATAATGTTAGTCTAATAGGAAGGGCATGGGATTATAATGTTAGTCTAATAGGAAGGGCATGGTGCACAAGGACTATGCAGCTGTTCAAATTGCAAATTTAAATTTGATCTCAGTAATGAGACAATAGGCTGATTGATCTTTATGGAGCCCTGCTTTCGTGTTAATGATAATAGTGTGTTAGGCAGCAGTAAGGCCAGAAGTGGTAATCAAGCCTAGGTGCAGTGAATTAGAGTCTCATACATGACCAGGGGTGGGTTGGAGGGGGCTGCAATGCCAGAGTTATGCACTTTTTAAAAGATTAAATGAAGAAAAATCAAGTCACTGTGAGCTGTGTTAGGTTTTGCTGGCTAAAGATCAGAGGTAAATTAAAGAATAATAATCTGCACAAAATACTCAGAAATATGACTGAATCAGACCAGAAGATCCAAATCTGAGTGAAAAAAAAGAGTCCAGTCAGCGCAGCAGAATATAACAGTCACTATATTAAAAGAAAAGGGCTTTTCATCCAGAAAAAAGGAGGTCATTGTCCCACTGTACTCATCCCTCATTAGACCCATTATAGAATACAACGCCCCATTTGGTATGTACCTCTCAAGACATCTGCAACAACTGGAAAGGCCTCAAATACCTCACTAAAAGAATCACAGGCCTAAAGCAGATGCCCTACGCTGACCGCCTTAAAAAAACTCCAGCTATACTCTGTCACATATCGTCTACTCAGAGGCGATCTCTGCTTAACATACAAGGCCATGTCAAACCCAGAGCTGTTGGACATGCTACACTTAAAGAAATCCCAATCCCTCAGAGCTACACGCTCCAGGGATCTAAACCTTGTCATCACAATAAACAAAACATGCTGGAGGGATAGGTTCCTGACCCAGAGACTCCCCAGACTCTGGAATAGATTGCCCATACATGTCAAGCAGAGTGCCTCTTTGGACCTCTTCAAGAGGAACCTTGACGATTGGATGGGAGAAAGGAAATTCACCCCAGGGATCACGTCAGTCACCCTGCTAGACAGGGGTCCAGGAAAGTAAATAATGTGGGAAGAAATAGCCAGGGAATTGTTATGGCTAGGCTTGTATAGGCCCTAGGGCTGATAGCCTAGTACCAACCTATGAACCTAAAAAGAAGCCCTTTCACACCCATCAAGTGCTTCATCACATCTATTGTAACTAACTAAGCAGCAATTAAATACACTGTAGCAGACTTCAGAGAGGTAGGTCTTTTTTCTCAGGGCTGGTTTAAAGGTACAGTGCCATTTAAACCTCTGTAGCAATCTGCTTGCAACTCTAAAATCCATTTGGTTTCTATGCACTTAATTCTTGTTCTGATGTTGCCACCTCTAATGTTGGGTGTTACTCTAACACCAAGAAGACAAAAACATTAGTGGTATCATTTGTTAAAACATGCTTAGCTAGAGCATTCCTGGTATCTTTTTTAGAATATCATTATTATGTTCATGTATCCTGCCTTTTAATGCCCTAGTGGTCTTTCCTACTAGTAGTACCACATAGCTTACAAGTAGCAAGGTAAACAAGGTATGTACATTGCTTTGCACTCTTATTTTTGCCTGACTGAATTATTTATATGTTTGCTTGCATTGTATTCTGATCTCTGCTAAAACTCGGAGTTGGTGGCTCTTGCAGTTGCCCTCCCCTACTGTAAATTTGATCTGGGACACTCCTCCCAGTCCCATCTCATTAGCTCATTCTACCCAATACAAAGATCATTTGGGAAGGCCAAACCCCTTAGTCCCTTAACCTTGAATTATCTTCTGTTCCTGCTCTCTCCCTTTTTACTTAAAAAACGTTATTCACCTGCTAATATTTTCTCATTTGTGTTTCTTCCTACTATGTTACTTCATCTTGCTTTACTTCTTCCTGCTATTTGCTGTTTGTTCTCTAAAGTGCTCTACTGCATCTATTCTGTTGCATTTATTACTGCTTGTTTATAGCCTGTCTAAATTAAGTGTTATTCTTAAGTGCTATTCTAAGTTCTTAGTTTTTGTTTAAGCACTTGGGCTTTAGGCCACCCCTTAGCTCTCCCTGGCCTTTCTCCCTCGGATTTTGACAAATATGGATGGACAATTTTCTACAGTTTCTCCTGCCAGTCTGGCTGATATGGGCATCCTGAGACAGTGTAGCAACTGCCTCATGTACACAGACAACCATCTACTACTACCACCTAGGAACACAATTTGTGAAAGATGCAATTACAATAGGAATCTAGAGTCCAAGCTCTCTCCCCTTCAAGTAGTATATCTGGCACTGAAATGGTTGTCAACACAATCACCACACCTACACAACACACACCTAGATATGTGGAGGTCCTCCACAAACATATCCAAACAAAGGGACCCTCTGAGGCAAACACACACGCAATTTCCACAACCCTCCACACCACATACCATACAGAGTCCACACACCTGTGCCTCACAACCACTAAGGCTTCACCATAAACCCAACATATTAGTCATAGGAGACTCCACTGCAAGACGCACAGATGTACCTCTCACCAGGCTGGATAAGGAGAAAGTCACGGTTAGTTGTCCGTCAGGTGCCAGAATCCACCATATCACACACGCACTCAAGTCTCTCAACAACAGGTACTGTTATGACTCTGTCATAGTCCATGTTGGTGTGAATGACTTGAGACATAAGTCTCTGGACTATATGAAGAAAGACATGATTAAGCTCGCTGATTGTGTGTCCCAAGCAGGTATGTCCCTAGCCTTAAGCAGCATTCTGCTGTCACTGAGAATGATGCCTCAATACAAACAGAAAATTATTAAGCCAATTGTTAAAGTCAGTTTCTGGTGTCATTCCAGGGAGGATCCAGTACCTGACAGCCTGGGAAGATATGATCGACAGACCAAGATGCTTTGCCAGAGATGGCCTGCATCTGTCTCAACTGGGCTTCAGGCTTCTGGCAAAGGTTCTTGCCTCCCCTATAGTACCTTTTTAGGAAGAGTGATTCGGTTAAAACTACCAACATAAAAATTTCAACAAAACATAAATTAAAGGTCACGCTGCTAAATGCTAGGAGCCTAAACATGAAACTGCACTCATTGCAAACATTCCTAACCTTGGAAAATGCTGACATCTGTGCAGTCACAGAAATCTGGTTTAAAAGCTGTGAACAGCACCCCAGCCTTACCTGGTTATTCATCCTATCATCCATTCAAACCCCAAACTGTGGGCAGTAAAGCCAAATGAGGTGTAGTTTCAATATACAGTAAAGACACACACACCTCCAGGCTGGTCAGACAGTATGACACACAGGAGACAATCCAGGTGCAGGTAACCATCGACAAGACCCCTTTTCAAATCACAGCTAGCTACCGGCTGCCAAATCTGACTCAAGATGCCCAATCCGCCTACTTGGACCTGTTCGAATCTATCAAGATTCAACCCTTTACCTCGATCCGGGGTGACTAACTTTCCAAAAATAAACTGGAAGAACTATTCATGTCAGAGCACAAATGCCCAATGATTTCTTGATTTTTGTCAATGCAAATGTCTTGAAACAGCTAGTCAATACCCCCACAAGGGGTGATAATATCTTGGACTTGGCATTAACCACAGTGGTGGCTGGTGACTTCAAATCAAAGGGGGGGCTGCAGGAGACAGCTGAATGGGTGGGGCCAACTAGAAAGGGGTGAGGTTATGATACAGTGGGATCAATGCTGGTCATGCTTACCAATTTACATGAAATAAATACTCAGTCACTATGGCGCATGCTGAAAACTCTATGCAGCACATTGTTACATGTATATACAGGTAAGTCCAATCAAGACAAAATGAAGTGGAGAAAAAAACAATATTTCAATGCATTGGCTATATGACAGCTTACTCAATATCTAGATGGAAACAAAAAGTTTGTGAGGCATGAAAAAAATTACTTTTTAATTACATTACTGGAATGCCAGTCAAAATCAAGTATGAAAAACAAGCAGCACTCAACTCAAACCACTTTGCCTTGCAGTTCTAATTACAATTTATATTCAGCTTTATAAAAGTACCAAGTAGCATGCTGAATCTAGCAATCTCTGGGATACCCCCCGTCCCCACTTGTAAAAGTGTTTCTTATCCAGAAAAGACCTACTGCCTGACGATTATCTACTTGTTTCATGGGGGAAACATGATCAAAGTAAAAAAAATAAACGAACAGCGAACAAGAAACAAGCTCAAGATAAACTGCTTAAAGGATTATTGCACAAGTTAAGGACCACACATGATAGATTGGCATTCTGTTTAGTTTACGGATAAAGCCTGCAAAGATGACTGCAAGTCTCCAACAACTGTAATGAGCTTCTGAAAATCCTGTCTTGTACTACCACTATAATGCAGTCTGTCGTCCAAAAGAAACAAGAAAGCAAGTATTAAGTAAAGCTGCATGGATTACTAGTCTTACAGCAGACATAATTAGGCATACTCATCACTCTTGGTAGAAGTAGGCCTACCTCGCATACATAATTAGGCATACTTATCACTCTTGGTAGAAGTAGGCTTACCTCGCATACATAATTAGGCATACTTATCACTCTTAGCAGAAGTAGGCCTACCTCGCATACATAATTAGGCATACTAATCACTCTTAGTAGAAGTAGACCTACCTCGCATACATAATTAGGCATACTTATCAGTCTTAGTAGAAGTAGGCCTACCTCAGAATCTTAGAAGTAAGAATCCCAGCCTCATCAAGAGCCTAGCAAATACTTTTATTTTTGCATTTGCATCGTGTCACTTAAAATGGAACCACATATCTCATACAGGCAGCACAGTGTGATCTAGATCATTTTGAAAATGACTGGCATGTCCTTTATTACAAATACTGTCATATGCATTTATCTAGTTACGTAAATATTCTGTGCATGGCAACATAAATGCTTTCAATGTTGAGGATTCTTTAACAGTATGCTTATTAAAGCTTACTTGCATCTTACAATCTCATACAAGCTTACCTGATGGTCATTAAGGCATTGCTACTTAAACACAGAGCAACAACAGGCACTGGCAACAACATGTATTTTCCTGAATAATAAGAAGCATAAATCAACAGTATAAAAATATGACCGAAAACCAGAACATTCTGTAAAAATCAAGGACAGATGAAAAGCCACTGTACTTTTGTCTACCTTGGATGGGGGATACTCTGCACATTTACACTACATAACCGCTCCTTGCCTTGCTTGGACATATCCAGAGTCACTACATGGGGGGAGTGGGGTACAACAAGTATGTCACAATTTAAAATGTCTCTGGTTGATGGTGATGTCCTTGACACATTTGTCATACCTCTCAACCTCAGAGCAAGAAATCTGGACACAGCCATAAATAAAACTGGAACAAAGCAAGGCCCAAAAATAGGGACAATTTTTAAATATTGCTCATAAAAACTTAGAAAGCTAATAGAATAGTAGGTCTTGCATTAGTATGAATTTTCTTAAGGGTATAAAATCTGAAACTCAAATCCAACCCCATGTGCAAAATGAGAAAAGGGGCTGAGGATGGATTTTATTAGCTCCGTACTTCAAATGTATACATTTCTTTCCTATTATTCTCACCAGATCCCATCTTCCATTTTTAGAGGGATACTACCCCCTCTCATGCTTCCTTACCTTGCCACCAACATGCGCCCTTTCTACATATCCATGTGTCTTACTTCTGCTCCTCTATATAAGACCCTTCAGACTCTGATATTGTTTACTTTACTTTGTTTTCCTTTGTTATAATGTCTCTCCTGTCACATGTTACCTTGTTATAATCTCTCCTGTCAAATGTCCCCTTGTAATAATGTCTCTCCTGTCACATGTTCCCTTGTAATGTCTCTCCTGTCAAATGTCCCTTGTTATAATGTCTCTCCTGTCACATGTTCCCGTTATAATGTCTTTCCTGTCACATGTTCCCCTGTTATAATGTCTCTCCTGTCACGTTCCCCTTCTATAATGTCGCTCCTGTCACATGTTCCCATTATAATGTCTCTCCTATCACATGTTCCCTTGTTATAATGTCTCTTCTGTCACGTTCCATTGTTATAATGTCTCTCCTGTCATATGTTCCCTTTTTAATGTCTCTCCTGTCACATGTTCCCTTATGTCTCTCCTGTCACATTTCCTTGTTATAATGTCTCTCTTATCACATGTTTCCTTGTTATAATCTCTCCTGTCACATGTTCCCTTTGTTATGTCTCTCCTGTCACGTGGTCCCTTGTTATAATGCCTCTCCTGTCACAGACAGCTAACCTTGCCTTAGTTGCTTCTCTTAGTATGCCTGTTTTCAAAATTAATTATGTCCTTTTCACATTTCTATACCAGCATGCCATTTATGATTTGTTCACAATGTGTTTCTTAACATTCTGCATGATTCATTCCAAAGTATTTGATTATGCCCTTTGGTAAATCTGCTTTGACAGACTTTTGTCTTAAAATGTATATATTTTAATTTACTTCCGCTTGAGTCATGGCTAAAATGGTCCTCAGAGACACTTACCCAGTTAACAAACAAGCAAACAGTAAATAAACACATTAATAAATACACATGTGCTCTGAATATACAGGGGAATAAAAGTGCATAATTGTGGGAAAAATCAATTTTAGTCAATTTGAAAGTTAACTTTTAAAGAGCATCTAATTTATGTATTTTCCCACAAGCGAAGCACTTATTTCTGCCAGGAGTGAAATGTCTGTCATTATTTTCTAACTTCAATCTTATTTGCCACAAATTTGCCAGAAAACCAAAATTTTATGAAAAACGGAGCAAAAATGTGATGCGAAAATCTGTACAGTTGAGACTGATATATGCAACTATGCAATATGTTATGTAAAGCATGAAGACAGTGCAACGTAAGAATTCTTTACTTACTTTTTTGTACAGTCCGTCACTAACCTGCTATTTATTCAGTTCCACAGATCCTTTCCTTCCCTTTCACTTGAAGTGCTCCATTTCCCAAAGAGAATAACCATGCTACACATGCATACACCCACATGCATGCACACACATCTAATAGAGACAATCATAAGACCTTCACACATGTCCGCAATCTCAAAGGAAGCACCCACAACTGGTGGTCAAGGGCACCACATATACAAATGCCAAAGATATAGCAAACTTGCTGAGCGACAGATTCAGTGAAAACTTTACCCCTCTACCCCCCCCCCCCCCAATCAGTAAATCAGGACATCTCCAGTACCTGCCCTCTTTCCCTTATATCTATGGAACAGGTCATCACTGCTCTCTCAAAGACAAAAAATACAGCCTCCATGGAACCCAATAATATCCCAAGTTGCATCCTACGTAAACTCAGACAGGAACTTGCAGCACCACTAGGCACCCTGTTCACCAAAGCCGGAGTACTGGCTTCATCCCAGCTGAGTGGATGACAGCCACCATCATCTCATTATGCAAAGGTGGAGTGTCCACCAATCTGGGAAATTATAGACCCATTAGCCTAACTAGCATCATCTGCAAGGCCATCGAATAGATTATCATGGACCTCATCAACAAGGACATTGACAACCTCCAAAAGTTTGATCCCACACAGTTTTGTTTCATCAATGGGAGGTCAGGTCTGCTAAATTTGGTCAACTTCTTTGAGACAGTCACCAAAGGCATTGATGAGGGGAAGATGGTGCACACCACCTACCTTGACCTGGCCAAAGCCTTTGACACTATTCCCCACTTAGGCATAATAGATAAACTCTCTCAACTAGGCATCAACCCATATGTTACCAGATAGGTAGAAAACTGGCTCACTGATAGAACCCACTTAGTTAAAATAGGGGAAGCCACCTCAAGCAGTAGACCTGTAACAAGTGGCGTACCCCAGGGTTCAGTCATGGGCCTCTGTTATTTGGGATATACTTTTCTGAGGTGCAGGCCAAAATCAGTGGGCTACGGCTGACCAAGTTTGCAGATGACTGCAAGCTGGGTGCTATCATTAGTTCCCTTAGTGATGTGGACATCCTCCAAGAGGGTCTCACTCAGACAAATGACTGGTGCAAGAAACATGGCGTCAAGCTGAATACCAAAAAATGCATCATCATCCCCTTTAAGTAGAGTGACATCCCCAACAATTATCGCATTAATAATGCCCTAAGCACTCAATCAGCCATGATGGATTTGGGCACCCAGATTGATAGCAACCTGACTTTTGACCACCATGTTGCTTCCGTTATACGAAAGCCTTCTACATGGCCCACTTCATAAGTAAGGATATCTCATCCAGGGACAAGGAGGTCATAACATCCCTGTATTCTTCTTTTATAAGGCCCATTATAGAGTACAACACCCCTTTTGGCATGTACATCACCAAGCACATGCAGCAGCTGGAGAGACCACAGAGGTTCCTCACCATCAGAATCCAGTGCCTCAAACATCTACCATACACAGATAACCTAAAATCCATATCCCTCGGTTTTATACAGACTTCTCAGAGGTGACCTCTGTCCAGCATACAAGGCCTTCACGGATCCTACCTAGAGGGGACTGCTGCATATCTGCAAGTCAAGTTCCACTCGAGTAATCTGCAGGCGCGGCCTCAACCTGGTCTGTAACATCAACAAGACTTTTTGGCGGGACAGATTTGTGTCCCAGAGACTTTCCCATCTATGGAATAGACTCTCTCTCCACATCAAGCAGAGTAACTCTTTGCTCCTTAAGCACAACCTGGATAACTGGATGGGAAACACAAAATATACCCCTGTGATTCTACCTACATCTCTGCTGGATAGGGTCATCAGGTGTGGATTTGTCTAAACATGGGCTAAACTCTTGGCTAGGCTTATAAGGGCCACATAGCCAAAGAGCGTAGTAACCTCCTATGATTCTATGTACTCTTGCAGTCTCCATAAAACTTAAAATAATAAATACGACCAGTTGAAACATTCTCATAACTGCTAATACTATTAATATATTTACACGTTACAAGACCTACAGGGAAAAGTCCCTTTCCTATCTGAAGTTACACGTCCCTTACTGGTAAGAAGCGTGTAGCATAATTGCTTTTTCAGAAATTGGTTGCTTTTGAAGCTAAAATTAGGTGCATCACCCAGAAGTTGCATAAACTTCTCATCAGCCATGGGAATGTGCCAGTTTCTTTTAAGTACATCTCAGACTAAAATGGGGTCAATATTAGAGAATCGAACTTTCGAAAGTTCAACTGTCATATGGTCAACACCATATAATCAAACTTTTAAAAGTTCAAAAATCTAATAAAAAAAATACACATATAACCTACCTGAACATTTTAAGCAGGGGGCAAGCACCCCTGAACCCCCATGTGGGGGGCTGCACTCATCACACCAATTCCGAGATCACACTACAGTGCAGAAAAGGGAAATCTTCCCATTCCACACTGTACGAAGATGTCCATTAAAACGTTAGAACTTTCAAAACATTGATCATATGGTGTCGACCATATGACTGTCGAGCTTGTGAAAGTTTGATCATCTAATATAGACCCCTAAAATGACATCACTTGTGTAAGTTAAGCAAAGTCTGACTTTGTTATCCATACTGGATACAGAATGCACAGCTTCACTCGTAGTAGAGAAATAGGGCCTGGCAGAGTCTCCCCTATGGCTAAGGGCCTCATTCTGTGCAATATACATTTCTTTCTTGGAGTAAACTCTTAAAAGAGAGCCATCCTTCTGCATTGCAAAGGATTCTAACATTACATGGTCATCCTTATTCAATATGGCAAGCCTGTAGAACAGACCCTTCAACATATTCTTATAAACATAGTTAGGTGCATAAACATATTCCTATAAACATAGTTAGGTGCATAAACATATTCCTATAAACATAGTTAGGTGCATAAACATATTCCTATAAACATAGTTAGGTGCATAAACATATTCCTATAAACATACTTTCTCTCTAAAATATTCACTTTTCTATATGGCTTCTTGTACAATGAAGTGGTCAGAACTTAATTCATCTGGAGGATGAGGAATCCTACCTTGTTTAATCCTGCATCATTAACCCACTATTTGCACCAGTGCAACTGTTTGTTTATTTTTTTTCTCATCTACCTTCACTCTCACTGAATTTCATGATAACTGTCTGTCCCTTGTCTCCATTAACCTAAATTGGGACTCCATCCCAAAGCTTATATTAATCTTGTTTATTAATCCAGTAGTTTATACACCTCCAAATCTAAACTGATGAGTTTCTATAGTCTGTCCTCAAAACTTCAAGTGTTGCCCACAAAGTGTTTTGTTATTCCATCTCCTGTGTCCATTAATACAACAAAATGCTGTAGCCTATTCTTCCAGTAAGTTCTAAGACACAGGTGTGCAGTTGCCCAGAAGTAGTAGTTCTCACTGCACTTAGGCTGATCATAGGTGGGTACTAGGCTATCTGCCCGAAGGCATTTATAAGCCTAGCCAGAATGTGTTGACTTTTGCCACCCCTTAGATTAGTTCCTTGTGCCTCTGTCCAGCAGAGCCACTGAAGTGATCACCGAGGTAAACTTTTTGTTTCGCATCTACTCGTCAAGGTTTCTTTTGAAGAGTGTTAGCGAGGAGCTCTGCCTAATGTACACTGGGATCTTGTTCCAAAGCACGGGAAGTCTTTGGGACAGGAATCTACCCCTCCAGCACGTCCTATTTATTGTTACAGTGAGGTTTAGATCCCCAGAGCATGTGGCTTGAGGGGATAAGGTTTTCTTTAGGTGGAGCATGTCCATTAATTCTGGGTTGGACATGGCCTTGTATGTCAGGCAGAGATCACCTCTGAGTAGGCGGTATGCAACCGAGTACAACTGGAGTTTCTTCAGTCAAGCTGCATAGGGCATCCATTTGAGGCCATTGATCCTCTTGGTGAGGTACTTCTGTGGTCTTTCCAGCTGAAATAGGTGTCTTGTAAGGTAACATCCCAAATGGGGCATTGTACTCTAAGATAGGTCTGATGAGTAGAGGTGCACAATGACCTCTTTTGATCTGGATGCGAACACTTTTGTGATTAGGTGGGCCACGTAGAAGGATTTTCGAACCACTTTGGCAATGTGATTATCAAAGGTGAGATTACTATCTACTTGGGTACCCAAGATCACTTATTACATCTTCCGTATTTAGGGGACTGCCACCTATGTGGTAATTTGTGGGTACTTTGTTTTTTTCCAAAGGAGATGACTATGCACTTTTTGGCATTTAGCTTGAGGCCATGATTTTGACACCAGGTTTCTGTCTCAGTGAGACCCTTTTGGAGGATGTCTGCGTCAGCCGGAGAGTCAATTATAGCCCCTAGTTTGCAGTCATCCGTGAACTTGGTCAGCCATAGTCCTCCTGTGCTTGCTTGTACCTCTGAGAAGTCTATGCTGAACAGGAGGGGTCCTAGGACTGAGCCCTGGGGAATGCCACTTGTAACCGGTTTAGAGTCGGACCTAGCTCCCGCAACTCTCACCATGTGGGTTCTGTCCATGAGCCAGTTGGCAAACCATCTTGTGACATAGGGGTTTATGTTCAGGCTGGAAAGTTTGTCTATAATACCAGAATGGGGAATGGTGTCGAAGGCCTTAGCGAGATCTAGCTAGGCTGCGTTTACCACCTTTCCCTCGTCTATAGCCTTGGTAACTGTCTCAAACAAGTCCACCAGAATTAGGAGGCATGATCTGCCCTTAACAAAGCCAAACTGGGTAGGGTACAGTGTCTGGAGGTTCCCAATGTCTCTGTTAATGAGTTCCATGATGATGCGCTCCATAGCCTTGCAGACCAAGCTAGTCAGGCTTATAGGGCAATAGTTCCTGGGGTCTGTTGTGGCTCCACCTTTGTGGAGCAGAATAACCGTTGCTGTGCGCCACTCTATGGGCATGTAGCCTGTGGAGAGGCTGAGTCCGAACAGTGTGTTTAGGTGAGGGGTTAGTTCGTCTTTGAGCTCATGTAGGATGCAGCATGGGACACCGTTCAGTCACATTAATGCTGTGTTTTTGGCTTTGGAGAGGGCTGTTTTAACCTGAGTGTCTGTGATTTCAGGGACTCTACATTCTTCTGCTATGGTTATGGGCCCTTTTGCGGGTGAGGGGGGGGTGAAGTTTGCACTGAACCTGTCTGCCAGGTTGTTGGCGATATCAGTCAGTTCAGTGTATTTTGTGCCATTCTGCACTAACTCAAGCAGATCTGAGCATTGCCACTTAGATTCTTGACATAGCTAAAGAATGCCTTGTGGTTACCTTTGGAGTCCTTGGCAATTTTTCTTTCAAAGCTCGCCTTGGATGATTTTATGAGGGATCGTAGTTTCTTGCTGATACTGATCAGGGGTGTCTTCCCTTCTTGGGATTTTACTCTTTTCTGTACTAGTTTCCTCCTCCTATTGTATAGCTTGTTTATGGCAGGAGTCCACCAGACTGGTTTCCTTTTCTTGGAGGAGTGAGTCTTGGTTTTGCTTGGGATCCATGCATTCTTGTAGCTGCCTGTAGAATGCATTAGTAAAGGATTTTGCAGCTTGTACAGTGTTATCATTCAGCAAGGGGGGCTTTGAAACTTTCCACCTCGGCACTTCTAGCCACTGGTGACCTGCCTTCACATCATAAATCATTTTCTTCTTGGAGTTCTCACTCCTGAATTCTTCCTTCATCATCATATTCCCTGCTAGAATTAAAATATCCTGCTGATATTCCTATATTCTTCTTTAGATTGTAGATTAAGATGCATCGGATTCCAATCTGCCCAAGCATCCTAAGCACTATCTACAGGGGTTGGCCCTCATGTTTTAAGCCTGTTTGCAATTTCTACTCTTCACCATCCTGCTCCTTTCACTTATGTTTCCATTCTTCTCAAATCCCACAAAAATATGCAAAGAAGCAGGGCCAAAAAACATCAGGACAATCAACACCAAAAAAGCCTGCAGTCCAAGTACTGCATCATCACTGGTGGTTTCAACTATCGACCACATAAGTATTAATAAACACATAATGTATCCGAATGCCAACAAATAACTACTGTAGTAATGGTACCCAGTGCAGTAGGGTTCTGTCACATCAACAGTGTGGGGAGATTTTGTCAGATTATTTGCCATCAATACAAATCTTAATACCAGATTATATGTTGTACAGGAATTTTGTATTTTGGTAAATTCGTCTTTTTGCTTTGGATATTTTTGTCTCTCTTGGATCAGCTTTGCTAAATGATTTGGGGTGTAGTCATATGTTTGGGACCAAAAGTTTTTTTGATTATGGACCTTAACCATATTTTTGAAGGTCTAGTAGCCAATAAGGATGATTTGGATGTTTTTGAACCCCCCCCCCCATTCAGTGGCAACATATTCATCCATGGATGGGGTGGAGTCACCCTAATGTATAGATAGATTTCAACAGTTATCTGTGGTCATGAAAGAATTAAGAATGCATGTGTGGCACTTGAAGCTATTTAAAGCTTATTGTAATAAGAACATCACAGCTAGGAAACTGTGCGTTAAATCCAGCAATTTGTTAAAGGGATGGATGACGTATTACTGCAACAATGGCAGCAGGGTCAGCAGTCTGCCTCGATGGCATTTGTCAAAATTTTAGTTTCTTTTTCATGAACATAAGATCTCTACTTTAACTAAAGCGATTGTGGAATTATGTGATAAGGCCAAACCAAATAAAAGTAAGGCTATTTATTCTAAAAAAAATTCTTTATCATCTAAAAGTTTAATGATGGTTGAAAAAGACACGAAGACTAGGATGATTAAAAATTTTCAACATGATTCTAAAGACTATTCTTTGGGGAAGCCATTTGAATCTAAGAAATCTGTGCAGTTTGTGGACAATAGGGTCCCTTCTGCCATTAATTTAAAATGTTAAATGAAAAGATTAATCTAGAAGAAATCAAACGTTTTTTCACACACTTCTTCAGACAGATTCTCTTCGGCAACAGATACTGAAGTGGTTGCACCTTCCAATTCCCCCCTAGCAAAGAAACTCAATGTAGATGCCCCTTTAGGAGAACTAGAAGGGATGGGCAGAAACATAAATGTTGAAGGTACAAGTTTAGAAACAATATTACAAATGATGATACACAAATAAGTGTTGATTCCAATGAACATAGTATTTCAACTGTGGCATTATCACAAGTGGAATATGAACTGCTGAATAACAGGTATGGGTTTCATTCAGAATTATTTAGTGTCTGAATATGTCTTCACACAGGATGGAATTTCTTTTTGCAGAAATTTGAATTCAAGATTATTTTTTGATCAACAACTGATGATGAATTTGGGTTCCCACGAATTTAAATTTAGATCATCCTCCTTTATGAGTCCTATGAATAACTTGGTTTTGAAAGATTTACATTTCTTATAGGGTTCAAACAAGAGTGTTCTTCATGATAATCTGTCAAGTGCACAGAGACAAGCTCTGTAGGATATAAGCCAGAATAAGCAAATAGTTATTAATAAAGCAGACAAAGGAGGAGTGGTGGTTGTGCGCAATTGGGATATGTACTATAATGAAACCATCAGCCAAATGTCTGACCATCGTGTTTATCAATTAATGCATTTGGATCCTACACCAATATTTAAAAAGCTATAGATGACTTTTTATATTTAGCATTTGATGAAGGTATTATTCCTGTGGAAGTAGTATATCATCTTACAGTAGTAAATCCTGCTAACACAGGTATTTTATATGCTGCCAAAAATTTATAAAAATCTTGATAGGCCTCCAGAAAGATCAATAGTCTCAGGAAGGGGATCACTGACTGAACCACGCACTGCTTTTCTGACCAAGTACTTGAAACCTTTATTGAAATATGTGCATTTAGGATGCAACAGAATTTTTGAATATTATAAATGACATGCAAAATGAGGATGGGTGTTTATGTCCATTGGATGGGTCTGCTTTATATACCAAGATCCCTCACTGGGCACACCTTTTGGCTTTAGAATATTGGTTGCATGAGCCTCTTTGTACAGCCCTCATTTTAATACATTTTTGTTGTACTTAACTGAGCATGTTCTCACTAAAAATGCATTCGATTTTGATAATCAGTGTTATCTACAATTAGAAGGTATTGCTGTAGGGGCTTCATTTGCACCCATATATGCACATCTTTTTATGGGCTATGCTGAGGAACAATTGATATAGGACGAGTGTCATAACATTTTCTTGGATTCTATGGACATCTGGCATCGGTATTTAGATGACTGCTGGTTGTTATGGCAATCGGATGATGTGTATTTACAAGAATTTGTTGTATATTTCAATGAGAACAAGTGTGTCATCCAGTTTACTGTAAATTATTGTTTGAAGGTTGTTACCTTTTTGGATGTAGAGGTTACAGTAAGGGTTGATGGTACTCTGCACAGTTCGATATATAGGAAATAGGGTCTATATTATAACTTCGAAGATGTAAAACTTTGAAAGTTATAATATCGAACCCACTACATCGAAGGATGAAAATAGCGAAGCCCCTGAACATCGAAATCTCACCTAGGGCAAGATTTTGGTGGGCCATTCCATGGCTTCGCTATTTCCTCCACTGTGGTGTGAGAGGTACGGACCTTAGGGTTAGGGTGTGGGTTAAGGTAAGTGGATAGTTAGTAATGTATGTATGGTGTAGTGCAAGGTTGGGTTTTGTTAACTGTATGTGCGTGTATTAATTAGTTTGTATGTGTATAGTTTCATAGGGTATGTGTGTGATAGTTCTGGACCTTAGGGTTAGGGTGCAGGTTAAGGTAAGTGGATAGTTAGTAATGTATGTATGGGTTTAGTGTAGGGTTGGGTTTTTTAACGGTATGTGTGTGGTTTATTTATTCAAGTGAAAGATGATTCTAAAAGACAACCTATCAGGTTTATTACCAATTATGGGAATAATGCATCTTTTTTGATGGGGTTAATACATAAGCATTGGGATGTTTTACTTATGGATGATAGGTTAAAAGAATTAGTACCTCCAAAATGTTGGTTTGCCCACAGAAAGGGTAAAACAATGGCTGGATGGTTTAATCATTATAAGAAAATTTTGACTGTTGATAAAGATAAACCACAACTTACTTTGGATGGGAAGAAACTCGCCATGGTCCTTTAAGGTAAGAATATCTGAGCATTTGAGGGACATTAGATGTGCTAAGGTCACAAATGCTCTATATAAAAACACTCAAACATACCTCTGCAAAATTTTCATTTATTATTATTGATAAAGTCTGGGGGTCAGACTAATGATAAGGCCGGATGGCATTCTATGTTAAACTACTAAAAACGAATGTGGATTATTAAGTTAAGGGCGTTATTTGCTTCAGGTCTTAATGAGCATTTATAATAACCAATAGGATTCCTGGGATGACTATATAAGTGATTCTATTCTGTATTCTTTAATGCACTGATGAAGGCTCAAAGCCGAAACTGGTATGCTTGTATTTTTCATCAGATGGATGTTTGTTATTATTGTATGTTTATTTAGAGTTTAAATAAACTCTTTTTATGGTGGAGAGCTGACGGAGTCCATGCTAATGCCATCACTACCTTCATCTTCTTCTCCTGGTTAGGGGTCACCACAGTGGAACATCGGTCTGCAGAATGATTGGCAGTGGAGTTTTATGGTATCGAATTGCCAGCCCAGCACCCAACTTTCCACAGAAGGTACACACACATACGTACAGACACACACACACACAATATAGTGTCCAATTCACCTACAGCATATCTTCGAGAGGTGGGAGGAAAACTGAGCACCCGGAGGAAACACACATGACTGCAAGGAAGACATGCAGACTCCACACAGAAGGCACCGCAGCAGAGAATCGAACCGGAGAACCTCTTGCTGTGAGGTGGCAACACCAACCACTGCACCACAGTGGATGCCTGCTAATCCCATCAATACCTCCTGCTTCTATTCCTCATTTTCAGGAAGCTACAGATGTTTGTTCCAGGGTTTCAGGAAGCTACAGATGTTTGTTCCAGGGTTACTTTTTCACCTTCATTTGCTCCCTTTCTTTCTACAGTCACGCAAATGATTCAACAATCAAGCCATATTCCAAATTTACTGTCTAACATGACATCCATTTACTCACAATCATCAGAGGGATTTTTGACCAACAATTGTTAACATATCAGGGGTGGTTTAAGGGCTTTTTCTTATGTTTCATGCCTTCCATTGAATACACAGCTTACCAGAGCTGCATGGGTATTTGTATAGGCTGATTGTGCTGGACATCCTTCACTTTTGCAAAGGATATTTCTAGCAAACAGCTATAATCCCTACCCCCAGGCACAGGAGTGGGTTTCCAAAGTAGCCCCTCCAAATAAATCACATATCCCTACTCCAAAGAAATCACATATCCCTATGTAATTCCTTAGCACACACAAGTCATCCCTCTCCACCAAGAGTGGTAAACAGATGCCCTCCTTCACTCTTCTCCCTCCTTGACTGGCTGTTGTAATGATGGGGTTGTTATTGAAAACTTAGTCTCCTGGTTTGCAGTAAGGGCTCCATCTCTCTGTGTCATGGAACGGGACTAAATCAAGAACAAACACTAACATTTTGAGAATTACAGATCTAAACTGTAGAGAAATTTGGGTCATTTTACATCATAGAATCATTAGTTCTTCTACAGTGTACATGAATCTTATAGAAGAAATGGAGTAGTCCTCATAGTTAATAAAGGGGGGTCAAAGATCAGTCCTTGGTTACAACCCCAAAACTGACCAACGACCTCACTCAGACTTAGGGTAAGCTCTAAAACATTACAATGACAAATGTTTTTGCTTCAGCTAGAGAGGCTGAAGAGCCAGCTTACCAGTTTTATGACGCTCTACAGCAAATTTTGTTCATAACATTGTAATAATAAAGTACAACTGGAATAGTAGGTCAGATTTGGCCTTGGATTACAAAATGAAGTCTGATCTAGACTAGCAGAATTTTGCCAAGGTAAGTAACTGGTCATAGCAAACATTCAGATCTGAATAAGTCAGGTCTGTACTTGACGAAAAGTGCTTTATAACTTCTATTATTTCTAGTCTTTCTAGTCCTCTTGCTTCGGTTGCCACATTTATTAAGATTTGTTTGTTGTTTGAAATGCAAGGACATAATTTGATTTATCAAAAAGCTTAGGTTATGCTCATTGAAGTTGCGGTGCAAACTTCTAGAGCTCTACTGGATATAGAAAGATAAAATTAAAATAAAGGAGGCAAGAAAGGCATCTGTGCTAGTGAGACGCAAGCTGTACATACGCTTCTCAAACTCTTAGAGCAGGAAATCTGGGCAAAGCCATAAATAAAGAGGGGACAAAAGCCAAAAAAACAGGGGCAATTTTTAAATATTTATTTATTGGCATTTGTTTACCGGAAAAGTCCACTAGGCCAAAATAACCCATTTTCGGTGGTGGCCCGGGGACAAAAGCATCACACGGCAGTTAGTATAACGGTACTAAATTTTAAAACAGCAGATGCAAGCAGTATTAGCAAAAACAGACAGTTTTATACAATGGCAGAAAATAAGTGTGTAAATACATATGTACAGACTTATGCAGTTACATGTTGCATACTAATCAAGTTGTCATATTGTTAAATATCAAACTACAGTTAACTTTTTACTACCTGATGTACGCTCTCCCTGATGAAGGAGCGGCAGACAGGCTACCTTCCTATCTGCCCCGAAAGCGCCGGACATCTCAGAATCTCTCAGAACCAAGCTTGCTTCCATTGTTTTACAGATGGTAGTGGCAAGTCTAAATTTAGAACTATAGTCAGAAACTCCAGTTTTAGAGTTCAATTTTAATTTTAAATTTAATTTTAATTTTTTATTTTTATTTTTTATTATTTTTTATTTTTTGGTTACATTTACATTTAAATTTAAGTTTTAGTACAGTCTTTCAAACATAGGTATAATCGTGACAAAGCAAAAGGCTCCAATGCATTGCTAGAGGTTAGGAATGGCACATATGAACAAGTAGCTGGTTAATAAAAAAGGAACTAATAAGAGGAATGAGATGCTTCCAACCAGGTCCATCTTCACCTTGTAGGCCTACTAAGGCCACACCCCCAACTAGTCACTTCTCATTGGACATCTCTCAACCACGCCCCCTCCACAGGAGCATAAAAGCAGCACAGCAACAGCTCTCAGGTCATTCTGACCAGCGCTTGGGGAGTGCACAAATAGTCCTTTTTAGGACTCACACATAGCAAAAGAACCGAAGATCTGTTCAAGAAGAAGGACAACGGAGATCGACACCACCGCGGAACACCGAAGGACACAACAGCAGCTCTTCTCAGAGCCCATCGTGTCCATACACAAAACAGGTCTTTTCAGAGCTCACGTGGATCTGCACCTTACACCAAACAGCTCTTCTCAGAGCTCACAGAGATCTGCAAAAGCTCTGGTAAGAGCAACCAGAGACACATTGAAGAATAAAACAAAAAAGTTCTTATTAGAGCTGCCACCAACACCCGAACGGGCATTCAAAACACAAATCGGCCCTTCTCAGAGCTCACAGAAATCTGTATCAGCTTCAGTAAGACCAGCCAGAGGCACAGACACAGCTTCGGTGAACCAAACAAAACAGTTCTTTCAGAACTACCGCATCTGCCCGAAAGGGCATTCTAAACACAAAACAGCTCTTCTCAGAGCTCATAGAGATCTGTAACAGCTCTATATAGAGCTCCAGCTGCCCACAGGGCTAAAACAGCTCTTTTTAGAGCTAGCTCCACCACCGACTCCATGTAGAAATCTGTTCACCGTTTAGGATGAAGAGTGAAAAGCTTTGTAAAATTGGTTATTCCTTCCCTCCGGGCAGGCATCACTCAGGATCGAAAACCCAAGAGGTCCACACCTATTTTTCTGGTTATATTGTTATACATTTAGAGATAATATTGTGATAAAAGCAGTCATTTAGCAGGATTTCCAAGGTGATATAAAAGTGCAAGCAGCACAATAGTGCTGGACAGAGTGGAGGCATAATTAGGTAGTAAGGCAAAATAGATAAATTGCATATGTTTTAAGTAGCAATAAAGGAAAACTTGAACAGGTAAGGATGTAAATTAAAGTGAGTATAACTTAGGGTATGGGGAGTCACGTTATGGATGGAGGAGAACAGAGACATCTGCATTGACAAAGGGTGGAGAGGTACTGCCGCAGAGATTTCTTGAAGGAAGAGATGTTGTTGGAGTTTGATAGCTAGTGGGAGAAAGTTCGAAAGCCTGGTGATAGAGAAGGAATAAAGCATGTCTCCAGCTGGGAGTTTAGGTTTGTCTTCTTGCAGAAGAACTTGTTTTTCAGATACAAGTGCTCTGTTTGGATAGTAGTGGGTTAAGATGGAAGAGAGGGCTGTGTAGTCTGAGGGTTTGTAGATGATTTTTTGTGCTGTGGTGAGCTGTAGGTAGCTTGGATAATGTAGAAGTTCGAGCTAGTTGAGTGACTTTAGGGAGGTGTGGTGATCGGAACAGTACTGTGCATTGGTTGCAGACTTGGCTACCTTGTTGCAACCTGACTCGAGCTTGAATTTTAGGGAGGACTGGATATTGGTAAGGAGTGGAGCCCCACACAGAAGAGAAGGTGGGAGAAAGGTTGTGGCAAGAGTATGCTTAGTAGCACTGTTGAGATAGCATTTATGTATGTACAGGGCGCTTACTTACTTACCAGAAGCAGGGCCTTCATCTTCTTCATATTGATGTTTTCTGACCCGAGACCCAAAACCTTGAGAGAACCAAAGGAGGCCCCCATCTTCTGTCTGAGGCATCTGTAAAGAACTATTGGGTCAGGGCCAAAGTTTGGAAAGGCAGCCCCGGGTTCAGGATGAGTCGATGACTTCACTACAGAATCTTGAGACAAGAGAGGAAGGGAACTGGGAATTCCATACACAGCAATGTTGAAGCCACACGAACTTTCACTAAAACCTTCTCATATGGAGCCTGGCCAAAGGAAGCATGGCCATGGTGGAAGCCATAAAAGCCACGGGCTCTGAGAAAGTCCCTGGCTGTGCCTGGCCAAAGGAAGCATGGCCATGGTGGGAGCTATAAAAGCCACGAGCTCTGAGAAAGTCCCTGGCTGTGACAGACTCCAGAGGAAGAATAGACTGGAAAAAGGCAATAAGAGACAGGGCCTTGGGGCTGGGCAGGGATGCCAGCATGGGGATTGACTGAATCCTGTAACCCAGAAAAACATTATCCTGAGAAGGGGCGAGAGCTGAGTTTTGAAAGGTTATGGCTACATAACAGAGAAATAATGAATGTGAGATCTTGAAGCAGATCCTCAACTGAGAAAGCTTGAATGAGCAGCTTATTCAGATAAAAAGTATTTGAACTCATCTCATCCTGCAAAAGGCAATGACAGGAGATAGGCATTTGGTAAAGACCCTTAGTGCAGTGGACAGGCCAAAGGGCAAAGCAAAATACTGAAAATACAAGGAGGCAACAGAATGGGAATATGAAGGCAGTGATCCTTGAAATCCAGAAATATGCTGGGAAGAAGAGGAAATAAGGTTGAAGAGACAACATCCAAAAAGGAAGGAATCTTGAGAAAGTTGTTGAGCTGGGAAAGGTGCAGAATTGGTCTTCAAGTGCCCTCCTTCCTAGGAACCAGAAATTATAGAGTAAAATCCCTCTCTACCTGAGCTGGGGGTGCAGTCTGAATGGGGCCCTTAACCAAAAGGGAATGGAGCACCTCTGGGGAAAAAGGAAGATGTTCCTGAGGAGGATAAGGCATAACAAAAAGGGAGGAAGGCATTTGCAAACAATGAAATACCTCCGGCAGATAACAGACAGAACTCAAATGAGTCTGCTGCTATTTTCAACCAGTGTGGAAGGGACAAGGAAAAATGAAGGAATAAAAGGGACCCTGCTGAGGGAAAGGGGAAGCAAATCGTCAAATAGAACCAGACTTGTCTTGAAAGGCAGTTTTCTGGGAAGTAGGTGTTTAAGTTGACTTAGCAGGAGGCATAAGTCTAGAACCCTTTTTATCCTTAGGTAGAGGATAAGAGTGCCTATGAAAAAAGCAGGCTTGGAAGGGTAATTCCTTTGAAATTTTGGAATATGAGAAACAAAAATATGTTTCAACTACTGCAAGGCCTTACCCTTATCCTAGAGGGACTTAGATCAGCAACACCAATAGGATTTTTATTATCCAAAGAAGCTTCCAACAATTTGGCCTTAATATCATCTGGTAAAGCCTGAAGACAAAGCCATGAGTAACAGCTCCTGACAGCACCAAATGCAGGAGCCCTGGGGGATGCATCAGCAGCATAACTGTACTTAACTCATTCCCTCCAGTAGAGCTCTTTTTCGTGTGTACCTTTAACTCCTAGTGGGCGTAGCTTCAGCATTTAAAAATTTAAGTTATCACCTTACATTTTTAACAAATACCCATTGACAGAGGTCATATATCAATACAATTGCGTTTGCTATCATGTATGCTTCAAGATAAAATTTTCCGATACCTTGTATGCAACATGGTTTTGGAATTATTAATGCAAATATGAACAGGCAATATTTAATGCCTAGAGGAGCAGTAGGGTGTAACTGCAGAAACGCCTGGAGACATCACTCATCTGTAATGAGTTAATACAGCAGCCCTGGAGGAACACAAGTGGCATTATAACTGTACTTAATGCAGCAGCCCTGGAGGAAGTATCAGCGACATCATAATTGCACTTAATGCAGCAGCCCTGGAGGAAGCAATAGCAGCATAACTGCACTTAATGCAGCAGCCCTGGAGGAAGCATCAGTGGCATCATAACTGCACTTAATGCAGCAGCCGTGGAGGAACATAAGTGGCATCGTCATCCCCTTTGGTAAAAACTCTGTACCCATGAACTACCACATAGGCAGAAATCTACTTAACACTGAATGCGTGTTAAGAGACCTTGGGACCCAGGTGGACAGTAGTCTCTCCTTTGATAGTCACATCGCCACAGTAGTCAGGAAGTCCTTCTACATGGCACACCTCATCATAAAAGGGTTCTCATCCAGGAAAAAAGAGGTCATCGTTCCCCTCTACTTGACACTCATTAGACCCATTATAGAGTACAACACCCCTTTTGGAATGTACCTCACATGACATCTGCAGCAGCTGGAAAGGACACAGAAGTACCTCACAAAGAGGATTACTGGCCTCAAACAAATGCCCTACCACTGACCACCTCAAAAAACTCCAGCTTTACTCCGTAGCATATCACCTACACCGAGGTGATCTCTGCCTAACATATTAAGTTATGTCAAACCCAGAGCTGTTGGATATGCTACACCTAAAGAAACCCCAATCCCTCTGAGCTACACACTCTAGGGACCTAAACCTTGTCACCACAATAAACAGGACATGCTGGAGGGATAGATTCCTGCACCAGAGGCTTTCCATACTCTGGAACAGGCTACCCATCTATGTCAAGCAAAGTTCTTCATTAGCACTCTTCAAGAAAAATCTTGATGAGTGGATGGGAAATAGGAAATACACCCCGGGGATCACTTCTTTGTCTCCGCTCGACAGGGGCGCAGGAAAATAACTTTCTTGGGTGGCTTAAGCCAAGGAACCTTTTTGGCTAGGCTTATGTAGGCCCTTGGCCCAATAGCCTAGTACTTACCTATGAAGGAAGCATCAGCAGAATCATAACTGCACTTAATGCAGCAGCCCTGGAGGAAGCATTAGCAGCATAACTGTACTTAATGCAGCAGCCCTGGAGGAAGCATTAGCAGCACAACTGTACTTAATGCAGCAGCCCTGGTGGAAGCATTAGCAGCATAACTGTACTTAATGCAGCAGCCCTGGTGGAAGCATTAGTGGCATCATAACTGCACTTAACAGAAGAGTTGGCAACCTGAGAGGTGGAACTCAAGAAAGGCCAGAAGCCTTCCTTTCAGAGTCAAGGAAATCAAAATTACCTGACAAATGAGGGTCAAAACATACCTAGTCATACGAGTCTGGTGATTAATGCCAGAGAAGTTAATGAAGAGAAGGTGGCTGCAGTATAAACCTCCTTGCCTTGCCTCTCTGTGGTCCTATGGTTCTAGCAGCTTGGTAGAGTGCGAATGGTTGCAAGGCTCATCTGCAGAGAGTGACACTACAGAAAGATCAGCGGAAGGGGATTTATATAAGAATTTACATTCATCAGGCACCTTGTAAATCTGTCAGGGTTCTTGATAGCTAGACTCAGACTCAGGGGCCATAGAAGGCACTGAGAAAGTATCCAAGAGGGCAGCCAGAACAGAGGAAACAGCAGAAGGTTTGTGAGACTCCATCTGAAGGAGCTCATAATCCCAATTCTGGATATCAGAAACTTGAGGGCAAGCTCACGTAAAGAATTCCATCATCCTGGTAATAGTGTTCCCAAAAGAGAGTTCCTTCAAAGAAGAATCTGGACTAAAAGAATCCTCTCCCCTGAACCATAATACAAGGGGAAAGGGATTTTGGAAAAGTATGCTAAGGACTCTTCCCCAGAGTCCTGATCCTCAGAGGAATCCTGTTCCCTTGGTCATTTAAGAGAAGTGGAAGACCAGTGAAGGGGAGGATAGCCCTCTCCTAAGGAGACTTTACAGCCAATAAACAATCCTTGAGTAAATGCCTGCCATTCATGCTGATGATCCTTAACTGCAGGGGAAAGATGCTTGGTTTTGCTTCTTTTCCTGCTGGATGTCTGCACAAAACACCATAGGAGGGCGAGACCCTTGGCAACACTCAATACGAGTAGTAGGGATCTCCTCCCTCACTAAAATCTGAAGAATCCCCCTCAGTCCCATGAATATAAACAGCCAAGTTTTTCCCTCAATGTCTGGGGATTACATTTGCAAAGCCTCCAAAGACATGCAAGGAGAAGAATCTATGCTGGCCTCTGACAGGGGTTGAGGTACAGAATCTGAAGCAACCACTAAACAATCGTCCGAGCTTTCACTAGCATTGAGAGATATCCTGGGCACACTGGACAGCAGCTGTATCAAACATAGTTTTTTTTTTTTGCCTTTTCTTGGCCAACAGCTGACTTGCAGGAAGGGAAGAATCTGCCATAGCACCTTCAGCCAACAGCTTAAGATGTTAGATTTTTAGGTAAATAAAAAAATAAGGAGGTAAGCAGACTGTGTCGAGTCTTGGGAACAAAAGCTTGGCACATGACTATGGGAAGCACCCAAACAAAAGAGGTGAGAAACCCCATCGAGACACTATCTGAAAAAAATAGCTTGGTATCCAACACAGAAGAAAGGAGTTCAGACCAACATTCAATGATGGTGTTCTGACTGGCAACAAAGAAGTTCTGAGTGTGTGCATCTGTACACCACCTTTATGCGCTGTGCCTTGTGTAGGAAGCATGCACGTGACGTACAGGTTCTGTATGTACCAAGGCTTGTTGGTATACCCTCCTCTTCAACATTTTCACTAACACCCCCTATACATCCACACAACAGACCACCCTAGTGAAATATGCACATGATTTCACTATCAATTGTACATCTGGCATGGTACACCTCCAAAAAAGTATTCAGGAAGCTTTAACAGTCACTGAAAGGTGACTTCAGACCACACATCTCAACCCAAAAAGGATCAAACTACTACCCCCCCCCTCAAATCCCTCTCTCATGAAAAAACAAAATTTAAAGTCCTCTCTCTCTTGATAATACAATGACTGAATTTACTTATCATAGAAAATTATTAGGGATGATGTTTTTTGAATCTTACATTTCAGCTGCACATACAAGCTTGCATAAAAAAAAAAAAAAAACTTGTTGGGGATGCTTTACAGAGCCAAAAACTCTCTTACAGATGCAACTAAAACTACACTTGTCACTACTTATCTTCTTCCATGCACTTCTTTATGGCACTCCCAACCTCACTAACCTCCAGGCTTCACAAAAATGAAAAAAATTGACAGTGCTAAAATACATTTACACCAAATACCCCTTTCAGAACCCACCATTTTATAGCAGTAAAAAGCCTAAATTGGTTAGAACTGCCTCATCAACTAACATATGCATAGCTTATTACCACCTACAAAATTATCCAGCATCCATCTGCCTGTCCAGCATGAAAACACATTCTACACAACTATGTTCCCAGTTGGTCATTGTGATCCAGTGACCAAAAACTCCTGTCTACAAAACTAATCAAATGTGCTGGGCATTGTCTGTACTCACACAATATTGATATGGCCTGGAAATCCCTACCTTTATCTATCAGGTCAATAGCCTCCCTCCCATCTTTCAAAACCACTCCAAAAGACTTCCCATCTAGAATCTGGCTCAAAACCAGGATAAGATATATCCCTACATGTGAACAAGCACCTTTTCATTCCTTAGTGCCTGCTTACTCTCATCAAATTCTCTTCCCTGAATTTCTCTCTAAATATACAATAAAACTGCTTTCCCTTATTTCATATTGCAGTTCCCGTTTGTATTAAACTTGCTTTTAAATTTTTCTGCCAATCTTTAGATATTGAAGTGTTATAATATAACTTGTATCAGTTCTTAATGTTTTTATATTATGTCTAATTTGTTACAATTTAAAATGCAGATTTCTTTTTTATTTTTGAAGATTGTAGTTATTTATTTATTAGTATTGTATTTCACATTTATCCAGGATAGTCCGACTGGACAGCAAGTGTCCATTTTCAGCAGAGTCCTGGGGAGAAAAGCTCCAACACAAATAGAAAAAGAGCATGCAATTTACACTGCATGAATTAAAGTTGCAATTTACATTAACATAGTATAAAAGTTACAAATTGCTTAGAATAGGTCATAGCACAGATATAATGTTTACAGGTGGATGTCACAAAATAATGATATTTCAGTTAATAGCAATGAGTATTCCATTACTGGATAAAAGATGACATTTTTATACAGAACGAATATAGCAGTCTGTAGTATTCCACTGACTGATGGATAGATGGATGTACAGATGACTATTTGTACAAATATTTACAATATTTACAGTGAGCACAGAGATGCAGTTAGATGAGTGTTGTACAGTCTGAACAGCATATAATAACGTCTGCATAGCAACCCTGACATAGCTGCACCTGAGTTGTTCAAAGGTTTCCCTGTAGTATGTGGGTTTATGGCAGTTTGTTACAGTTGCATAGATGGTTGGAGCAGAGATACGATTTCAGGAGTCTTAAAGAAGGCTGTAGATTTTAGAAGTCTAAGGTCAGGAGGAAGATTGTTCCAGGTCTTGGCAATTTTATGGGCAAGGAGAGATTCCCCCAAGTTGTTTTTGCAAGAGATGAACCAATTAAGGCTTTGTTGCTGGAGCGTAGTTATCTATTAGGATTGCGGAAGTTAAGGAGGTTGCTCAGGGCAGGGTTTTTTTCAGGGTAGTACAGTATTTGGTGGGCTAAGTTGAGTTGCTGATATTTTAGTAGCTTGGGGAATTTTAGCCAATGTAGGGTTTATAGGGCATGGCAATGGTGGGAACGTGACTTGGCATTAGTGGACAATCTGGCAATTTTGTTGTAGCAGATGGAGAGTTTTGTCAGTTTTATTTATGCTTGTTAGTGAGGGAGAAGCATATAGCAGTGGGGATAGAAGGTGAGTTCTAGCGATGGCGATACGAGATTCTAAGGTAAGGTTCCTTTTGCATCCGTAGAGGAAGCCTAGATTTTTGTGGACTTTAGAGATGGTTCTTGATATGTGTTTATTAAATCTGAGTTGTCGGTCAATGGTAATTCCTAGGAGTTTTGCCTCAGAGACTGGACTGATGTGGGTGTTGTTGGTGGAGAATATGGAAAGGGAAGTCAGTGGGTTTGGTTTGGTGGAACAGCACGAGTTGGGATTTTTGGAGTTTTTTTTTTTTTTGGTTAAGTATAAGTTGTGAGTTATTGAGACAGTTCTCATAGGTTGGTACTAGGCTATCAGCCCTAAGGCCTGTACAAGCCTAGCCATAACAATTCCCTGGCTATTTCTTCCCACAGTGTTTACTTCCCTGGACCCTGGTCTAGCAGGGCAACTGACGTGATCCCCGGGTGAAGTTCCTATCATCCCATCTCAATTTCAGTAAAGCCTAGTTTGGCTTTTCGCTGAACTTGTTGGCTGTTGGGTGCAGAGCATATGCGAGTTGCGTCATCAGCGTATTGGACTATATCGGCTTTTGTGGTAGCTAGGTGGAGTTGATGCTGAAGAGATTAAAGAGAAGTGGGCCAAGGATAGAACCTTGGGGTATGCCTAGGGTGACTGGAGTGGGGGGGTAGGAAGTTCATCCATTTGACAGACTGGTGTCGGTTGTCTAGGTAGCTTTTGAGCCACAGCAGAGTTGGGGTGTGGAAGTTAAGGTCAGAGAGAAAGGTTAGAAGTTTTTTATATGATACCATGTCAAATGTCTTGGATAAATCAAGGAAGGTAGCGGAGACTAGTTTACCTTGGTTCCTATAGGAGTTTATAGTGTTGGTGAATCTGAGTAGGGTGGTGGAGGTACTGTGGGATGGGCAGAAGCCATGTTGGGTTGGGGAGAGAATGTTACTGGAGATGAGGTGGGAGAGGATTTGGTGATGTATGCATCTCTCTAGAATCTTTGACAGGGTTGAAAGAATTGCTATTGGGCAATAATTAGAGAGTTCAGAAGAGGGACCACCTTTGTGAAGGGGAATAATGAAAGAGGTTTTCCACAAGGTCAGCACAGTGTTTTCAGTAATGGATGTGTTAATTAGTAATAAAACAGGATAGGCTATGACTGCAGATGCAAGTTGGAGGTATTTGGCAGGGAGGTTGTCGGCGGCGAGGGTGGTGGGTTCGAGTTTAGTTGATAATTTTTGTATACAGGATGCTTGTACTGGCTTGAGTGAGAAGCGATACAGTTTTATTGGGTTATAGGGGGTTGGAGGATGTTGCTGGTGGTAGAGTCATTTATGAGTTTAAGTATGGAGTAAGTGAAGTAGTTGTTAAAGCTGCAGGCTATATCAAATTATGTGCCGGGTGTATTGGGGGTGGCATGGTGGATTTACTGGGCTGGAGGATATTATTTACTATTACCCAGAATTTCTGAGGGTTGGTATTATATTTTCTTTGTAGGAAGGGGTAGTAGTTTTGTTTATCTAGTTTTACTTGTTTTTTGGCCTTATTCTGAAGTTCAAGTATTTCTGCTTCTTGAACTGTTTTAAACTGTAGTTGTTTTTGCACCTGGAATTTTAAAGTTTGTCCTGTTTGTTGCATTTACCTGTTGAGGCTAAACACTCAAGTGCACTAGCCTGTGTTACATATTTATTGCATTTTCCTGCTGTTTGTTGCAAAAAAGAAAAAAAACAAAAAAAATTATCCTTGCTTCCCGTCTTTCCTGACCTACAGTAGTCCAAATACAGGCTTTGCTGTATTCTGGACTTTTGGAAAGTTCCTGTGTTGCCCATTTCCTTTCTTGGATAAATGGAGGCTTCTTTGTTCACCAGTGGCAGTGGGGAGCTTAGAGCAGCCTATCTATCCCTGGAGGAGTGTTCCCAGCACAAGAATCTGGTAGTCTATTTGGCCGTTTTGGGACAATTTCTAGCTCTTTCAAGTCCCCCTGTATAAAACCCGCTTTGGCGTTGCTTTGCGCATAGCGCAGCATCGGGCACCTCTGCTTAATTGGGTTTAAACCATTCTTGGCTCCACAAAGTCTGCTCTTCACTTTTTCCCTTAGAACTGATCTAGTTATTTATTTATTTATTATTATTTTACATTTGTTGACCGGGCTAGTCTAGCTGGATATATGTCCATTTTCAGTAGAGGCCCGGGGATAAAAGCTCCAAACATGAATCTTGAAAAAGTTAACAATCCATAGAACCTTTAAGAATAAATACAGAGGTAGCAATGGTCTAGTGAACAGTTATAATAATACATTTGTATACTAAACAGTATTAGTAGAAATTAACTAAACAATTCTATAAAAAACTAAACTAAAACAATTCTACAAATCACACTAGAAGGTATGAGCAAGTCTTAGTTATGGGAAAGAATATATATGTCATTGTCTTATTCCAGAGGAAGAGTAGTACTACGATTTGGAAGTACAGGTTAAAGGAGAAGGGATGGGTTAAGAATAGAAGGGGAAAACGATGTCAGTCTGGGTTAGTGCATGGACAAAGCCAATGAGCTTTCGGATGTTCTTTAAGATGTTTTTTAAAAAGAGAAGTAGAAGCAAGGGTAGATAATTCAGCAGGAAGCGGATTCCAGAATTTTCCTGCAGTGTTTGAGAAAAGTGAATCCCCGGCTTTGTTGTTGGCTTTGTTTGAGGAAACTAAAAGCTTGTTAGCAGAGCGTAGTGTAGCTAGATTAGTGTATGGTGTAATTAGATTAGTGAGGATAGGGGTGTTGTTAGGGCGGTACAGGGTCTTGTGCGTAATAAGTAATTGTTGAAAGAGTATCTGGTTTTTCAGTTCTAGCCATCAAGTTGTTTGAGGTTGAGGCAGTGGTGAGTTTTAAAGGGGGAACATGTGATGAATCTAGCTATACTATTATAACAGGTGGAGAGTTTAGAGAGGTTGTTTTTGGATAGGGTGGTATATATAACAGAGGCATAGAAGAGGGTAGAAATAAGGTGGGTCTGGGCAATTGCTTTCCTTGCAGAAGGGGTAAGGAAGGGTTTTATTCTATAGAAGGTACCAAGTTTTCTGTTAACAGACTTTATAGTGGAGTTTGTGTGTTCATCGTAGTTGAGATGATTATCAATAGTTACACCTAAGTAGGTGGGTTGTAGTATCTGGGGTTATGTTGGTACCATTGTTAGAGGTTACAGAGAAGAATGGATTAGGTGATTTATGAGTAGGAGTAAAAAGCAGTAGTTTTGGTTTTTTGGGATTAAGGAGGAGGCAGTGTTGCATAAACCAGTTTTCAACATTCTGAAAAACAGTTTGGGTGAGGGAGTGGAGAGAGGATATATTCTTGGCTGTACAGATTAAAGTGGAGTCATCAGCATATTGAATGCAGGTGGCTTGAGGTAAGTTCATGTGTAGATTGTTAGTAAATAAGGAGAAGAGTAGGGGACCTAGGATAGAGCCCTGGGGTACTCCAGTATTTACTGGAAGTAGTGAAGACAGATTGTTATGCCAAAGTACTACTTGCTGTCTATTTTCCAGATAAGACCTAAACCATTGTATGGCTTGCGGATCAAGGGAGTGAGCCTTTAGTTTGTTTAATAGTAGGTTATGGTTAACCATGTCAAAGGCATTTGACAGGTCAATGAATAGAGCAGAGGAAAAAAAAGAGTTATTGTTACGATTTTTATATATAGAGTCGGTAAAGGATAAAAGGGCAGTAGATGTGCTATGGAATGGCCTGAAGCCATGTTGGCAGTTTGCTAGTAGGTTATTTTGTAGTAAGTGGTTAAGCAGTTGTTTGTGAATACATTTTTCCATTATCTTAGCTAATGGGGAGAGTAGAGCAATAGGGCAAAAGTTAGAGAGCTCAGTAGATGGACCTCCTTTATGGATATTTTCCATAAAGCAGGAATTTTGCCCTCAGAGATAGTTCTGTTAATAAGGATAGAGATGGGATAGTCTATGGCTTTTGCGGCAATTTGTAGGTATTCAGATGGGAGATGGTCAGCAGAAGGGGTGCAAGGTTTCAATTTTTGAAGAAGCTTACAGATGAGAGAAGTAGATACAGGTTGTATTTGAAAGGTGGGTAGAGAAGCATTGCAGTTATTTGGTTGGGTAGCAGTGGGGGTGGTAAAGAATTGGCTAGGGTTTGAATGGCATCTGTGAAATAGTTATTAAAGGCATCGGGGATTAGGTTGGAGTTGCTATTGTTGAAACCGGTTGGGTCAGGAGTAGTAGTGTGACCTGGCTGAAGAAGTTTGTTTATCCCAGACCAGAATTTTTGTGGTGTTTGTTGATTGGTTTGTTGAAGGTGTAGGAAGAAATCTTTTTTGTCTCTAAGAATATCATTTTTGGTGGTATTTCTTAGCTGTTTAAATTGGAGGTGGGTTGTTGTACATTTGGTAGATATCCATTTGGCCCAGATTTTATTTCTGAGGAGTACCTTTTGCCTAGTTTGTTTTGTGAGCCAAGGGGCAGATTTGGTTTTTATTCTAGTGGAGCGATAAGGTGCATGGGAGTCTAGGATTTGAAGAAAGTTTGTATTAAAGTAGGTGACAGCTTCGTCTAGTTCTAGATGGGTTAGTGGTGACCAGTCACATGCTTGCAATTCGGTTAAGAAGCTGTCTGGATTAAAGAATTTTTTTAAGCGGGAAGTTTTGAGATTATGAGTAGTTGCAATATGGACTTTTTGTCTAATAATGTAGGTAAGTACGTGGTCACTGATATCATCTGGAAGGGTTCCTGGAGTATAAGATTCAGGGTGGCTATTAATAAGAATCCAGTCCAGAGTACTTTCCTTGTTACTAGGTTTATGGATTCTTGTAGGAGTTGTTATTAATTGTGAGAATCTGAAGAGGTTTATGTGGTTGGTAGGGTTTAGAGAACTGCAAGTGGACCAGTCTATGTTAACGTCAGCAAGTACAATGGTCTCCTGGGGTAGTTGGGTAGAGAGGTGACTCAGCAGGTTCTCTAGAGAATATGTGTTATTACCTGGAGGTAGATACATGCAGATTATATAGATAGATTTGGAGTTATTGATTTGGAGTTTGATAGATAGGGTTTCAGATTTAGAGTCTAATGATGGAAGCACATTAATGGGGGAAATTTGGAGATTAGATTTATAGAGAATGGCTAAACCCCCACCTTTTTTTATTTTACGGTCATTTCTGAGGATGTTATAGTTCTCATAATAAACACCCTATTCCTACTCTAAAGCCTGGCATTTGCTCACTAAAGCAATTATATAAGTCAGCACTAAAAAATTAAAAGTACTACACCCTCACAAACTCCCCTTGAGTACCTTGTTCCCCATTGGCCCTTTTTTCAATTATAAAGGAATTCCCAATACTATTCTAGCATGTCCAAAGGTCAGTTGTCAATCTCCTCTCCGGTCCAGCTGGTGAATCTGGGAATCTTGAGGCAATGTTACAACTGCCTCATGTACACAGACAACCCTCTCCTCCTCCCAACAAATTCCAACACATGTGAAAGATGCAACCATATAGCCAAACTGGAGGCTAAGCTCTCTCAACTCAGTACTGGCGTAACCAGTCAAAAGGAGAAGGAAACCACACTCACTACAATTCCAGTCTCACATAGACCTACCACGACAGCAAACCAAACACACAAAAACATACTCAGAGGCTCTAAACAAAAATCTGCCTAAGCAGCAAAGACCTCCAAAGCAGACACCCAAGCAACCGCTACCCCAAAACAAAACACGTGCAACACATAGCTCACAAAGCCAGTGTGCCGAACAGTCACAGCCCTTAAGGCTAAACAACACACCTGATACACTTGTAATAGGTGACTCTATCGTCAGGCACACTGATGTCCCGCTCACCAGGCTGAACAAGGAGAAGGTCACGGTGAGCTGCCTGTCGGGTGCTAGGATCTGCCACATAACACAAGCACTCAGGTCACTCCAAGGCAAGTACAAATAAGACTCGGTCATTGTCCATGCTGGTGTGAATGACCTGAGACGTACCTCCCTGGACTACATGAAAAGAGACATAGAGGAGCTCTCTGAGCATGTAGCCCAGGCCGGTATGACCCTGACCTTGAGTAGCATCTTACCCTCACCAAGAATGAGGCCACAATATGAAGACAAGATGATCAATTTCAACAATTGGCTTAAGTATTGGTGTCATTCAAAGGGGATCCAATGCCTGTCAGCCTGGGATGACATGTTCGACAAGCCACGATGCTTCGCTATGGACGGCTTGCACCTGTCACCCCTGGGCTTTCGGATATTGGCAAAGGCTCTTGCCACCCCCATAGTGCCTTTTTTAGGCAAGGCTCAAAAGATAAACCCACCTCCATAGGTATCACAAGGGATAAGAAACTAAGAGTAATGCTACTCAATGCCAGAAGTCTAAACCTCAAGATGCACGCACTCAAAACTCTCCTTAGCATGGAGAGCATCAATATCTGTGCAGTAACAGAAACCTGGTTCAAGGCTCCCGAGAGCAACCCAGCACTACCAGGTTATACCTCATACCATGCTTTTCGGCCCCAAAACTTGGACCGAACCACAAAAGGAGGGGGAGTATCAATATTTGTCAAAGATACCCACACCTCCAGGTTGGTGGCACAGCACGAAGCATCAGAGACTATCCATGTGCAACTAACAGTGGGTAAAACTGCCTTCCAGTTTATAACCTGCTACAGACCACCCTCCCAAATCCAGGAACCCCACTCGGCCTTCCTTAGAACACTGGAAAATATGAAGGTCTCTCCAAACACCATTATATTGGGTGACTTCAACTACCCAAACATAGACTGGGAGCATTACTCTAGCTCCAACACCCTAGCCCAAAGGTTCCTAGAATTTATAAACTCAAATGCTATGGAACAACTTGTTACCACTCCCACAAGAGGGGAAAACATACTGGACCTGATCATCACCAACATGGGGGCTCTATGCTCCAGACCAGAAGTGTATTCCTCACTGGTAAGATCAGACCATAAACTAATCTCACTGGATATTCACATCCCGACCCCACCCCCTGCCCAGAAAACCACAGTGAAAAACTTCTCTAAAGCAAATTTCACACTCCTCAAATCCGAGGTGGAATCCTTCAAAGCCCCCAGGCCTGTGGAAAATATGGCCCAGACTGCAGAATCCTTTATAAACGCATTCTATGAACATCTTCAGGAATGCATGGATCATGCAATCCCAAATAAAACCAAGACCCAGTCCTCCGAAGGCAGGCGTCCTGTCTGGTGGACCCCAGCCATAAACAAACTATACAACAGAAGGAGGAAGCTACTACATGATAGAGAAAAATCCCAAAAAGGGAAGGCATCTCTGATCAGTATTAGCAAAAAACTACGGGCACTCATAAAATCGTCTAAGGCCAGCTTCGAGAGAAAAATTGCACAGGACTGTAAGGATAATCACAAGGCTTTCTTTAGTTATGTTAGGAACCTAGGTAGGAATTCCCAGATATGCTCAGAATTAGTCCAAAATGACAAAAAATACACCGAACCCACAGACATTGCCAACATCCTACCGGACAGGGTCAGTGCAAACCCCCCCCCATCCCCACCAAAAGGGCAAATATCTATCCCAGCAGAGTGCTGCCCCCCCTGACATCTCAGATGCTCAGGTAAGAGCCGCCCTCTTCAAAGCAAAAAACACAGCATCAATGGGACCAGACGGTGTCCCAGGCTGCATCCTACATGAACTCCAAGAAGAGCTAAACCCTAACATAAAACTACTGTTCAATCTCGGCCTTACTACAGGATATGTACCCAAAGAGTGGCGTACAGCAACAGTGGTCCCACTCCACAAAGGTGGTGCCTCAACGGATCCTGGAAATTATCGCCCCATAAGCCTGACTAGCTTGGTCTGCAAAGCTATGGAAAGGATCATCATGGACCTCATAAATAAAGATATTGGGGACCTACAGACACTGGATCCTACCTAGTTTTGCTTTGTTAAGGGCAGATCCTGCCTCTTAAACCTGGTTGATTTCTTTGAAACAGTCACCAAGGCCATTGATGAGGGGAAGGTGGTCCACACAGCCTACCTGGACCTCGCAAAAGCCTTCGATACAATACCCCACTCGGGCATTATAGATAAGCTCACCAGCTTAAATATAAACCCCTATGTCACTAGATGGGTTGCAAACTGGCTCAAGGACAGAACCCACATGGTTAGAATTGCTGGAGCCATGTCAGACTCCAAACCAGTTACAAGTGGTGTCTCACAAGGCTCAGTCCTGGGACCTCTCTTGTTCGGTATATATTTCTCGGAGGTACAGGCCAACATGGAAGGACTGTGGCTGACCAAGATTGCAGATGACTGCAAACTAGGTGCCATAATCGACTCTCCAGCCGACACAAGCATCCTACAAAAGGGCCTCATAGAAACAGACAACTGGTGCCAGAGCCATGGCCTCAAGCTAAACGCCAAAAAGTGTATAGTCATCCCCTTTGGCAAAAACAAAGTGCCCACAAATTACCACATATGTGGTAATCCATTAAGTACAGAAGAAGTAATTAGGGATCTGGGGACCCAAGTTGATAGCAATCTTTCATTTGAAAACCACGTGACAAAAGTGGTTAGAAAAACATTTTATATAGCCCACCTAATCATGAAGGGATTCACATCTAGAACAGGGGAGGTCACCGTGCCTCTTTACTCATCCCTCATCAGGCCCATAATTGAGTACAATGCCCCTTTTGGGATGTACCTCACCAGACACCTGCAGCAACTGGAAAGACCCCAAATGTACCTCACCAAGAGGATCAAAGGGCTCAAACAGATGCAATATGCTGCCCGGTTAAAGAAACTCCAGCTCTACTCAGTGGCATACCACCTGCTCAGAGGTGATCTGTGCCTGACGTATAAAGCCATGTCCAACCTGGAATTAATGAACATGCTGCACCTCAGAAAATCCAAATCCCATCGAGCTACGAGCTCGAGAGACTTGAACCTCAGCACTGAAATAAATAGGACATGCTGGAGGGACAGATTCATAACCCAGAGGCTCCCTTCACTCTGGAATAAAATCCCAGTCCAGGTTAGGCAGAGTCCCTCATTGAATCTTTTCAAGAGGAATCTTGATGAGTGGATGGGAGATCGTATACCCCGGGTATCACTTCTGTGTCACTGTTAGACAGAGGCACAGTATACTAACCTCGAAAAAGGGCATAGCAAAATTCATTTAAAATGGGTGGCAAAAGCCAAACACACTCTGGCTAGGCTTATAAATGCCCTAGGGCAGATAGCCTAGTATGAACCTATGAACCTAAGAAAGGATTGCCTAGTTGAGCATGTTCTATGATGGCACCAGTTTTTCCAGGCTTTGTTCCTATTTTGGAGTAGGGTTTTTTGGAGCCAGGGGGTGGGGTTGCTGTGTATCCTAATAGTTTTTATGGGGGCTAGTTGGTTGAGGATGTTTAGAAATGTGGAGCTGAAGTATTCAACTGCTTTATTTAGTGGAAGGGTTTGATGGGAGACCAGTCATAGTAGTTTAAGGCCCTCAGGAAGTCTTCTTTGGGGAAGTTTTTATGGGACCGAGAGTCGGTGGTTTTTAACCTATGTCTAAAGGATGAAGGTAGGGTTGTGGTTGCAGAGTGTGTTGGCCAGTGTGCCCCACAGATGGGCAGTATTGAACTGACTGGGGAGGATCCAGTCTGATGTGGATTCTCTTTTAGTGGCCTTATCTATGCGTGTAGGGGACTGGATGAGTTGTGTGAAATTGTATAGCTTAATAAGGCAGGTGGGAGTGGGAGAGAGTGTATATAGCTCCAGCTGACATGTACATCACCTAGTATGATAATTTCCTGGAGTAGAGAGTGGGAAGCCCACTGGAGTATGGATTCAAGGATTGGAAGGTTCTCACCTGGGGGTATATAGATGTCTATTAAGTTAAGGTGTGTTGATTTAGGGAGAGTTTTTGAAATGTTTTGTAATTGGAGTTTTTTTCCCTGAGCCTCTGCCGAAAATGTTCTTCTACCCAGATGAACTTTCCCGGTAATCAAATGTCAATAAATAAATAAAATATTTGACAGATGATGGGCTATCCTTGGCAGAAGATCCCTTGGGTTATGTATACTGCAACAGCAATATGAAAGGATATCAACTGATCTAAACCTGCTTCAGCAGATCAATAAAACAAACATGAAAGACAGATTCATTACTTAAAATGTTCCTCAGCTGTGGAATAGACTCCCCCTTGGAAATAAAGCAATGTGATACATTGTTGTCATTCAGACAGGACCTGGATAACTGGATGGCTGTTCTTAAATCCATTGTGAGATTGACTGGCCTGGCCGCTCTTCACAGAGTGGGTAGAAGGGAAGGGTAATGATCGCAGCACTCATGAGACTTGAGCTTCTAATGATTAATACAACTCGCTCCGATCCTACAATAAACTCCCTGCAGTATGTGCACCTAAAGTCTTACTCTCCCACCACATAATTACAGATGCAAATAGACCAGAAATGGAGCTAAGCCAAACCATGATTTTGTTTAAAGATTCAACAACACCCATCATGCTCATCTAACATGGCCCATCCCATTCAACCTAAAAATGCACACATCTTGTATGATGTATTGCTTACTTACAAATATAAATTGTTTTACTTTACCATTATTTACACTTTGTGCTTTTAGTTAGTTCATGTAATTTAAAAAAATCCCTGAAGGTGTCTCCTCACTGCCCCCCCCCCCCAGTTATTGCCCTGTCACCCGATATCTAACACTAAACTTTACACATTTATTACGTAGGGGGTTTACAGCCTTCTTACTCTCGTAATGTTTTCGGATGTTAGATGCACAACCATTTTATAAACATTATTTTCATTTTGAGGGGCCAGTCACCCTCACTTTCACCAGTCTTCCCAAATTATTCAGCAAAACTCATCCTCAATCTGATGAAGTACTATGGCGATATGGATTTCAGGTATACAGCATTATTTTGTACACTGGCATGATAGTTACCCTTATCCATGAATCTTGTTTAGCGTTGATGTTTGCTGTGAGCGAACCGTTGCTGGACTCAGCAGTCATTGGCATGATAGTTACCCTTATCCATGAATCTTGTTTAGCGGTGATGTTTGCTGTGAGTGAACCGTTGCTGGACTCAGCAGTCATTGGCATGATAGTTACCCTTATCCATGAATGTTGTTTAGAGTTGATGTTTGCTGTGAGTGAACCGTTGCTGGACTCAGCAGTCATTGGCATGATAGTTACCCTTATCCATGAATCTTGTTTAGAGTTGATATTTGCTGTGAGCGAACCATTGCTGGACTCAGCAGTCATTGGCATGATAGTTACCCTTATCCATGAATCTTGTTTAGAGTTGATGTTTGCTGTGAGCGAACTGTTGATGGACTCAGCAGTCATTGGCAGGATCGTTACCCTTATCCATGAATGTTGTTTAGAGTTGATGTTTGCTGTGAGCGAACCGTTGCTGGACTCAGCAGTCATTGGCATGATAGTTACCCTTATCCATGAATGTTGTTTAGAGTTGATGTTTGCTGTGAGCGAACCATTGCTGGACTCAGCAGTCATTGGCAGGATCGTTACCCTTATCCATGAATGTTGTTTAGAGTTGATGTTTGCTGTGAGTGAACAGTTGCTGGACTCAGCAGTCATTGGCATGATAGTTACCCTTATCCATGAATCTTGTTTAGAGTTGATGTTTGCTGTGAGCGAACCATTGCTGGACTCAGCAGTCATTGGCAGGATCGTTACCCTTATCCATGAATCTTGTTTAGAGTTGATGTTTGCTGTGAGCGAACCACTGCTGGACTCAGCAGTCATTATTTTCTTACTTGCTGTGTATGTTGCACAGTCTTCATTGTTGTCAGGGTCACATTGTTTGTAATCCTGTCACCCTTTAAATCTTTGTACGGCTTCCCCGAAGAGGAGAGTTGATTTCCACTTAAGCTTCACAAAATAAGGAACGATGTCTGGCTGGATGGGGACATACAACTCCTGCAGCTTGGAAAGGCGTTAAGAAAGAAGAGACATTTTTAGCTAGAAGGGTGAACTCTGGCTGCATGTTTATGGTAATTTGGGTCCTCAGTAGGTTAGCTATGCTAACCGCAGCCTTCGATGGTGTTTGATAATAGCATAACTGTTTTGGTCCCAGGCAGTTGAACAGCCATTCCTTATTTTTACTCCCACAGACTTTGATAAAGTACTATATAATCCCGGCTGTACCATGGTATCACTTCTCCAATTGATACTTTATCTACATTTTTAGAAATTAAACTTGTCCATCTCCCTGAAACTCCAAGAGAGAATTCTTGTCATTTTTGTTTTGAGGGTTTCCTGTTTAGTTAACTCCCATTTTAGTTCTAGGGATTCCTTACATATTTAGTTACTCCTGTATCTATACCAGTCTGACGCATAAGTCAACGGCCATAGACCTGTCAGCACTGCTTGGCACTTTATGTTCAGCACATGCGCAGGCTCTGTGTCGGAAGCAATTACCTTTTGTAGGGAGGAAATTTACAAACCATCAACCCACGATTCATCCTGCTAGACTTCAGATTGTTTCATATTGTTGAATTATTTGACTACTGATCATTTACTATTTTCTTAGGATGCAGCTGGATTAAATGATAATTCATCCAAATAAACAGTTCCCAGCTTTTTCTATGTTAACTCATCCATACCTACAGTACCTTTTTTATATACCTCATTTTAGCACACACAGCTCCTTGCACTGCTACATTTTTATGGGGCCGTGTTGCTTACCTAAATGACTAGAATTAAGAATAGACAACATATGAAACAGGCAATTTATAAGAAACAAAATTACTACGATTGTTACTCTGGGATACACTACAGTACAGATTATTAACAGGCATTTCTCACAATTAGTATTTTCAAATCTACATTTGTTTTTTGCAAATGAATGAGCTATATGATACAGAAAGGCATAGGAGAAATGTTATAGTCGAGAACAGAAAAATACACGGTCACTGCATAATGATGGAGATAGTGATAGTAATTATCAAGACCTGCCATAGTGCAATTATTTCAATAAACAAAGACTCTTAAAAGCTCAAGTCTCTTACAGGAAACTGCTGCCATCACTATATCTTTAAGTTGTACAGATGCCAAGATACTAAAAAATGTTCATAAAAATGTAGAGAAATAGATTTTTATAGGTTCATAAGCTCTTAATAAGCTTAAGGCCAGGGAGACCACATGGAAGGTGAGACACAAGACACCGTGACGATTGAAGATTAACAATATCCCCCAGTAGGTACATTTTCTCCACATATTCCAGGTGTTAGACTACACACTTTTTGTTCATCGTTTTTCCCCCTTACAATACATTACAGTATTGATTTTAAGACTCTGAAAGCACCGACTTCTGTCAGTGTAAAGAAGACTCTTTGTTGAACATATCGCTGTTTGCAAAACTGATTTGTTGTTCACGATACATTTGCATGCTGTTCACAAGACATTTATATCTGTTTGGGGCATGATCTTTAACTTGGATTTGATTGTTTTTAGAAAACGCTGATAAAGTCTAAGAACATTTGTACATTCCTGGAGGGGTGTCATTCCACAGCTATTAGCTGTGAATGACTTACTTCTCATAACTTACCTCCCCCTTTATTCTACACACAGAATGGCAACAGGAGTCCAACTTCAACCATCAGCTGTACAGACAGTGACATTTTTATGTTAATGGCCAGCTCACAAATTTATTTTCTTGGCTGACATAATAAAATCAGACTTGAGCTCAGCTCACATGTTAATGGTTCTGCCCATATTATGATTTTTAAGGTTACATGAAAGACTGTTAGTATGAGGGCAACATGTTTCTAGACATGAAATTCTCCTTGGTCTTGGTTATGAATGTTTCTATAGTGAGATCCAAATATTTTCTGAAAAAGCTGCTGTCTGATGAAGTCTGAACAAAAATAAAAGTTAAATACATATATTGCACAATCCCAGCAACTAGAAACAGTGTGCTAAATCCTTATACAAAACAAAAGGAATGAAAATCTTTATTCTTTATGAGGGATTTGCTTCTCACAGTTTAAGCATTTATTAACCTTTTAGAACATAGATCAGAAGAAAGTTTCCTCAATAGGATACTTATCTGAAAGCAGGGAGAGAAGACATGGGATAAAATGAGCCACCAGGACTTCAGGCACTTGCAAACAACAGAGTAGCACATCTGACTGCAAGACTAGAAAGAAGTGAAGTTGGTGCTGACAGATGACCCTCTCATACCCTGATATCAGTCTTCAGACGTCCATTCGCTGGGGATAATGTAAAGACTCCTGACAGGCTGGTTGTGGGCTTCTGCATGGCAGGAAGACCCAAGAATCACTATTGCAACACTGACTGAAAAGGATATCAAATACAAAAGTATTTTTTTTTCAAAAACTGGCCAAAAATAAATTCAGTTCTTTCATTTACAAACCTTTTAACACTACTAATGCATTTTGGAAAAAAATATCTATATTTTCCAGGTCGCTGATAACTAACCATAAATTAAAATAAACATCACAGACAAAAGGCCAATAGTGTGGAACAATGGCATATGTACAAAATGCCCTAAAGTCTGCCAACATACTGGTCAAACCACAGATACTCTACAACACAAAAGACCACCTGGAAAAAAAAAGTAAACTTCAGTGATATGAGCATCATGGAAGATGTGCTTTCCCCAGTTTGGGTTCTTTAGTATAGATGAAATGGAGATAGCTAATGTATGAAATGTATGCATGAAGAACAACAGAAATTTTTGAAATTGGTGTGCTTTAAGATTTGAATGGCAGCATTTACAACAATCAAAAATCTCAATCACTGAGAAATTGAAAACAAAGTTAAACAATGTTTTTGCAAGCAGGCAACATCCAGATCTCCAACAAAGTGCTTTTAAACTGCACCAACATCAAGGCTGTGTACCCTCCACTATAAAGGCAAATCCTATTTCTATACTTGTGGAATCAAAGTTAAAATACCTATTATCTGTCAACCGAGCTTTCAGGCTTGTGTGTGAATGAGATTTGTTTTCTAGCAGGCTACGTACATAAATCTTATTCACATACTAACAGCAGACCCCAGGTAATGGTGCAACAACCCATATCAAGAACAAGATATTTTTTTATAAGCACTCAGTGTATCAAGGCAGGTGCCCCTTTTTGGTGCATCACTACATGTAAACCACACCTTTATTGTATCACCAAATTACTACTTCCCTTAAACCCACCATAATGTATCCTACTCGATGAAAACTAGCCTAAAGGTTTACACTTTGCACACAGAATCTAAACACCAACATCCTCAAAACATCCAAGTCATCCCTAATAAAACAAAGCCAAAGTGACAAACAAAAAGTAAAATAAAATTAACTTAAAAACTAACCAGGTTTCTCATTCATTACAGCGTATAACAGAACACACACACAAAAAATAACTTAGCCAGTGAACAGAAAAAGCCACAATCATAACCTGAACAGAAAAAGCCACAATCATAACCTACTAAAATTTGCATCACTGACTGACTAAGCCGACAAACTCAAAACTAAATTTGTATTAGAAAACTTAAAATGAAAAGAAAAAAATATATAAAACACTAATTTCAATTAGCCAATCAGAAAATTTTGTTACCAGCAAAATAAATGCGATTCTGCCTATCTAAACTAACCAAACATCTTTTGCTATGAAAAAGTAAAATCTGACTGGTCAATTACTTGTGCTGCGTACTCTCGATTGCAACTCCATAAATGTTGCCATTGCATTCAAAGTAACAGTACTAATCTCCATACAAACTGGTGCACTGAGGACTTCTACAAATGAGCACCATGGCTATACAACACTGATGCAGTCTCAGGGAATCATTTGTTTCACTCTAATACGAGCAAGAAAGTCATTTCCAAGATACCGAGACTCAGAGGCAGCTAGCTAATAAACAAACAAACAAAAAATACTAGCATTACTAACAATCTCCACTGTAGTATCTCACATATAGAGAAGTAACACAAAAAGCAATACCGTTTTCCTCAAAAACCACCTGGAAACCTCAGAAAGTGCTGTGCTTCTGACTGCTAATTCAAACTACCCAGAGCTGTAGAAACTTCGATAATTAATGTGGTCTACTGAAAGAAATTGGAAACACTTACGTAAATGTGTATGAGAAAATGATGCAGATTATTCTTAAAAATAACTTCATCTGGTTCAATGGTACATACTACTTGCAGATGGAAGGGGTGGCTATGGGATCTCCAGTGTGCTCCCTGTTTGCAAACATTGTGATCTCAGAATGAGAGTGAAGATACATTACAGAAAGTCCTTTTCAAACTCATTTTAAGCTCTACCAGTGCTACCTGGATGGTATCTTCATCGTGCCAAAGAGGAGAGAATCTAAAATTGCTGTCTTTATTGGATTATATCAACAGTACAACCACATTTTTAAGGTTCAATTACATTTCCCTCCCATATTTGGGATGTCCTTCTTACCAAAGAATGCCAATTGATGTTTTATATCAAGGATATATCAAAAAGCCACCTATTCTAATACCCTAGTTCATTTCACCAGCTCCCACCCATTGTTTTTCAAAAAAGAGCAGTGGTGAAGGGCAAACTGCTTCTTGTAGCCCATATGTGTCTTGATGAAACATGTTCCTTAATGAAATGACATGGGGGTGATGATTAAAGAAGTACAGGGCATTTTTCTCCATTACTAAATCTGATAGACAGGACACTTGAAACATGAACGGGCAATGTCAACCCTCTTTCCCTGTTTTTCTCATCCTCACATTCAGCCTTGATTGTTCTAATTTTAGAGCCATCTTTAATAAAAGTTGGAGCTTGCTGAAACAGGATAGATTTCTTTGAGAAAAGGTGGGAATGGAACCCACAATGGTCTTCTGAAAAGGCTGTAGCTTGAATATTTTCAAATGGGTTCAGCTAATCAGGAGAAGTAATGTGGGTATGTTTCAATTTGGGAGATGTTTGTTTAGTACATATACAAGTACTGGTTATAGATTTTTCATCAGGCATAGATATCATACGATGCATGAGAAGGTGGATTGTGGGAGTAATTCCATAGTTTATGCTGCACTCTGTCAGCAATGCAATGGTGTTTACATTGGAAAGATGGAACACTTATACAAGATCAAAAAAGGCAATGCAACTAAGGCTCTTTTTAAACATATTACTGATCACCCTGGTCACACTTTCCAAATTTTCAATTATAGAACAAGTAAACATCGATCCAAGAGGGAGTCCATGGAAAGTTAAAATGGAAGCAAGAAAAATCTTTTGACAGATTTTTTTTAATGCACATTTCTGACCAGGTATCAACGAACATGGTAGTAGAGCATCAATCCTACAGTTAAAAGTATTAAGAAGTGATTTGGTTTTCACGTCTTTTTTGGATCATTTTTATATGAGGTTTTATATTTTCTGAAACAAGATTTTGGTGGAGATTAGGAGTAAAATAGATGTTTTAAAGAAGTAATTTAGTTCTTCCTGTTTGTGTGTGGGTTTGGTGCTCTTGCACTGTAGTGATTGTTTTGTGTGGGGGGTCGGTGCTCTTGCACTTTAATGATTATTTTGTGGGGGGGTTGGTGGTCTTGCACTGTAGTGATTGTTTTGTGTGTGTGGGGGTCAGTGCTCTTGCACTTTAATGATTATTTTGTGGGGGGGTTGGTGGTCTTGCACTGTAGTGATTGTTTTGTGTGTGGGGGTTGGTGCTCTTGCAGTGTAGTATTGTTTTGTGGGGGGGGTCGGTGCTCTTGCACTGTAGTGATCATTTTGTGGGGGGGTTGGTGCTCTTGCACTGTAATGATTGTTTTGTGGGGGTTGGTGCTTTTGCACTTTAATGATTGCTTTGTGTGGGGGGGTTAGTGCTCTTTACACTAATGATTGTGTGGGGGGTTGGTGCTCTTGCACTGTAATGATTGGTTTGTGTGGGGGTTGGTGCTCTTGCACTGTAGTGATTGGTTTGTGTGGGGGGTTGGTGCCCTTGCACTATAATAGCGGTTTTGTATTAACCACTTGATTTTGACTTCGTGCTTTAAAAATGTTTTATTTTTTAACTGACTGTTATTGCCTGGTGAAGTTTTAACACTGTTTAGAATGAGAGAGATCATCTTTTGAGCCAACTACCTTTTATAGTAAGTGTGGGTCATATTTTCATTAAATGTATTGACTGGATTCCTAACCGTTTTGGATTACTGTTATGTCTCTCAAAGAATTCTCCTTCTCTAGAACAGGACTCCTATCAATGTGATGCAAAGCTATTCCCTTAATCCATTCAAGAAAAACATGGACCAGTGGATGGGAAATCAGAAATACACACTGTCTCTCTAATGCACAAAGTCAGCCTGTAAGTCTTGTCCTAGCTTTCATATACCCCTTAAAATAAATGTCTGAGAGGCATAAACTAAATAAATAAGCATAGGTTCACACTAGAGAATTAGTCTGTGAGTGATTACATGTCTAGCCAATAACTAGACATGATCAAAGGCGAGAATCAACCCCCGTACCTTGTGCCTGGCAGGTAAAACACCTTAACCATCAGTCCATCCCCCAACTTGTGGGATGCATTTGGGAAGCTTGCATAGATGGATCATGCTCAGGAGGTGCCCTAAGAATGTTAATGAGTCTGGGGCCCCACAGCAGCCACCACACAAAAATCCTCCTGGCAGCACCCCAAGCCATCCCAGTGTCACACTATGTGGCTATTTCTCCCAGTTACCATAAACAAACCTGTCAGTGTGCACAGGATATTTTACTATTTTTGTTTTTACTCTACAATGATTAGAGAAATTTTAAAACTTATTTCAATTTTTTTTAACACAAACACACACCAATACCCATTTCCTATGTAAAACAATACAATCTCACATTGAAAACCAACTTAGCATGAACAGGAAGCTTAACTACCCTTGAAACTCACATCAATTGAAACAGCATTGAAACCCACATTCAATGAAAATGCATCTGGCCAGTGGCAGATTAAGTTTACCTTTGGGCCGTTTTCAAACCATAGGCCCCTTGTGCGCATTTTTTGGATCATGTATACCTGAATGTGCTTTTTAATGCACCATCCTGAGTGTATTAAATTATATTCCTTGTAAAATACTGCATCACTTTTATAGTGTGCTTTAAATGTGTAGCTTTGAACATTTTTCCAGTAAGCAATGAAACAAAACATATGAATCACTAAGGCCAAAACTAACCATTACAGAACACTTCAACCACAAAAGTCCACTCAAACTTCTGTCATTACAGTCCACCAATATCAGTCAATATACACAATCTCTGCAGAAGTAAAAGTCATCTGAATAATTCCATATTAAAGACATCTATAACGAAGGCATTATGTTGCTCCTGGCAAACAACTTTACATTTCACTGTTTCATGTACTAATTCAGTGCCCATAGCCCTTGAAGAATAAATTGCCCAGGTTACATTAAAAAATGGTAAGCCAGTAATATTACAATAGGGAATGGCTGTCAAACTGGCAACAGGTTCCTAGTTCCCAAGAATCTCATCCAAAGGAGGACGCACTCAAGAATGTAGCATCCCTATCCCCCTTTAAGGGGGGACTACAATATCAGCACTTTACGTACATGGTGCGGGTGTAGAACTCAACCTTCTGCAACCAAAGCAAGTATGCTACTTCTTGTGCTAACATTGCTTCAAAAATTTAGAACACAAACACTGATGATGTCCATTTGCTAAACAAAATAGTTAAACATTGAAAATAGACTTAGCATGAGCAGCAATAAACTGCTCTTCTCCTGAAACTCAACAATCCTTGAAAATGCTTGGAAGGTGAATAATCCTGGACAATGCACAGAAGCTCAACAGTGTTTGGAAATGCACTAAAACTCAACAGCTCTTGCTGATGACAGCTTGGCAGCTGGTCTATAGGATTCAGGATCTTGGGTCCTGTATTGAAAGTACAGGATGTGAGCTTGAATGAGCTAACCAACCTGGTATTCTTAACTGGTGCATTACACACACAAACACACACACACATACATATATATAAATATATAAATTAAATTATATTCCTTGTAAAATATATATATGTATATGTATATATACACACACACACACACACACTAACCTATAAATCACACACACACCTTTGTCTCTACACTAACCTATAATCACACACACCTCTCTCTACACTAATCTATAATTGCACACACACACGCCTCTCTACACTATCCTATATTCATGCAAACACACATCTCTTTACAATAACTTATATCAACACATATACCATTCTCTCCACTAACTTATATTTCAGGAACAATGCAATCGTCCCATGATGGAATGACCGATGGTAGTCATAACATCCATTATCTTCTCTCATGCTCCATTTCAATTTAAATGTGTGTGTACTACAGATGCCCACACAGAAACCACTAAGGGTGCACTCTGGAAACATCCTTAAAGAAAGAAATGTAACAATGTAACACACAGTGTGTGTTCTTAAATAAGTTCTTGTGTCAGCCCCCTCAACCAGTACCCCTCCAGGCTAATGGGCCCTAGGAGACTGCCTGTGCTGTCTAGTGCTGGATTCAGCTCTGGAAGCTTGGCTAGACTTACAAAGGCTAGGACATAAACTTGTGGGATATTTGGGAGGCTTGGCTAGGCTTATAAAGACCACAGTGGTTGTTAATCTAGTATACACTTAAGAAGCTATAAATGATGGCTCTGTTTTGGCATAAACATAATTAAAGGCCCACTACATACAGAAACTAAAACAAAAAATATATACTTTATCTTTTTGTTAGGTTTTGTATAATCCAAGCTTACATGCAACACAATAAGTAACAGTTTTGGTTGTAATTTGTTCTAACCCTGAGTGTCCTACCAGGGGAAGACATCACGACATGATCTCGTTTTCTTGGCAAGATAAATGTTGCCTGAAATGCATACAGACAGCATAGATGATGAGACTGCTTAATCCTAGTCTCTGCTATCACATCAACATTTCCATTCATTTACAAATGAAATCTCAAGGAAATACTGTCAAGTTGGAGGATCCTTAGTAAAAGAAGCCAATAGTCTGGACTGTTAAAGAAGCCAATAGTCTGGACTGTTTTCATTTTTGGTTAACAATCACCATCATCATCACCCCCTTTTTTCCCCATTTTTTCTACATGGGGTTGGGGTATCATGTTAACTGTCACCAACTCTCTCGATTCAGTGCCAAACCCCTACCTTCTTCAACCTTCATTCACACAATCCAGCCACCTCTTTGGTGGATGTCCTCATTTCTTCACCAGATTGTTTTCTGCACGTGTCCAAACCACAGTACATGGATGTGTAGGTAGAGACCTTCTCTGCAATTAGAGCTACTTTGGCTTCTGCTCTTATGTCCTCATGTCTTCGTCCGTCCCATAGTGTGCATCCTACCAACCTTCTTAGGCATTTCATTGGCATCACCTAACACCTCTAGCTTCATCTGCACTGCATTTACTGCCCAGGTTTCTGTACCATACAGTAGTACTGGTCGCACCACTGTCTTGTACACCTTACTTTTCAGCTTCTTTGGCAGTCTTTTGTCATAGACTACACCTCAGATTCTATGCCAGATGGCTTCAGCCCCTCTGATTTTACCTTTGACCTCTTCATTCCACCACCCCTCCCAGACACTTGAAGCTACTTACCTGTTCCACTATTTTCTCTTCTTCTGATTTTCCCAGTTTGATGCACTTACCAATGACTTATCTCCATTTAGTTCCATCCCATCTTTCTTCAGTTTTGCATTCCATGCTCCTATCTTTTCCTGACGTTCTAGCAGAGTCGGCCTCTGATGCCACATCGTCTGCATACAGTAATTCTTTGATCTGTCCTCTCCATCCTGTTTGCTAATGCAGTCAATCACCAGTATGAACAGCAGTGGGCTCAGTGCTGAACCCTGGAGTACACCCACTCCCACTGGGAACCCCAAAAAAGTGTGAATGCTTGCTTTTTTTTTTTTTTTTACTTTAGTGGATGTGATGTAACCATAAAAAAGTTCTAGTGTGTTTTTTCTGGTAAATGTCTGAGCAAGGCAGACAAGTCCTTAAAGAAAGTATTATGAGACTTCATTCAGCCTCAGCATGGGGTGAAGAAGCTGACCAAGACAAAAATTCCACAGGCAGAGTGAGACTAACAACTCATGTTCTTTTAGTATGTAGAATAGGAGGAGGAGGATTTTAAAGGGAGGAAAATGCATTCTGGGGAAAGGAAATGTGTTTCTCGTTTAATTGTCCCTTAAACATAAAGTGATCAGATTACTGAACTGTAGCCATCTTACCACTGCAATCCAATTAACTTGTACAAATCTCAACTATATTGTTTTTGCAAGGAGGATGGCCCTCTGCAGACCCCTGATACACAGCCATGCACTCTAACTATGCTATCTCTGAGGGGCAGTAGTAGTGTATAGTTGAGGTCTGCGAGCTCAGCATTGATAAAACCAAATAGACTGCTATACGTGCCTAAGTACATATATACACGTGTCTATATCGATATAAATCTGTATGCATTGTGTACGTATATGTAGATATATTTTTGTGTGTGTGTGTAGATATATATATATATATATATGTATGTATGCAAGTGTGTGTAGTATATATACATTATATATATATATATATATATATATATATATACATACATACATACACACACACACACACACACACACACACACACACACACAGAGGAAGACATGGATACATAACACACACACACAGTTTGCATAGTCTGAGGCACAATAAAGGAAGAGCATATGTACATACAGACGTTTAATACAGTAAGTTATGAATGTGATGCAGTTGTAGACCTGGGTTCTAACAACCTCAAGCACACTGCAATTTATAGCAAGTCAGATAAATAAAACCAATCTGCAGCTCACACAGCAAGGAAGCAATTAAAGCTAGTCAGTTTAGTGGTCATCAACATCAAACAGAAGAAGCCAGCATTGCTATTTATTTCACTTCTCCGCATCGTTTTGCATTTTTTTTCTAACAAGTTACATGGCTATAAATAAAAATGGCTTTGTTGCTACTATTTACATTGTTGTTTGTAAATAGCAAGATATAACTTTGTTACAGGGGTAAGAAGCCACCCATTAATGCCATGGTTCTCTTTATCCTAACACCTAACTTCTTTCAGTACTCAAATGTGTTCTATTAGGGACATTTTTTTCCATTTGCAGTGGTTATCAAACATTATTCTGGTTAATCATAATAACATCGCTGCATGATGATGTGCTTGCCCTGTTGTTTTGAACAGATAATGAAGTAAAACTAATGGTACCACTCTTACTAACAAGGCATATATATATATATATATATTTTTTTTTTAAGTTTGTTATCCGAGTTCAGCATGAAGCCTTGCAAATAATTTACACTTTTGACTACTACTGAAAAAAATGTGAGGCAACATTAACTTTGCAGCTAAATCTAGAGAGATTTTCCTTTAAGGAGGAGTGCATATAGTGTACCATGTCCATGACTTTTAGAGCATCTTCACACAGCTGGCTGTCCCCTCACACTGCATCTCGAGACGCCTCACTTTACCTCAATATGACCTCACAGACTTTCAGACCCGATGAGGCCTTTTATCAAGTAAAAGGGAAACTCATTTCTAAGTCCCAGAGCTATAAAATGCTTGCTAATATAATTGCTGCACTTATCTACAGGAGAACATTGGACTAAAAAAAATGGAGGGCAAATTATCAAAGCCTGACAACTGTGCTGCAATCTATTTTATAGTATGGCTGTGCTTTCCATAGTTAAATTATAGCAATATAAATAATCCTTAGACCTACAGGCTGCACTTAGCTACATTTATTGTTTTACTGGAGAATGCGCTTATATAACTTAACAGAAGAAATAAAATGAGGCTGTAGGCTGCTCCATTTGGATAATGGGATTACATATTTTATTATTTTATATTAAGTATAGACAAAGGCAACTCGAGTGCTAATGGAGGCAGAAAAACAAAACAGATAAACATCAGAAGTTAAAACTGGAAGTGTGCAAAACCCAGTTTATGTAAAATCTCTGCATTAGGGAGGCTGGAAATTATTGTGCCTCATCTTGGCAAAATCACCACAGATAAACAAAGAAAGACAGCAGGTCAGAAAGAGCTTCCTTGTTGTTGTGTTTCTGCAGCTATAGAGAAAAGTGCAGCCACCGCCCAATAAGTGTGCTTAAGCTACGTCTTCCACCCTAATAAAGTTCATGAGGCATAAAGGTTGGTTCTATGGCAAAGATGAATACTGTATTGACCATGACACAGCTGACCCCTTCAGTACAAGGACCCTGCAGGGAAATGTATGACTAAGCAATCAGCACCAGGTCACCCACCATGGAGGTGGTAGGAAATTAGATAGCCCAGAAGACTACTGCACTGAGGGTGGAAAGTCCTATGCTATTAAAGAAACAGGATGTATACAACAATTCTTTAGGCACTGCTCATGCATGACAGAGTGCAGCTATCATTTGTCTGGTACAGTGCAATATTTATCAGCTGTATGTATATCACAACATTAGTTAGTGGGGAGTTACAGATGCAGACAAACCTTTAATATCCTCTTGGTGATTGTGTCACCGTGACTGGATCTCATTCACAGGGAACAAATAGGTACAATTAAAACAGCAATTTCAATGGCTGATGAAGACAGTCATAAGAGACGAAAAAAGTTGCTGGACGATAACAATGCTTACTAAGCTCACTGCAAATCTCCAACAATTATTATTCTAAATCTGATACTCTATTTGTACTAACTCCATCAACATTGCTAATACTGCTGCATAACATTGATGTGTATTATGCATGTAATATTTGTACTAACTCCATCAACATTGCTAATACCGCTGCATAACATTGGTGTGTATTATGCATGTAATATTTGTACTAACTCCATCATTGCTAATACTGCTGCATAACATTGATGTGTATTATGCATGTAATATTTGTACTAACGCCATCAACATTGCTAATACTGCTGCATAACATTGGTGTGTATTATGCATGTAATATTTGTACTAACTCCATCAACATTGCTAATACCGCTGCATAACATTGATGTGTATTATGCATGTAATATTTGTACTAACTCCATCATTGCTAATACTGCTGCATAACATTGATGTGTATTATGCATGTAATATTTGTACTAACGCCATCAACATTGCTAATACTGCTGCATAACATTGGTGTGTATTATGCATGTAATATTTGTACTAACACCATCAACATTGCTAATACCGCTGCATAACATTGGTGTGTATTATGCATGTAATATTTGTACTAACTCCATCAACATTGCTAATACTGCTGCATAACATCAGTGTATTATGCATGTAATATTTGTACTAACCCCATCATTGCTAATACTGCTGCATAACATTGATGTGTATTATGCATGTAATATTTGTACTAACGCCATCAACATTGCTAATACCGCTGCATAACATTGGTGTGTATTATGCATGTAATATTTGTACTAACTCCATCAACATTGCTAATACTGCTGCATAACATCAGTGTATTATGCATGTAATATTTGTACTAACTCCATCAACATTGCTAATACTGCTGCATGACATTGATGTGTATTATGCATGTAATATTTGTACTAACTCCATCAACATTGCTAATACTGCTGCATGACATTGATGTGTATTATGCATGTAATATTTGTACTAACGCCATCAACATTGCTAATACCGCTGCATAACATCGGTGTATTATGCATGTAATATTTGTACTAACTCCATCATTGCTAATACTGCTGCATAACATCTGTGTATTATGCATGTGATATTTGTACTGCTATGCTCATACTATGGATGTAAATTATCATCACTGTTGTACTCAAACTATTTTCCTGCACTGTGACTGCATATATACTCTGTATTCTGCATGTTATTTCTTGTAAATATTTTAATGTATGTGGAGCTTTTCTCCCCGGGCCTCCACTTAAAATGGGCTTATCTAAGCCCAGTGGACTTTCCATGTGAACAATGTTAATAAATAAGTAGACAAGTAAATAAATGAGAGTCCTTAATGCTGTGTAGCTTTGCAACTTGGACTGATTAATACTATTACACTCTGGGATACAAAGTAAAGCATTTGTATGTGGTATATTGTATGTACAGATCGTGACTGATCTTTAAAAAAAAAAAAAATTTAATTTTTATGATGGAAGATGACCCCCTTTTTTCATTATTATTGTGACTTTGAAGTTAGGTACAAAAAAGTAAGGTGGTAAGGGAGGACAGAAAAAATCTCCATGTACCAGGATTTTCTATTAAGGTTCATATAATCAGAATGTAAATAATCGACTGGTATTGTTATAAATATGAGAAAACTCAGGTGTGTCTAACAACACGCACATTAATTTATTTGTCCATTGTTAACCGGGTTAGTCTACTGGGCTGGGGGCCCATTTTCAGTGGAGACCCGAGGAGAAAAGCTCCACAAACATGATAAAGATGTTAAAAATACACACATATCATAACAAACCCAATTAACATTGCAAGTTTAAAAATATCAAAAAGGGTAAGATAAAGAGACTTGTGGGTAACAACATTAATGCTGTGTAGATAATCATTACAAGTATACATTTTGTGCATGTACAACAACAGAATGATAGAGGTCGACTTGGTGGAACAAAAATAGAAGACTAGCAAATGGAGTGAAGACTGAAGAATAACTGAAGAGCAAAGAGTGGCTTCTGTGTCGGTTACAGTGGGTGGGGTGGAAGGAGAGGGGGTAAAGTTAGAGTGGAGTGACGGAAATGAGGAGGAAAGAGTTGGGGTAGCCAGGGAAACAAGTAAAATAGGGGGGGGGGCAAAGGTGGGAGGAACATTTAGATTTGAGTGCTCCGTGGTGTAGCTATGCATCCACAGGACTGTAAGTATATATAATGTATGAAGGGAATAGTTCTGGTGTGGTAGTGGCAGATTAGATGGGGTGGTGGCAGTTCAGAGGGAGAGTTGGGTAGGTATTTTTTCTGCTTTTTTTTTTTTTTTTTGAACAAGAGCAAAGACTGGATTTGTTGTATGTTAAGCTTGGAGTTTGTTTCAGGTTTCAGATATGGAACATGTATAAAGTAGTTTTGTTGGACTTGTAGGTGTTCAGTAGTGCTTGGTCAGTGCTATGAAGAGATTGTGCAGGTTTGTAGAGGGATAGGAGGGTGGACATGGAGGGACAGATTTCAGGTTTGTAGAAAAGAGGTTATGCAATTTGTAGCTGTGAAAGTTGGAGTAGTTGTGATTACTTGAGCCATTGAAGTTTTTTTAGTGTGAGGCAGTGATAGGCTTTGCAGGGGAGAATACAGGCAAATCTGGCTTTCTGGTTGTAAGTTTGTTCTAGTTTGGTTAGGAGAGTTGCTTGGATGTGTGTGAATATAGGGGAAGTGTTGAGTAGGCAGGGGAAAAATAGGCTTGGGCAAGTGAGGTCCTAGCAGTCTTAGTTAATGTTTTGTATCGATACAGCAAACCTATTTGTTGATAGACTGTAGAATGTGATGCTCAAATTTCAGCTGGTCATCAATAGCGATTCCTAGAAGTGTTGTAGTGGAGTCTGCATAGATACTGGTGTTGTCAAGATAAGAGAGACTGAAAGAGGTTTTAAGATGAAGATTTGGGGAGGAAAAATAGGACTTTGGTTTTCTTTGGGTTACGGATTCGCTGGTTGTCAGTTAGCCAGGAAGTCTGCGTTAGAGAGTGGAGGTCAGTGGGATGTTAGAGAGGGTGATTAGGGTAGAATCATCAGCATAAGAGGTCAGTGGGATGTCAGAGAGGGCAATTAGGGTAGAATCATCAGCGTAAGAGGTCAGTGCGGTTATCAGAGAGGGTAATTAGGGTAGAATCATCAGCGTAAGAGGTCAGTGGGGTTGTCAGATAGGGTGATAAGGGTAGCATCATCAGCATATTGGATTAGTGAAGATGAGGTACAGACAGAGCGAGGATTGTTGGAGAAAATATTAAAGAAAAGGGGGCCAAGGATGGATCCTTGAGGGACACCAGTTTGGATAGGTAAGAAGGGTGAGTAGGAAGTCTGCCATTTAACAGACTGCTGTAGATCATTAAGACAGCTGGAGAAAAGGATAGTGGAGGTGAAGAGGGTTAGTTTGCATAGTTTAGAGAGGAGTTTAGGGTGGGAGACTGTGTTGAAAGCTTTAGAGAGTTTGAGGAAGACATTATATGGGTTTACTGTTGTCCCTTGCTTCCGCAACAGTCTGGGTAAAAGATAGCAGGGCTGTGGATGTGCTGTGGTGAGGTCTAAATCCATGCTGAGAGGAAGTAAGGAGGTTTTCATGAAGTAAATAGGACATAAGTTGCATTTGAATGCATTTCTCAAGAATTTTTGAGAGAGAGGAGAGGATGGCTACTGGTTGGTAATTGGTAGGTTCGGTGGAGTTACCTCCCTTGTGAAGTGGAATAGTATAGAAGAATTTCCAGATCTCAGGGACTGAGGATTATTTGATAGAATGGTTAATAAGAATTGAGATGGATATGCTATAGAGTCGGCAGCAAGTTTAAGAAATTTTGGGGGTAGGTTGTCATAAAAGGGTGAGCATGGTTTCAGTTTTAGCAGAATGGATTTGATATAGGCAGTGGAAACAGGTTTCAGGGAGAAGGCTGGGTGGTCAAGGGGGTTAAAGGCAGTTTTTAACTTTAGTCTGGGTGGTTAGTTTTCTGATAGAGGCTATAGTAATATATATGTTACCATCCTACCTAATCCTTCTAATACCACTTCCTACTCTCCTAGAACTAAATACACCATCACTGCCTCCTATAGTTCCACAGCTCTGTTGAACTATTTGAACTACTTAACAGTTACCTTTGGCTGCTTTTTTTTTTTTTTTTTTTTTTTAGAAAAAAGTGTTTATATTGCTACAAACTATACTGATGTAGTCTCTCATTGTTAACCTTTTCTTATCATATTTACTTTGTATTCCTATGAGATAATCTGTAATGTATATGTACAATGTGTACTATGTATTTGTATTTTCTGGAGCTTTTCTCCCCAAAACACCATTAAAAATGGGCTCCTTAAGGCCCAATGGACTATCCTGGCAAACAAACTGCAAATAAATTAATAAAAATAAATATAAAGTAGTTATTTAAAAGAGTGGCAGTTTTAAGATGGGTTTTGTCAGGGAAGGGGTTGGGGTAGAGGTTTTACTAGGATGGAGTAGTTTGCCAGAATTTTTTTGGGAATAGAAAACTGGGTGGATTGGGCTCCATGACAGAATTATGTTTTGCCCTGAATAATAAGTTATTTAGTGATGTTTCTGAGCTATTTATATTTAAGGATGACAGTTGAAGATTTTGACTTAGACCATTGTTTCCAGGTATTGTCTCTAAGTTTCATGGCGGAAAGGGTATCTTTGGAGAGCCAGGGAATGGAATTTGGTTTGATCCTAATTTTCTTAATGGGAGCGACGGCATTTAGTAGGTTTAGGAAAATGTTGTTAAATTCAAGAACGGCATCATTTAGAGGAAGGTTATACAGGTGAGACCAGTTGATCAGGGAGAGTTGGTTAAAAATTTCCACATTGAATTTGGACAGGTTATGGTACTGTCTATAGAGGTGGGTTTTAGGGGTTTGAGGAGGTAGCCCTATTATCGAGATAGGGAGGTGATCACTTATAGAGTCTGGTAAGGTGATAGGATTGTGATACTGACTGAGATTGTAAGATCTAATCAAGTATGGAGCTGGAGGTTTTGTGTATGCAAGTGGGAGAAGAAATAAGTTGACTGAAGCTGAATAGGTTAGAGGAACTGGGGGGGGGGGTTGGGGGAGAGCTTGTTCCAATCAATATTAACATTGCCTAATATGATTGTCTCATATGATATATTTTGGAAGATCCAATACAAGATATTTTCAAGGACTGGAATATTGTTGCTAGGGGTATGTAGACAGACACTATGGCCAGTATTTTTATGAGGGTTAAGATGATAGTTAAAGATAAGTTCTGCTGGAGAGAAGTCTGGGAGTGGTAAGGAGAGTGGGGAGAGGTTAACTTGTCTGAGTGTAGGATGGTGACACCTCCCCCTTTTTTAGGAAGCCTATCCTGCCGGAAGATGTTGTATCTGGGAGGTAGAATTTCGGAATTTGTATTATGTGGTTTTAGGCAAGTTTCTGAGAGAGTTCAGATGTGGGGAGAGTGGTGGGCAATCCAAGCATGAAATTCTGTAAATTTTGTTTGGAAGACTTTATAGTTTTATGGAATAGAGTGATATGCATTTAAGTAGAGAGGAAAGGGGTTGGTACCTTGTGGGTGTGGCAGTGCTGGTAGTGTTGGTGGGAGGAGATGGACAGGGATTGGGGTAGATGTCCCCATCTGGTAAAAGTGTAGTATGAAATGGGGTTAGTTTGGTGAAAACACAATGTTGCAGGCAGTGGATGTGAGTCTATGTTTGAGAGAGGAATTCTAAACCCAAAGAAGACTAAACTTTTGCTCTTCATCCCTAAAACTATGAATCACTTTAAACCCTAAAACTATGAATCAGCTTAAACCCTCTTTCTCTATCTTTTTCCTTAACAATACACCTATCACAGTTGAAACTCACACCAAACGTATTGGGGTTATCATTGGTGATCAGCTGAAATTTGACCTACATGTCCTTAGTAACATTAAGAACACCCACCAAAAACATGGACTCCTCTATAGGAATAAAAAGTTCTTATCCAGTAAAGCTAAGGCAGCCCTAGCCCATGCCTACCTACTCCCAACCCTCCTCTACAGCTCTCAAATTCTTACCAACTTACAAGTCACACTTCTCTCTAAACTAACATCCACTTACAATAAGGTGGCCAAATTTGCTGCTGAACTCGCTTAGCATTCCCATCACTGCTTAGCACTCAGGAAACTAAACTGGTTAGAGTTTCCCCACAACCTTCTCCTCCCACACCTTCAGGTAATTCATTCTATACTGTACCAGCCCTCTTTCTGTCCTAGTATTTCCTCTATCATATCCCCCTACTCCTCACTTAGAACACTTCAGAGCTCAGAACAACAACATGTCACTATATACAACCCCAAAATTAAAATCGCCAGGAACCTTTTCAGCTCTTCCCCAGCTGAGAGTTGGAATAAACTTCCTTTGGAAAGTGGAACTACTAAGTCTAAACAACAGTTCAGAAAAGCTGTAAAAAAGCATTTAAGTAATATATGGCTATGTCTGTGTAATCACGCCCCTGGCTATGTCTGTGTAATCACGCCCCTGGCTATGTCTGTGTAATCACTCCCCTGGCTATGTCTGTGTAATCACTCCCCTGGCTATGTCAGTGCAATCACCCCCTGACTGACCTGGCTATGTCAGTGCAGTCACCCCCCTGACTGACCTGGCTATGTCTGTGTAATCACCCCCCTGACTGACCTGGCTATGTCTGTGTAATCACTCCCCTGGCCATGTCAGTGCAATCACCCCCTGACTGACCTTACTCTCTGCCTCCTTTACTCTCACTATTCTATACACATACCGCCTCACTCCCCTTCTTCTCCACCAGTGTGTTACTAGATTACCCTTACTAGTTCTATCCTCTGCAGCTTTTTAGCCGATTCTGATGATGAATAATTTCTGCCGATATATGTACATTTTTGACTATGTATTCCACTTTGATGTACTTATTATTCATTTGTATTCTCATGTCTATTATTGTAAACTCTTGTTTTTTACCCTTAGTAACTCTTGCAATGTAGCTATATAGTAGCTATATATTATGTATATGTACTTTGTTAATCACATAGATGTGTATGTGGAGCTTTTCTCCTCGGGTATCCACTGAAAAAAGGACTCTTGCTCAGTTGGACTAAAACGGTCAACAAATTTCAAATAAAGAAAATTTTACTTTATGAAGCTGAATGTAGAAGAAATTAAGAGAATTAATATTAATCACTTACTAATTTTATGGAAAAGGTCTGCAAGTGAAATACAGAAGTGCAGACTACAATTAGCATTCAAGCCAAATACATCTTTCCCATGTTCTGTCACTGTATTTGCACTTTCTGGAGGCATTCATTTAAATGCAGGCCCTGCCTTAGGTACTATCCATTTATTCCTTCACTGGACATATGCAGTTTAAATAACAATGCAGGCCCTGCCTTAAGCACTACCATTTATTGCTTCACTGGACACACACAGTTTAAATAACAATGCAGACCCTGCCCTACGTACTACCATTTATTGTTTCATTAGACACATGCAGTTTAAACAATGCAGGCCCTGCCTTAAGTACTACCATTTATTGCTTTGCTGGACACATGCAGTTTAAATAATGCAGACACTGGCCTTTAGTAGTACCATTTGTTGCGTCCATAGACTCATGCAGTTTAAAAAACAATGCAGACCCTGCCTTAAGCACTACCATCTATTGCTTCACTGGACACATGCAGTTTAAATAAAGCAGGGTCTGCCTTAAGTAATCGAATTTATTGCTTTGATGGACACATGCAGTTTAAATAATGCAGGCCTTGCCTTGAGTACTACCATTTATCGCTTGCCTGGACACACAGTTTATATAACAATGCAGGCCTTGCCTTAAGTACTACCATTTATTGCTTCGCTATACATATGCAGTTTAAATAACAATGCAGGCCCTGCCATAAGTATTTCCATTTATTGCTTCACTGGACACATGCAGTTTAAACAATGAAGGCCCTGCCTTAAGTACTACCATTTATTGCTTCGCTTGACGCATGCAGTTTAAACAACAATGCAGGCCCTGCCTTAGGTACTACCATTTATTGCTTTGATGGACACATGCAGTTTAAATAATGCAGGCCTTGCCTTGAGTACTACCATGTATTGCTTGCCTGGACACACATAGTTTATATAACAATGCAGGCCTTGCCTTAAGTATTACCATTTATTGGTTCGCTGGACACATGCAGTTTAAATAACAAATGGGTACAGGCTGAAATGTGGGTTTTCTATCTTAGTCCATCACTCATAGCCATTTTAGAATCCTGTCTTAAAGCCTCCCACATCATTCCTTATTTTACCCCAATCTGAACACTCTAAATTTCAAACAGAAAAGCCATTGTTCTTACAAGGGGAAGAAAGCACAGAAAGGCACAAGTTTTTCTCCTAATCAGTCAACAAAAGCAATATAGCCTCATATTTGAATCCTAGCTGGACTTTAATTAAATTGTAGCATGGTGATGAGAATGTAATGCAGTTCTACAGCTTGCATACCCCATTCCCCAGTCACTGTTCCAGCTTTAGAAAAGGATCTTACTTCAAATACAAATCTCACTCCAAAGGTAAGAACTCAATATGTGGAGACTTCAGATCATGTGGAATTCCTTCCTACATCATCTTCTGAATAGGCAACAGAATAGTCTACATCTCTGCTCAAGTGGAGTAGTAGATTTATCCCAAGATGCAAATGGGGATTTAGTCTCTAGTCAGCAGTAAAGACAGGTTTATCTACCTTAGGGACCGGATGATTAATGCACGCTTAATACTAGTGAGTATTGTCCCAGTAGCGAGGGAAAGATCAAATATATGAACCATGGATTTTGACAAGCAGCACACACTAGAGGTCATTATTTTAGTTTATAAATAATAAAAGTTAGGGTTGAATTTATAGTCAGTGGTTATTAAGTGTTTTGGATTTGTTTGCAGTACAGTGCTTTAGAAAAGAAAGGTGGATAGTCAATGATCTTAGTGTGATAGAGTTGGTGAAGTGAAAGGAAGGAGGAGTCACTTCTGTCTGAGTCGGTGGAGGTATTGGTGTATCCATGCCTGCACTGCATCATGAGATAACCTGAAAGAATACAAAGATCTTAGACAGGTTTTGTTTGAGGTGATAAATTCTTATCTGATGAAGTCTTTTTGTTTGAAACAAAATTGCTTATCATTTCTTTATGAATAAATAATTGTTGGTGCTTGCCAAGACTCATTCAGATATATATATATATATATGTAGGGAACAGATGGAGGAGACCCTGGAGAGATGGAGATGTGCTCTAGCGAGAAGAGGAATGAAGGTCAGCAGGACTAAGAGAGAATATATGTGTGTGAATGAGAGGGAGGATAGAGGAATAGTGAGTATGCAAGGAGTAGAGGTGGCGAAGGTGGATGAGTTTAAATACTTGGGGTCAATAGTTCGAGTAGCGGTGAGTGTGGAAGAGAGGTGAAGAAGAGAGTACAGGCAGGATGGAGTGGGTGGAGAAGAGTGTCAGGAGTGATTTGTGACAGACGAGTACCTGTAAGAGTGAAAGGGAAGGTCTACAAGAGGGTAGTGAGACCAGCTATGTTGTATGGGTTGGAGACAGTGGCATTAACAAAAAGGCAGGAGTTTGAGCTGGATGTGGCAGAATTAAAGATGTTAAGATTTGCACTGGGTGTGATGAGGGTGGACAGGATTAGGAATAAGTATATTAGAGGGTCAGCCCAGGTTGGAAGGTTTGGAGACAAAGCCAGAGAGGCACGATTACGTTGGTTTGGACATGTGCTGAGGAGGGATGCTGGGTATATTGGGAAAAAGATGCTAAGGATGAAGCTGCCAGGTAACAGCAAAAGAGGAAGGCCTAAGATAAGGTTTATGGATGTGGTGAGAGAGGACATGCAGATGGCTGGTGTGACAGAGCAAAATGCAGAGGACAGGAAGAAATGGAAACGGGTGATCTGCTGTGGCGACCCCTAACGGGAAGAGCCGAAAGAAGATGATGATGATTTCTCTGGCCAGGGCTAACAGGTATCCTTATTCCGAGATCTAAATAGTCTTTTGATCCAGTCTTGGATCCCTTTCTTCTAGACAAACTCACGAACCTTAATTTCTCCACCTCTGTCATTGCCTGGTTTAATACCCACCTCACAGATCCACTTCAGTCAGTAAAATGGATGCCTGCTCTCTCTCCTCCTCTCCCTATCAAAATGGGTGCCCCAAGGATCTATTCTTGGTCCCCTACTCTTCAATATTTTTACTAATCAATTCTACACCTTCTGCCCTCAGTCATCCCACATCCAATATGCTGATAACTCTACAGTCGTCTGCCCTCAGTCATCCCGCATCCAATATGCCGATAACTCTACAGTCGTCTCCATTACCAACACCTTCTCTGACCTTGAATTCTTTTATTCAGAAACCCTTCAACTCTGTTGAATCCTGGCTCTCTAAAAGTCAGCTAATTCTGAATCCTAAAAAAACTACAGTCTTACTTTTTCTCTCCAAGAACCTACATAACCTTAAATCCACTTTTGCTATCGACTCTCTAAATAAAACCCCTATCATAGTTGAACCCAAAATTAAACTTATAAGGGTCCTGATAGATGACCGACTGAAATTTGATTTGCATGTTAATAATTGTATTAAGAATACTCATCAAAAACTTGGCCTGTTATATAGAAATCAAACAAACCTAAAGTCTCCCTCTCTCATGCCTATTTCCTACCAAGCCTTCTACAGAGCTCTCGATCCCTCTCCAACCTCCAAACCTTTCTACTAACTAAACTAAAAATACCTATAACAAAGAGGCCAGATTTGCTGCAAATCAAAGCTATCAATGTCATCACTGCCTCTCTTTAAAACAAACTGGCTTGAATTACCCCACTAGCTCCTCCCCTTCAGATAGTCCACTCCATCTTGTACCAACCACATTTGTGTCACAACCTTTGTCCTCTAATCTCCTTCGAGAACTGTCTGAAGCTTGGACCAAAACCTACTACAAATCTATAAACCTAAAAGCAAAATTGGTAAAAACTTCTATAGATACTACCCTACCATCTCTTGGAACAAACTCCCATTTGAAATTAGATCACTTAAGCAACTCAATAAATTTAAATCAGTTACCAAAAATTACCTAAAACGTCAATGGCCTTGCCACTGTACTCACCCTCCATAAACTATCTGCCATTCACTGCTTTTATTTCTGCTCTGCGTTAGAGCTGTTAGACATCCTACGTATCTAATTTTTCTGTTACCTTATCCTTAAATACTGTCTTTTTGCATACTGTCTCTATGCATCTCACTCAAGGCAACCTCCTTGACTGTATTTCAAACTTAATATACTGCATATTGTTCCTGCACATAACTTACATGTATTGAACTTTGAAAAAAGTCCCTATGCTTTTACTGTTTCCTACTTAAAAATGTTAATGTTTTTCTTTTTATATTGTTTTTGTGATTTTTACTTATACAACTATATTTTCCTTATAGAATGGCATTTTTAAATGTGTGGAGCTTTTCTCCCCACATCTCCACTGAAAAACATCCATCAGCTCAGCCATACTAACCCAGTCAGCAAATGTAAAATAAACAAATAAATAGATGCTGCATCCAACACAGTTTAGTTTTGTCAAAGGCAGGTCATAACTATTCAACCTGGTGAACTTCATCCAAAAGGTCAATAAAGCGATGGACAACAGCTAAGTGGTGCATACTGCCCACCATGACCTGGTCAAAACATATGCCACAATATCACACTTGCCCGTTGTAGACACACAAAACATTTAAACCCTTATGTTTCTCACCGATTAGCCAGCTGGCTCTAGGATAGGATCAGACTAGTTAAGATAGGGGAGTCTAGCTGTACAGAAAATGCCGGTCACTACTGGAGGTCCTCAAGGCTCAGTACTGGGGTTAGTCCTTTTTACCATCTACTTGTCTGTAGTAAAGGCCAACATTAAAGGCCACTGGCTGAACATGTTTACAGACGATTGCAAACTAGGTGCAGTTATAAAATCCCCCAAAGACACCAATACCCTCTAAGAGGGCCTAACACAGACCAATAACTGGTGCCAGAGCCATGTTCTAAAACTCAGTGTCAAGAAATACACAATAGTATCCTTTCAGAAGATGACTACTCCTGGAAACTACCACACTAATAATAATAATAATACACCCCAAAGAGGAGGCCCGGTTGTCAGAGATTTAGGAATGCATGTAGACAGTCACCTGACCTTTTAACAATAAAGGGTCTGTGGTAGCAAGGAAATCATTCTGTAGACAGTCACCTGACCTTTTAACAATAAAGGGTCTGTGGTAGCAAGGAAATCATTCTGTGCTGAGCAACTTATAAGCAAAGGTTATGGCATCTAAGTACAAGGATATCATTCTGATGCTGTAGACCACCCTCAACATACCAGTCTCTGACTACAACACCCTTTCTCACATACTAGTCTCTGACTACATACCAGTCTCTGACTACAACGCCCCTTCTCACATACCAGTCTCTGACTACAATGCCCCTTCTCACATACCAGTCTCTGACTACAGCGCCCCTTCTCACATACCAGTCTGACTACAGCGCCCCTTCTCACATACCAGTCTCTGACTACAGTGCCCCTTCTCACATACCAGTCTCTGCCTACAGCGCCCCTTCTCACATACCAGTCTGACTACAGCGCCCCTTCTCACATACCAGTCTGACTACAGCGCCCCTTCTCACATACCAGTCTGACTACAGCGCCCCTTCTCACATACCAGTCTCTGACTACAGTGCCCCTTCTCACATACCAGTCTCTGACTACAGCGCCCCTTCTCGCATACCAGTCTCTGACTACAACGCCCCTTCTCACATACCAGTCTCTGACTACAACGCCCCTTCTCACATACCAGTCTCTGACTACAATGCCCCTTCTCACATACCAGTCTCTGACTACAACGCCCCTTCTCACATACCAGTCTCTGACTACAGCGCCCCTTCTCACATACCAGTCTGACTACAGCGCCCCTTCTCACATACCAGTCTCTGACTACAGTGCCCCTTCTCACATACCAGTCTCTGCCCCTTCTCTATGTACTTGACAGGTTTATGCATCAAATGGACCATCCACAGAGGTTACTCACAAACAACACAGGCAGTAAACAAAATGTCCTACTCAAACCGCTTCAAAACCCTATAACAGTACTTAGTCCCCCACAGACTGCTGAGAGGCAATCTATTCCTGGAATGCAGAACATCCTCTGATCCTACTCTTATGGACCTGTTGCATATGTACAAAACAAATAGCATCAGAATTACCTGATCTAAGAACTAAAATCTTGTCTGAAGCATAAATGGGACATGGAGGGACAGGTATGTGCCTCAGAGACTACCCCTTCTGTGGAGCAGGCTTCCCATCCACATGAAGCAGAGGCCTTACCTAATCCAATTAAAGTACAACTCGGACCAATGGAAAGGAAATTTGAAATGTACACCTGGTCTTTAACACTTATGTCTCTATTTGACAGAGCCCACCTGTAAATGCTTGACAATGCATGACAAGCCTACATATAACCCCATGGTATCAAACCTTGTCAGATACATTTGGTAAACATGGATAGGCTTAAAATAGACTCCAGAGGGGGTTAGCCTACTACCCTGATATAAACATATAAATATTCACTTGTACAGATTTCTGGTAACTTGTAGTTTGCAATTAGGTATTTAAACAACACTTGGAAAGAATGTTAACATGATTCTCTTAACACATCGGAATAGTAATGCAACCTGGACCTAAAATTGTACAATAGAATTTTAAGAAATGAAACCAAGGCATGGGAGTATATAAATCTTTAGGTTCAGCATCTTGGCAAGCAATATATATATCACAATGTCATCTGCAAACATCATAATCTCGTCTGTCAACCTGTCCAACACCATTGCAAATAAGAAAGGGCTCAGAGCTAATCCTTGATGTAACCCCACCTCCACCTTAAACGTATCCATCACTCCCACCGCAGACTTCACCACTGTCACACTACCCTCGTACATATCCTGTACCACTATTACATATCCTGTACCACTATTACATACTTTTCTGACACTCCTGACTTCCTCATACAATACCACAACTCCTCTCTAGGCACCCTGTCATATGCTTTCTCTAAGTCTACAAACACACAATGCAACTCCTTCTGACATTCTCTGTACTTCTCCATCAACACTCTCAGAGCAAAGATCACATCTGTAGTGCTCTTTCCCAGCATGAAACCATACTGCTGATCACTAATCATCACATCCCTTCTTAACCTTGCTTCCACTGCTCTTTCCCACAACTTCATGCTGTGACTGATCAATTTAATCCCTCTGTAGTTACTACAGCTCTGTACATCACCCTTATTCTTAAAGTCGGTACCAAAACACTTTTTCTCCAGTCCTCAGGCATCCTCTCACTTTCCAAGATTTCATTAAACAATCTAGTTAAAAACTCCACTGCCATTTCACCTAAACACCTCCATGCTTCCACAGGTATGTCATCTGGACCAACAGCCTTTCCATTCTTCATCCTCTTCATAGCTATCCTTACTTTCTCCTTACTAATCCATTGCACTTCACGATTCACTATCTGCACAGCATCCAACCTTCTCTCCCTCTCATTCTCTTCATTCATCAACCCCTCAAAGTACTCTTTCCATCTCCTCAACACACTCTCCTCGCTTGTGAGTACGTTTCCCTCATTATCCTTTATCACCTTTACCTGCTGCACATCTTTACTAGCTCGATTCCTCTGTCTAGCCAATTGGTACAGGTCCTTTTCTCCCTCCTTAGTGTCCAACCTTTCATACAACTCTTCATATGCCTTATCCTTAGCCTTCGCCACCTCTCTCTTTGCCGTGCACCTCATCTCCTTATACTCCTGCCTACTTTCTTCATCTCTCGGACAATCCCACTTCTTCTTTGCCAACCTCTTTCTCTGTATACTCTCCTGTACTTCCTCATTCCACCACCATGTCTCCTTGTCATCCTTCCTCTGTCCAGATGTGATACCAAGCACCTTTCTAGCCGTCTCCCTTACTAGCTCTGTTGCAGTTACCCAGCTATTTGGTAACTCTTCACTGCCACCCAGTGCCTGCCTTAACTCATCCCTGAAGTCGACCTCACAATTACCCTTTTTCAACTTCCACCATTTGATCCTTGGTGCTGCCCTCACACTCCTCCTCCTCTTCTTGATCACCAACATCATCCTACAAACCACCATCCTATGCTGCCTAACTACACTTTCTCCGGTCACCACTTTACAGTCTCCAATCTCCTTCAAACTGGCCCTCCTACATAAGATATAATTCACCTGTGTGCATCTTCCTCCGCTCTTGTATGTCACCCTATACTCCTCCCTCTTGTTAAAATACGTATTCACCACAGCCATGTCCATCCTTTTCGCAAAATCCACTACCATCTGACCTTCTGTATTCCTTTAACACCATACCTACCCATCACTTCCTCATCACCTCTGTTCCCTTCACCAACATGCTCATTGAAATCTGCTCCAATCACCACTCTCTCTCACCCTTGGGTACAGTCATCACCACTTCATCCAATTCACTCCAAAATGTTTCTTTCTCATCCTTTGCACACCCTACTTGTGGAGCATATGCACTAACAACATTCATCATTACACCATCAATTTCCAGCTTCATAAACATCACTCTATCCGACACTCTTTTCACCTCCAAAACACTTTTTTCCTTCAGAATAACTCCTACGCCATTTATCCTCCCATCCACACCATGATAAAACAATTTGAACCCACTGCCGATACACCTAGCCTTACTTCACTTCCATCTGGTCTCTTGCACACACAATATACCAACCTTCCTTCTGTCCATCATATCAGCTAGCTCTCTCCCTATACCAGTCATACTACAAACATTCAAAGTTCCGACCCTCACTACCACAGTCCTAGCCTTTCTCCTCTCTTCCTGCCTTCAGCCATGCCTTCCGCCTCATCTCCTCTTTCGGCCAACAGTAGCCCAATTTGCGCCAGCACCCTGTTGGCTAACAATACTGGTGGCAGTCATTGTTAACCCGGGCCTCGACCGAGCCGGTATGTAAATAGTAACTGGTGATTGCATGAAAATTTTGGTGAAGTTTTACACCGGATGCCCTTCCTGATGCAACCCTCCCCATTTATCCGGGCTTGGGCTGGCACAAAGAAATGCACTGGCTTGAGGAATAGTGTTGATAAAGGAAAGGAGGGCTGTAGTGGTGCTATGTTTTAGGCGAAAGCCATGTTGTGTGGGAGTGAGCAGATTTTCTTGTAATAGATGTTCCATGACTTGCTTATGCACGCATTTATCTAAGGTGACAGGATGGCAATGGATCCGAAATTGGTGATATCTATAGAGTTACCCCTTTTGTGTATAGGTAGGGTATAGAATTATTTCCAAATACAGGGGACTTTAGATTCAGAGACTGATCTGTTTATTAGTATCAAGACTGGGACAGCTAGAGAATCTGCTGCAATCTGGAGGAAATAAGGCAGTAGATGGAGAACAGGGTTTTAGTTTGTGAAGAACAGATTTTATATAGCTGGTAGGTATTGGTTTAAGGCAAAAATATGGTATCAGAATTCTGAGTTGAGGGAGGATGAGGTGTTTTTTTTGTCAGAAATTAAGAGGGCAGGACCTATCATCTTACTAATGGAATCAATAAAGTAGGAACTGAAGATAGATGCAATCTCTTGGGGTATATTTGTTGGGCAGGGATTTGGAGATGAGGGGTTATCAGGATAAAGTATTTGATTGACCGAGTGCCAGAATTTCTTGGGATTTAATCTTTGCAAAGTGGTAGGGTTGTTATAGAACTCTTTTTTGTATTTGCTGATAAGTTGAAGGTTTCCTATTCTTTCCATGGATTTGCATAAGAGACCAGTGAGATGTGTAGACCTGTCCAGTTAATGGATCCATAGATGGCCCAATCATTTGCAATCCTGTATTCACTTGTTACACAGCCTGTCTGGAGGCTATGGTCAGATAGTGATTCTAGTGGTACTAAAAGGTCATGTTTCATGCCATTAAGGATGCACCCTGGGGTAATATCAGGGCCCATCAATGCTGGGTTCTTGGCCTTAGAGAGCATAATGAGGTTTTGTTCTATAGTGATATTTATGGTTGGAGATATTTCCTGAGGGGCATCTGGGATAGAGAGGGTAATAAAGTTGGGGCTAAATCTCTTGCCTAGAAAATATCTTCCTGCTCAGCATAGGTCACTCCAGTTGCAACTAGTTTGATGCATTTTTGTTTATTGGCTTTGAAGTTGCTGCCATACCATAGATGCCCTCTTATCTAGCCTCTCTTTAAACGGGTTTATATTACTTACTCAAACGGTCAGAATGTCAAGTACCCTTCCATCGACACCCAAGTGTCAAATGTCCTCTTCAGCGAATGGCCACAATGTCAAGTACCCTTCCATCGACACCCAAGTGTCAAATGTCCTCTTCAGCGAATGGCCACATCATCGATTTCTTTCTTTAACTGGCCATCAAATTTCTGCCTCAGCCCTAGGAAAAACAACAGAGAAGACCAACACTTCCACCTCCTCTGGCTAAATAATGACAGACATTTGAGTTTTAGACTTCATATTCATTTGAAAAATGCACACTAACACAAATCCTAATGTCTGGATATGAGGGAGTCTCTACTGTATACAGCTACCTTCTCTTATTTCCACAAACTTTCAGTAACATGACCAGTTCACTGGTGCAATGTTTCTACATTTAGAAAATGCCATTTGAAACAGTGAGTGAAACTTCTAGTTAAACCTGCTGATTATGGATTCTCCCAAGAAGTAAACTTGTGCTTTAAAGACTACCTGTCCAACAGATCTTTTGTTATCTCAAGGTGCAACCAAACTCATAACAACATCTCCAGAACAGGTTATCTTACTGAATGTTTCATGGGATTCCAGGTTAGTTCCACTTCTGCCTATATAAGACTTTTTTGGGACATCTCCCATATCATCTACTTAGCTGAATGTTCCTACAGCCCAACGGGCCACAAAACCTAGGTCAACTAGTCTCTCTCCTTTAAGTTAACTACCCTTCTAATCTCCATTACTTCAGTTCTCCCACAGACTTCTATATACAAAGCTTATATATCTGCATATAGAGATACAGATATACCATGTACATAAATGCTTTTTCTTCCCGAGTGCAAAGCAATCTTTGTAGTAAAATGTATATTGACGGCTGTGTAATTTTATCCATTCACTTTACTGGTTTATGTACTACTGTATTCTTAGCATTGCACATTCTTTGTATTTTATTCACTGTCACTTGTTGTTACCTTATGTACTCGGCACGAGTGGCCCCTTATGTACTCGGCACGAGTGGCCCTGTATTGAACTTGGTCTGAGACTGGAATTGGTCAGAATTTATCAGTAGTCTATACCAGTTAGCATATTCAATAAATAAACAAACAAGCAAAATGTGTACTATTTAAGGGAGTTCACAAGTCTGCACAACATATAAATTCTGTGCTACAATATTATAACATTATTATGCCTTTATCTGCAATTGACACTGTTATAACAAACTTATGATTCACACTAACAAATGTGCTGTTAGGACAGAGTCAACATTCAGTCTGTGCCTCTTATCCAAAAGTAGTAACCATCTCAGGCACAGCCAAATAAATCGTATATCACTGCTCCGTGTATAGCAAACGCCTCTGGAAATCAGCTACCATTTTCAACAGAACACAAATATCTTGGAATCCCTTTCCTTTCCCGGTCACATGGAAATGAGCACTTAGAAAGTTATTCGATAGATTAATGTGGTTTCTCACTAAAAATACAAAGCACAAGACTTAATAGTCTTATGCAGACCAACTGCACACCAACTAAGGGCCCATCTATTTACTCAGTCTCGTATCGTTTTATCGAGAGGGTACTAGTGCCTGACCTATAAGGCATTCTCTGATCCATCCCTGATGAAAGTTGTGAAGCCCCTGCACTAGCCCAGTAATCAAAGAGCCCCAGTCCTCATCACTAGCACAAGTGAGGGATGTGCACATTGGGAGGATGGCAAGTACACACACAGTAAAGTACAATTTCCCTTAAGAGCACACAGAGATCAGTCAGTCTGGGGCTGGTTTCTGCTGCTTTCTCCAGATCCCCAATAAGACTCCCCACTGGCACAGCTATAGAGTTGAGTCCTTAGCCAAGGTTCCAAGCAAAGTCCTCCCAGCACTCTCTCTGTCCAATCAGTGCTTAGTGTCCCTGCTCAAGTGGCTGACACAAACACACACACACACACACACACACACACACACACACACACACACACACACACACACTTTGAGATTTGATTTATACACAAACACACACCTGGGAAAGGCTGTCACAGGTTTACTAGCTATGCCCCCTTCTGCCCAAACCATAAGGTAGTTAGTACTGCCTGCCATCAGAACCCCTTATCAGTTACTTTAAGACCCTTCCCAAAGGGTGACCGATCTTACGGGGTAATGTTACTATTATCCAAATGGTAGGTGTGACCAACAGCAAGGCTAATGGAGTGGCCTATACAGTGTCACCAAATACATATACAAGTTCTCCAAGAGCTTAAATATCTCTAAACAAACCAGCCACAGTTAAAAGGGTTAAATATATTTAGTAATAAAAGAACAAGACAATACTCAATAACTCACAGTGACTACAGAGTTCCAAATCACAGGAAATATTTTAAAACAACATTGCAGGACAGTTTCAAATAAATACAGAAAACATCTAAACTAATCCTACTATATTCCAATCTATCTCCAAGAGAAGTAATGTACCTAAATCTAACTTACAGTGAAAGGCAAATACAGATCAGAAGTGCTGAATATAGATATTTTCAGGTCCAAAGACAAATACAAAATGCACAAACTTTTTCGGAGAGATAGTTCTTAAATTAATATCAAAACACCACTATTTGTCACCAGCATTCAGTTCCCAGGCCAGCAGATACCAACAGACTTTAACATTTCTCTGTGAAAAATATTTATCTCTCAGAAGTTTGCCTAGAATTGGAAGTCATAAGGCAATTAACACTTTTACATTGGAACCTAGTAATTATTTCTGTTTCCAGACGATAGGAAAATCTCTAGCTTTAGACATTGTGTCTGCTTGCTGCACTGAAACTAACTTTTTTTTATAGCACATCGTAAAACACAACTTATTTTCTTGAAGTTTTGCAAGTTAACTCTATATGTTCCAACTTCTACTATTAATATAGTTTATATACATTTCTGTTCTTTTCCAGTAGGAGACACTGTGATTACATTCTTGAAGCAAAGTACATAACATACAGTTCAACACACACTTCTGTACCAGTAGTTTAATATCCACATAACATATAGTTCTCATACATTTGTAAGACAAGCCTATGGATCATATTAATATTCACAAATGACATTGGAATTCCAGACAGCTGGGCTGGCAGTGCCACATTTCTATATAAATCATATTAATATTTTCAAGCGACATATAATGGTTTACAAAATTCCAGCCAGCTGGGCTGGCAGCATTTCAGTTCGTCACAAAAGTGTTACATATTCACAAGAAAAATTATATGCAGGTTATGTATTTCATGGACCTGAACCTTATTTGCTGGAGAAACACATTCATATCCTAAAGGCTACCTTGTCTATGGAATAAACTTCTCATCTTCATAAAATGAAGACCATCCCTCACTCCCTTCAAAAAAGAATTTGGATATATGGATGGGGAACCATAAAGTCACTCCAGGGGTACTGCCTATGTCCCTTATGGACTGAGTCGGTCTGTAAAATGACTCAGGGCCTTCGACACTCAAAGATGTACTATCCTGATACTATCTCATCCCATATCTGGGGAATAAAGATACAACATTATCATATCCTGGGTATTATTTCCTAAGCTTGTGCCACTATTCTAGTAATCGTCTATGAACCTGTAGCATTTTAAACTTTGTTTACATTTGTAGCTTGTCAACTGACATCTATGTACTAATTCTTAGATTTAAACAAACATTTCCTATCACTGTTCCCACTGGCAAGTCAATATAGTGCATTACTTTAAAGCACAATTTATTCACTTAGCCAGTGTTAAATAACGTCCATGCTCATCCATTCAAAAAGCTAACTGACCTCCTATTTCTGCCAAGGTTATGTATTTGCTTAATATCCTTACCTTTATAGCCCTAAAGGACAGGTTCTACCCTTCTTCTACAAACACATATCCTGTATTTTATGTTGTATAAAACACTGACGGATTCGGCAACCAGGAAACAAAACCACTTCAAGATTCCATGTAGAAAACTTCTTTATTCAGTAAAATAAACGAGTGGATAAGCGCTTTCACGCACCGAGAGTGCGCTTCCTCAGATCTTCACAATTAAAACAATAAACTCACATAGTATATATACCCAGTAGAAGTTCAATCAAGCATCTAGTTAACTAATTATTCAATTAATTGGTTCACCTTAATTCAATGCAAGGAATCATTTTATACACAAGAAGGCAATGTAAAACAGCTCTAGTTGACTTCTCTTTCTGTTTCATCTATTCTTATGTATGAATGCATCCATAAATAGATAATCATCTCATAAAATAATCTATAAATAAAATATTCTATAAATAAAATATAAGCATATATGTAGTATAATAAAAATCTGTTACAAAAATATATGTTATGAGTTATGTATATATATAAGATGAATTTATCATTTAAACATATATATATATATATATATATATATATATATATATATATATATATCAAAAAGTGTCATAATTAATTATATGTAATGTCAATATTTTTCATAGACTAATGGTCTAAATAAACTATATTGTCTATACGACCAACATATATCTTTATATATATGTGTATCAAAGTCCATAATTATATATATTTACAAAAAATATAAGAAAATATAGAAAAATATATATATGTGAATATTTATAGAAAATTTTTTTTAAATTTTTAAAAATTTTTAAAAATTTTTATTATATATATATGTATATAAATATGTATCAAATGTATATTTTATATGTACTCATATTATATAGTGTATACTCATATAAGTGTAAATCTTGTATATATGTATATATAATATATAAATAAATAAATATAAATAATTATAAATACACATATGAATATAAATAAATAAATAAATGAATTGAGTGAATATTATTACAAAATGTTAAAATCAACCATTAAAACTTGTAAATAAGAGTTATATCATAAGCTAAAATATATCGAGCATGCTTATGTAGGGACAATAAGTCATAATAAAATTGCATATATATGTGTTATCAAATAAACACAAGTATATATTGACCAGACTCAAAGCCAAGAGACATGAACATAACATAATTAATACTTTATTTATATATCCTTCTATCTAGTACTGGTTTGATGCAAATGCTCTGATTCAGACCTGGATGTAGGTGAGCCCCCAATCTTAAAATCCATGATAATTCCACATTTGCCAAAGTATTCATGTTGTCACCCCATCTCTTATTCAGTTCAATTAGTTGTAATACTCTAAATTTAAAGCTGTGCTCCTTATATTCAAATATGTGTTTAGCTAAAGCATTCTTGTCGTTATTTTTCTTTATTTCATATATATGATTGTATATTCTTTGCTTAAACCTTCTCTTGGTTAGGCCAACATAGAATGCTTCACATTTTGTGCATGTCGCTAGATAAACCAAATTCATGGAGTTACAGCTTGCATAAAACCTGGGTTTGAATATGAAGTCCATTTTGGGATGTTTATATATTTGTTCATTACTAATATATCTACACATACTACATCTAGTACATGCAAAAGTTCCCATAGTATTGAAATGTATATGTTTGTTTAGGTTTACTTTACCTTCTTTAAAACACAACAATCTTTTTAAATTGGGGGAATTCTTAAAAAGAAATTTCGGATATTCACCTACTATATTCCTTGTTGTTTCATCTATAGTCAAGAGCTTCCAGTTCTGTTTAATTATATTTCTTAAGTCTAGATTGTCATTAGTATATTGCATCATATATACTACTCTTTCTGTGGTAATAAGAGACGTCCTTTCCTTAGTTTTATGTCTGGTATGAGATGTCTTGTGTCTCATTGTCAACTCATTCATAGAATCATGTGTCGAAAACACTTCATTTCTTATTTCATTGACCATTTTCATGTTGTAACCTCTTTCTAAAAACAATCCTTCCATCTTATCTGCTTCATCTTTAAGTATTTGTTCATTCGCACATAGCCTCCCTACTCTAATAAGCTGACTCTTAACTATGCCTGGAAACACGTATCTAGGATGCATGCTATTATAATGTAAGAGATTATTCACCCAACATGCTTTCCTGTATAAGCTGGTTTCTATTCTGTTTCCTTATATTGTTATATTAATGTCTAGGAAACTAATGTTAGTGTAAGACCAATCCATGGTGAATTTTAGAAACTGGGTTGTAGATTCCAAATCTAATAAAAACATTTTAAAATCATTCAGAGTGCCTTCCCATAGAATCAAAATATCATCTACAAACCTCTTATACATTTTTATATTGTTAATATATCTTATTTCACTAAATAAATGATTCCTCTCCCAATTAAAGACAACCAAATTCGCGTAGGTGTTAGCTACGGGAGTGCCCATAGCTACTCCCCATTGCTGTAAATAATATTTGTCTTTAAATATAAACACATTATTTTCCAATACTGTTTGTAACAGAAGATGTATTAAGATCTGTTCATTAGTATCAAAATCTGTGTTGCAATTGAGAACTTCCATTATAGCTTGCAAACCCTCTTCATTAGGTATACTAGTGAAGAGGTTTTTTACATCTAAAGTTATCAGGTCACATTTATTCAGAGTGTTTGTATTGTTTTCATTAAATCTGTGAATATCTTCTAGAAGATGATATGTATCTTTCAGAATAGAGGGAATAGAGTCTACTATAGGTCTTAATATAGTCTCAAGAGATATGTGGATATGTTGCAGGTGACCCACCCCCTTCCTGAAACAATCGGGCGCATTGGAAGTGGGAGGATTCCCTTATGTACCTTCGGTAAACCTTTCATGGAGGGTATCAATGGTGAATTAATTAATAAAAACTCATATAGCTCTTTATCTACTTGTCTGCACATAAGGAGATCATAGATGTTATCATGCACTTTTTGTATAATCTTTGATATTTCAATGGTAGATATGGCTATATATGTTTTAGTATCATTCAACAGTGTATACATATTCTTATCATATTCAATTGTATCCATAAGAATTATAGCACCTCCTTTATCTGCCGGTTTTATTGTTAACATATCATCTTGTGTTAATTTAGCAAGTGAGGCTACTTCAGAACTAGTCATATTATAATATCTATTCTTTTTAACTTGATGCTTGTTATTTTGCATGTAATATTTGTAAAAATCATCCTCACATATTCTAGTGAAACATTCCACATTACTGGGTAAAGGCGGAGTAAAATTACTTTTCTTTTTCAAAGATACATTGCTAACAGCTTCAAAAGACTTTGTACTTGAATTAAAATACAGTTTAAGAGCTACCGATCTAGCAAATAACCTTAGTTCAGTTAATGTATTGTTCAACTTGCTTCTCTGGGAAGGTATAAAACCTAACCCTTTGTTTAACAAAATTAAGTCATTTTCATTAATCTCTCTGGTAGAGAAATCATATACTAAGGTATTTAGTTCCTTACATTCTTCCTCTGTCCGTGTCTCTCCTCTGAAAATTTCCTTTTCCTGGGACCTTTGCTTGGTGAACGACCTCTTGTAAAGTAAGTTTGTTTGATGGGATACGGTAAAAAATGTGAATCATCCGGGTTCACATTTTTGCGTCGAACAACCTGTTCTGTGTCTTTATTTAAAGTTCCCAGTCCTTGTTGATTGGGAGGTGGGGTTGACGTTTCAACATCCACTATATTACCATCCCACACATTTGGTTTAGCTGTTCCTTTGGAGATGGTGATGTTAGGAGCCCTTTCTCCTGCCGTGATATCCGTTTGTGTGTTTATTGCGTCTAGCCTCGATTCCATTCTGTTGTTCGTACGTCTTGTCTGCGTCGTGGCATCATCGGCTCTTCCCTCTGCCTCTTCGGATACCCCTGGTCGTGTGTATTCGTGTGGTCTCGGCCATACAAAGATGTTGCCGTTAGAAAAATCATTGTGGTCACGGCATAATTTTTTCTGTTTTGTTAATTTTAGTTTCTCACTATACACATTAATTTGGGATTGCAGGTTCTCTAATTTTCTGGAACAATGATTACTGGATATATAGCGCTCAAAAATGTCCTTGCGTAACGCATCAACCTTTTTCTCTAGCGCTATTTCAATAGGCAAAAAATAGTCCAATATTAAATTTATATAGCTGAAACCAAGGTTGATATTGAGATCTTGCCACTTCTTAAGGAGAATCGGATGTTGTTCTCCGTAAGTAGGCATGCAAAGTACTCTCATTCCTCGGGGAATTATTTTGAAGTGTATACAAGCCTCTAAATGCTTGCGCTGCCAAGAGTATCTTTGCAGCCTATACATGTCATTCTCAAGTTCTCTTATCATTGTATTAAACTCAGTCATATTATTCATTTCAGTATTTATATTAGATGTGTCTGTAGATACCTGTAGATCAAGTTGTAATAGTGAGTTCTCATCGGAATGTATGAGACGTTCCCAAACCTGTTGATTCCCTCTGACAACCGGAGTATAATCCAGCTCTACTGTTGCATTTTCCATGGTGTGGTTCTACCGGTAAACACGCTGAAAAGTTAATAAGAAATTATACCGGATAGTGCCAATGGAATCCTCAGTCAAAAAGAAGCAAGAATGTTGTATAAAACACTGACGGATTCGGCAACCAGGAAACAAAACCACTTCAAGATTCCATGTAGAAAACTTCTTTATTCAGTAAAATAAACGAGTGGACTTTCACGCACCGAGAGTGCGCTTCCTCAGATCTTCACAATTAAAACAATAAACTCACATAGTATATATACCCAGTAGAAGTTCAATCAAGCATCTAGTTAACTAATTATTCAATTAATTGGTTCACCTTAATTCAATGCAAGGAATCATTTTATACACAAGAAGGCAATGTAAAACAGCTCTAGTTGACTTCTCTTTCTGTTTCCTCTATTCTTATGTATGAATGCATCCATAAATAGATAATCATCTCATAAAATAATCTATAAATAAAATATAAGCATATATGTAGTATAATAAAAATCTATGTTACAAAAATATATGTTATGAGTTCTGTATATATATAAGATGAATTTATCATTTAAACATATATATATATATATATATATATATATATATATATATATATATATATATCAAAAAGTGTCATAATTAATTATATGTAATGTCAATATTTTTCATAGACTAATGGTCTAAATAAACTATATTGTCTATACGACCAACATATATCTTTATATATATGTGTATCAAAGTCCATAATTATATATATATATATACAAAAAATATATAACTAAGCTAAAAGCTATAAAAGCTAACACCTACGCGAATTTGGTTGTCTTTAATTGGGAGAGGAATCATTTATTTAGTGAAATAAGATATATTAACAATATAAAAATGTATAAGAGGTTTGTAGATGATATTTTGATTCTATGGGAAGGCACTCTGAATGATTTTAAAATGTTTTTATTAGATTTGGAATCTACAACCCAGTTTCTAAAATTCACCATGGATTGGTCTTACACTAACATTAGTTTCCTAGACATTAATATAACAATAGAAGGAAACAGAATAGAAACCAGCTTATACAGGAAAGAATGTTGGGTGAATAATCTCTTACATTATAATAGCATGCATCCTAGATACGTGTTTCCAGGCATAGTTAAGAGTCAGCTTATTAGAGTAGGGAGGCTATGTGCGAATGAACAAATACTTAAAGATGAAACAGATAAGATGGAAGGATTGCTTTTAGAAAGAGGTTACAACATGAAAATGGTCAATGAAATAAGAAATGAAGTGTTTTCGACACATGATTCTATGAATGAGTTGACAATGAGACACAAGACATCTCATACCAGACATAAAACTAAGGAAAGGACGTCTCTTATTACCACAGAAAGAGTAGTATATATGATGCAATATACTAATGACAATCTAGACTTAAGAAATATAATTAAACAGAACTGGAAGCTCTTGACTATAGATGAAACAACAAGGAATATAGTAGGTGAATATCTGAAATTTCTTTTTAAGAATTCCCCCAATTTAAAAAGATTGTTGTGTTTTAAAGAAGGTAAAGTAAACCTAAACAAACATATACATTTCAATACTATGGGAACTTTTGCATGTACTAGATGTAGTATGTGTAGATATATTAGTAATGAACAAATATATAAACATCCCAAAATGGACTTCATATTCAAACCCAGGTTTTATGCAAGCTGTAACTCCATGAATTTGGTTTATCTAGCGACATGCACAAAATGTGAAGCATTCTATGTTGGCCTAACCAAGAGAAGGTTTAAGCAAAGAATATACAATCATATATATGAAATAAAGAAAAATAATGACAAGAATGCTTTAGCTAAACACATATTTGAATATAAGGAGCACAGCTTTAAATTTAGAGTATTACAACTAATTGAACTGAATAAGAGATGGGGTGACAACATGAATACTTTGGCAAATGTGGAATTATCGTGGCTTTTAAGATTGGGGCTCACCTACATCCAGGTCTGAATCAGAGCATTTGCATCAAACCAGTACTAGATAGAAGGATATATAAATAAAGTATTAATTATGTTATGTTCATGTTTCTTGGCTTTGAGTCTGGTCAATATATACTTGTGTTTATTTGATAACACATATATATGTAATTTTATTATGACTCATTGTCCCTATATAAGCATGCTCGATATATTTTAGTTTATGATATAACTCTTATTTACAAGTTTTAATGGTTGATTTTAACATTTTGTAATAATATTCACTCAATTCATTTATTTATTTATTTATATTCATATGTGTATTTATAATTATTTATATTTATTTATATATTATATATACATATATACAAGATTTACACTTATATGAGTATACACTATATAATATGAGTACATATAAAATATACATTTGATACATATTTATATACATATATATATATATATATATATAATAAAACATTTTTAAAAAATTTTCCTATAAATATTCACATATATATATTTTTCTATATTTTCTTATATTTTTTGTATATATATATATATATAATTATGGACTTTGATACACATATATATAAAGATATATGTTGGTCGTATAGACAATATAGTTTATTTAGACCATTAGTCTATGAAAAATATTGACATTACATATAATTAATTATGACACTTTTTGATATATATATATATATATATATATATATATATATATGTTTAAATGATAAATTCATCTTGTATATATACATAACTCATAACATATATATGTTTAAATGATAAATTCATCTTGTATATATACATAACTCATAACATATATTTTTGTAACATAGATTTTTATTATACTACATATATGCTTATATTTTATTTATAGAATATTTTATTTATAGATTATTTTATGAGATGATTATCTATTTATGGATGCATTCATACATAAGAATAGATGAAACAGAAAGAGAAGTCAACTAGAGCTGTTTTACATTGCCTTCTTGTGTATAAAATGATTCCTTGCATTGAATTAAAGTGAACCAATTAATTGAATAATTAGTTAACTAGATGCTTGATTGAACTTCTACTGGGTATATATACTATGTGAGTTTATTGTTTTAATTGTGAAGATCTGAGGAAGCGCACTCTCGGTGCGTGAAAGCGCTTATCCACTCGTTTATTTTACTGAATAAAGAAGTTTTCTACATGGAATCTTGAAGTTGTTTTGTTTCCTAGTTGCCGAATCCGTCAGTGTTTTATACAACATTCTTGCTTCTTTTTGACTGAGGATTCCATTGGCACTATCCGGTATAATTTCTTATTATATCCTGTATTTTAGATTAAATTAGAACTGGATGTGTATCTTTTCTTAAGAACACCCACAAAGGTAAGTTTGCAATTTCACATGTGATCAGGATCCAAAATGCAGATTTCTTGAAGACTGGATACTTAAAGCCTCTTCAAGTACAGACAAAAAGTCTTCTGACCAAGGATGACCAGATAATCTGAAAAATTAATGGACCCAATACATCCATGATCATGCCTGTAAAGTCCATATATAAAAAAGAAAGTATCTCCATGATTTCCTCATCAGTTAATAGGTTCATAGGTACTAGGCTATCAGGCCAAGGGCCTAAGTAAGCCTAGCCAACAAGGTACCCTGGCTTACACCACCCAAGAAAGTTATTTTCTTGTGCCCTTGTCGAGCAGAGCCACAGAAGTGATCCCCAGGGTGTATTACCCATTTCCCATCCACTGATTTTTATTGAAGAGTGCTAATGAGGAACTTTGCTTGACATAGATAGGTAGCTTGTTCCAGAGTATGGGAAGTCTCTGGGACAGGAATCTATCCCTCCAGCATGTCCTGTTTATTGTGGTAACAAAGTTTACGTCCCTAGAGCATGTAGCTAGGAGGGATTCGGATTTCTTTAGGTGTAGCATGTCCAACAGCTCTGGGTTTGACATAGCTTTATATGTTAGATGGCGATCACCTCGGAGTAGGTGATATGCTACAGAGTAAAGCTGGAGTTTTTTTGAGATGGTCAGTGTAGGGCATCTGTCTGAGGCCAGTAATCCTCTTTATGAGGTACTTCTGTGGCCGTTCCATTTGCTGAAGATGTCTTGTGAGGTACATACCAAAAGGGGCGTTGTACTCTATAATGGGTCTAATGAGTGTTGAGAAGAGGAGAACAATGACCTCTTTCTTCCTGGATGAGAACCCTTTTGTGATGAGGTGTGCCACATAGAAGGATTTCCTGACTACTGTGGTGATGTGATTATCAAAGGAGAGACTACTGTCCACCTGGGTCCCAAGGTCTCTTATCACACATTCGGTGTTAAGTAGACTGCCACCTATGTGGTAGTTCATGGGTACAGAGTTTTTACCAAAAGGGATGACAATGCACTTTTTGGCATAGAGCTTGAGACCATGGCTCTGACACCAGGCATCTGTTGCAGTGAGGCCCTTCTGTAGGATGTCACATCATTTGGGGACTCATATGGCTCCTAGTTTGCAGTCATCTGTGAACTTCAATAGCCAAAGACCTTCTGTGTTAGTCTATACTTCAGAAAAGTAGATACTAAACAGGAGAGGACCCAGGACTGAACCCTGTGGTACTCCACTTGTCACTGGTCTGAAGTCGGATTTGGAGTCTGCTACTTTCACAGTGTGGGTTCTGTCAGTGAGCCAGTTGGCAACCTATCTTGTGACATAGGGATTTATAAACAACTAACAAAGTCAAAAGTCCAAATACAAACAGACTCTTTAAAACACAAATCGGTAACTGGAGTACAAAACGGAACTCGGAGCAAAAGAATAAAATTAATCTTCTTTTGCTCCGAGTTCCGTTTTGTACTCCAGTCACCGATTTGTGTTTTACATTTGGATTTATACCTAGTTTAGCGAGTTTATCTATAATTCCAGAGTGGGGGATGGTGTCAAAAGCCTTGGCAAGATCTAGATAGGCTGTGTGAACCACCTTACACTCATCTACGGCTTTGGTGACTGCTTCAAAGACATCTATCAGGTTTAGGAGACATGATCTGCCTTTTACAAACCTGAACTGGGTGGGGTCCAGAGTTTGGAGATTACCAATGTCTTTGTTTATAAATTCCATGATGATACATTCTATGGCCTTGCAGACCAGGCTCGTTAGTCTAATGAGGCGGTAGTTCCTGGGGTCCGTGGTGGCTCCCCCCTTTTTTTAGGGGGATAACCGTCACTGTGCATCATTCAGTGTGCACATAGCCTGAGGTTAGGCAATGATTGAACATGGTGCTTAGGTGGGGTGCCAGTTCATTCTGTAGTTCATTTAGAACGCAGCCTGGGATGTTGTCAGGTCCCACCATACTGTGTTCTTGGCTTTGGAGAGTGTGGTTTTTACCTTTGCAGCCATGATTACAGGAACTTAGAGATGGGCCCTTTAGGGGATGAGAGGTGGTAAAGTTAGCACTGAACCTATCTGCCAGGATGTTGGCAATATCAGTTGGTTCTGTATATTTAGTGTCATTGTGCTGTAACTCAGAGCAGATCTGAGTGTTGCCATTGAGATTCTTGACATATCTATAGAAAGCTTTGTGGTTGTCTTTAGAGTCAGTGGCAATTTTGTTTTTGTAAATAGCTTTGGAGGATTTTATGAGGGATCTCAACTTCTTACTGAGGCTGACCAGGGAGTTCCATGAATCATGGGATTTTACTTTTTTTTGCAACAGTTTCTTCCTTCTGTTGTATAGCTTGTTTATGGCAGAGGACCACCAGATTGGCTTCCTTTTTTTGGAGGACAGCATCTTGGTCTGTTAGGGATAGCATGATCCATGCACTCGTGTAAGTGCTTATAAAGTGCATTTGCGTAGGATTCAGCAGTCGTACCTCTATTGTCCATCTGCATGGTTGTCGTGAAGTTTGCCACTTCTGTCTTAGGAAGCGTGAAGTTGGCTTTGGAGAAATTTTTTATGGTCGTTTCCCTAATGGGGGGTGCAGGTGAGATGTGGCTGTCTAGAGTGATTAGCTTGTGGTTGGATCTGACCAATGAGGAACTGACCTCTGGTGTGGAACACTGGTCGCCCATGTTGGTAATGACCAGGTCTAGGATATTACTGCCCCTGTTGGGGGTGTGGATAAGTTGATCCAAGGCATTGGAATTTAGGAATTTCAGAAAATGTTGAGCAAGAGGTGGTACATGAGTAGTTTTCCCAGTTGTGGGGTAGTTGAAATTGCCCATTATTAGGGTGTTGGGTTGTACCTAGTATTTTCCAGTGTATCAAGAAATAAGGAGTTGGAATCCTGGGGCATGGTGGGGGATCTGTAGCAACTTACAATTTGGATTGCAGTCTTGCCCAGAGTTAGTTGCACTTGGATAATCTCGGATGCATTATGCTGAGCAATTAGCCTGGAGGTGTGGATATCCTTAATGAATATTGACACGCCTCTGCCTTTAGTGTTTCGGTCCAGGTTAGGTGGCCGAAAGGTTAATGAATATTGACACGCCTCCGCCTTTAGTGTTTCGGTCCAGGTTAGGTGGCCGAAAGGTGTGGTATTAATTATAGCCTGGTAATGCAGGGGTGCTCTCTGGAACCTTGAACCAGGTCTCTGTCACTGCACAGATGTCTATGTTCTCCATTTTAAGGAGTGCCTCGACTGAATGCATTTTGAGGTTTAGACTTCTAGCACAGAGTAATAGCATTACTCTGAGATTTTGCTTGCTTGTACCAGTTACGGTGGTGAATTTGTCATTTGAACCTTGCCTAAAAAGGCACTATAGGGTTGGCAAGAGCCTTAGCTAGTATCTGGAATCCCAAGGGCGACAGGTGCATGCCATGTCTAGCAAAGCATTGTGGTCTGTCAATCATATCATCCCAGGCAGACAGATACTGGATCCCCTTAGAATGACACCAGAAGCTTAGCCAATTGTTGAAGTCAATCATTTTGTCCTTGTACTGTGGTATCATTCTGGGTGATGGCAGGATGCTACTCAGTGCTAGGGTCACACCTGCCTCGGCTACAAGATCAGAGAGCTCCTCCATGTTTCTTTTCATGTAGTCCAGGGAGGTACGTCTCAGGTCATTCACACCAACATGGACAATGACAGAGTCATATTTGTACTTGCTGTGGAGTGACTTGAGTGCATGTGTTATGTGGTGGATCCTGGCACCTGACATGCAGCTGACAGTAACCTTCTCCTTGTTTAGCCTGGTGAGTGGGACATCAGTGTGCCTGACTATAGAGTCACCTATGACTACAGAGTTGGGTAGGTTGTTATGCCTTATGGGCTGAGGTTGAGTGGCACACTGAGTTTGTGGGCTGTGTGTCATTTGGGTTGTATTGGGGGGTGGAGTTTGCTTGCGTTTCTGCTTTGGAGTTCTCTGTTACTGGAGCAGATTTTTATTAAGAGCCTCCGCCGAGAATGTAGGTGTGTGTTTTGTGTTTTTGTGTGTCTGTTTTGGTGGTGTAGGTTTTGAGGGACTATGTGATGAGTGTGGTGTGGTGTGGTGAGGTGCAGTGCAAGTGTTTACCTTCTCCTCTTGACTGTCTAGTTCAGTCTTGGGTCAAGAGATCTTTGCTTCCAGTTTGGCTATACAAGTGCATCTCTCACAGGTTGTAGTGTTGGGTGGTAGGAGGAGAGGGTTGTCTGTGTACATTAGGCAATTGCTGTATTGCTCCAAGATGCCCAGATTCATTAGGTAGACAGGAGAAAACACTGGGAGCTGACCCTTAGACATGCCTAAATAGGTGCTTATTTTCAAAGTACTAAAAACTGTTTTCCTCTAGACAAGTGAGGAAAGTTGAGTGCTGTAGTAATTTGCAGCTTATTTTGTGCTTACAATAAGTTCTGAACAAGTGCTGAGCTCAAAGAAACAGATTTGAGTGCTAAAACTAAAAAAAACTGGCTAGTTCTAAGCGAAAATTTACACAGCAGACTTTATAGCGCCTGGAATAGTTTAACCCTAGCTAAGCGGAGATGCATAAATTGTATTTTTTTTTTAATATAACAGTAGCAAATGAGCAAACTGATTTAAACAAATTACCCAATTAACCAGTAAAAAAACTCAAAACTGAGCCCTGTTCCAGCAGTCTTCAATCAGACAAGTTCTAACTGCACACTCCTGCTACTAGGATGCAGGGGTACCTTCTCCAAAAAGATGGCCTGGATTAGTGCTCAAGTTATACAAACAAAGCTAGATTCAGGATGCCTGAATCTAGTCTATGCTACACCAAACAAGGTGCACCAATTTCAGAATGCAGTTCAAATAAGCAGGCACAATACACCTTTAACCAGAAATTCCCAGCTCAGAAGGGCAGAATCTAGCCTCTCCTCTCCTAACTTAGAAGGATGTAAGCTACATGTCCTGCCACAACAGTGCAGACCACAAACCTTCTTAATGTAAAACAACTGGTCTGGAGCCCAAGTGCTTAAACCAAAAGGCTTAGAATATAACAGTTAAAATTTAATCAGGCTACTACCAAGCAATAATAAATGGAGAAGAATAAATACAACAGAGTATTTTTAAAAAGAGACAAAAAGCAAAATAAAGTGCATTTTTTTTTCAGTACAGTGCAAGGAGAGAGGAAGAAGGAGCAGAAAAAAAAATAAAGGTTAAGAACCTAAGTGGGCCGACCTTCTCAAATGTTCTCTCTGTATTAAGTAGAGTGAACACCAGACTGGGAGGGGTGTCCCAGATCACATTTACAGTAGGGGTGGGCAACTGCAAAGCCACCAACTATAATACCACCACAAGAATAGGGTGGGAGAGAGGGCCAGTGTCAGGACAGATGAGGAAATGGAAAACAATGCCAGAAAAAAATATGTAAAATAATTCAGTCAGGCAAAATTAAGACAATGCAGAACTCTGAAAGGTTAAAATGCCAAGAAATATACTTATCAATCAGTGATATATTTCCGGATTGTTTGAGAATCGCACTTCATCCAGAACATCAAGAGTTTCCAACAGTGTATGCAGGAATTTACAAACAGAAACTATTTTTAAATCAGCAAGCCTTGAAGAAATCAGATAACACAAAAGTTGTTAGACCAGTTTTATAAACTTCACCACAGGAATGGGGGTGGGTGGCAGTTTCAGCACAGATGAGAAACAGAAAACAATGCCAGAAAATATATAAAATAATTCAGTTATTTAGATCAACAACTGCTGACTGACTAAAAGTGGAGGTGTCTCGATCTACGTCAAATACAAGCATACCTCTAGACTGGTAAAACAGGATGGCATGACAGAATTTCTCCACATCCAGATTTCAACAGGCAAAGTCCCATATCCTATCAAGCTATAAGTCACTCTGTATGTCGCAGGAAATCCATAGTTCATAGTTAGACCTTCTGGAGATGCTCACCATTCAACCAAATACCATACTCATGGAAGACTTTAATTATCCCTCTGTAGACTGGGAATACTATACGGCCTTAAATCTACAGGCACAGAGATTCTTCAACTTTGTGAACACAAACACCAAACACCCTAGGTCAGATAGTGATTATGCCCACTACAGGTACAAACATACTGGCCTAGTACTGACAAATATAGGAGAACACTGTACCCCACCCGGTGTCATGTACGCTCTGCTAAAGTCAGATGACAGTCAGTCTCCTTTGAAATAAAAGTCAGTTCTGCAACCCCAGTAAACACCAACGGTCAGGAACTATTCCAAGGCAAATACCTGTTACTAAGTGATAATGTCTCAAAATCCCAAAGTCCCTCTAAACTAGATAAAATAGCAGACTGTGGGAAATTGTTCACAGTAACTCTATACAATCATATCAATGATAGCATATAGGCTACTGTACTTACCAAGTAAGCCCAAAACAAACTAAAAACAAACCACCTGGTGGAATCTAAAATTAAACAGGTTGTACAATAGAAGGAAGGGTCATTGCTAACACCCAAAAATATAAAATCTCTCTCATCAAAGACAGCTAAGATGGCTAATTCAGTCCGAGAAAGCCAATTCTGAGGTAAAGATAGGTTCCCAAGCCAAGGCCGGTCATAAGGCCTTCTTTAGTTTGTTTACGTCAGAAACATCATAGGCAGCACACAACAGTGTGATGAACTGGTTGAAAATGGAGCAGGTTCACTGAGCTGGGAGGTATAACAAATCTACTGGCTGACACATTCAGGTCCACCTTCAGCCCCACAGTCACTTCCAACCACCACCCATGAAATATCATCGACTGGAATCCCTCCAACTATCAATAGGAAGCAGGTCCAAGCCATAATTTCCAAGGCCAAGGACATAGCAGGGTCCCAGTAATATCCCAGGATGCCTCCTAAACAGCCTGAATTATGACCTCTTGGAGCTATTGAAGCCACTCCTCAACTATAGTCTCTGGACAGGCTTTGTGCCTTGCAAATAGAGGACTGCAATGGTCATCCCACTGCACAAGGTCGGTCCAACAACAGATCCCAGGAACTATAGACCCACTAGTCCGAGTAATGTCAGATATAAAGCCATGGAAAAATTGAATATAGAAATTATTAACAATGATATATGGCTCAATGACAACAGCCCAATAATTAATACTAATCCCCCTGAGAAAACCTTACAGTGGGTCCTCGCGGATCAGCTTTTCTCCATGGAACCATCACCTAACTGCAAACAGTGATGACCCAATGACCCAATAATTGATGCATGTCCAGCCTCACAAAGAATGTTGTAACTTTCTTGCTTAACTTACGTGAGTACAATAGGTGTTGAGCACAATCTTCTGGGTCGGATTCTGATGACCCCCCCACATTCTTCTCTAATCAGTTTTAGCATACTTTGCGCTGCCTGCCACAGCAGTGAAGCAAACAGGAAAACTGTGTAGTTACTTCCCAATCTCTCATCCTTTACTACAGCAGCCGCCTTCTAAGTCTAACTTTATACCCTCTCAGCATCAGAGTTAGATATCCAAACTGCTGTTTCTGACTATTCTTATAGAAGATAAGACTAGATTAAGTAAAAGGGAAAGGCTAACTGAGGCTACGATACATACCGACCTGAACTTTGTCCCGATTGTTTCTGCAGTCGGGACCCACCAGCTTCTCCGGCTCTGGCCACTCCATTCCCCCTGCAGCTCACTCTGCTCCCCTACCCTGTCCCCAATTCCCACTCCCCCCACATCTGTACATTCATTCCTCCCCACCCTCCTCCCACAGCTCCTACCACCCAATTAAAATACACCACATCCCCCTCGCACATTATGCACTTAAAAACTCACCACTCAACTTAAACAATGCCCCTCACTAGGTCATGTCTACTAAACCTTATACACCTCTTGACCCAACCTACCTTACACAACTCCCTCACCCCTCCCATACATACCCATCACACTTTATATGCAATTTCCAACACACTACCACACCTCCCTTCACCTCCATAACTCATGAACTCTAGTCTTCCAATTCAACACTACTACTCAAACTCAATATCCTACCTATCCAAACCTCACCTATCACATCCTCCCAACCTCACAGCAATAAATCATCTCCCTACCTCCACTCAAACTCCCCATCCACACTAACCTACCTCACACTCATTCTCCACTAAATTTCTCTCTCACTCTCTGGCGACATCTATCCCAACCCCAGACCAAATATCACCACACAAACCACCAATGCCCCTCCCACACACACACAGTTTCCAAAATCTAATTCACTTTACTGCATTCAATGCCCAAAGTCTCTAAAACAAAATCCCTATCCTCTATGCCTGGCTTTCCCACAACCACCCAGCCATAGTTGCAGTTTTTGAGACCTGGATTAAACCCTCCATAAAAGACAAGGAAATTCTTTCACCTGGCTACCCAATGATTTGCAATGACAGACTAAACAAAAAAAGGTGGAAGCGTAGCCATAATCCACACCTCCTCTTCCTCCTCCTATACCATTATCCCATACACCAATCCCATCCCAAACTTCAGCAACACCAAAATAACTATGGCTCTACTAAAAATCAGTAATCACAAATCCATATGCATAGCTGGCCTTTACATCCCACCAGGCAATATCATACCTATTCTAGAAGATGGCCTCTCCTGGTTTTCTTCTAACATAAAAAATGAAACCTACATCCTAGGTGACATGAACATTAACTGGGCCAATATAAACTCTAAAACCTCATCCCACACAATCAATCTATACAACTTTACCAAACTGATAGATTCCCCCACCAGACCAAAGATGGAGCCTATGGCATCATCATAGACTGGATCTTAACATCCCATCCCAACCTTATCACAAAGGCAGGTATCCTTCCTGACTCTCTCAGTAACCACCTGCCAGCCTTCGCCGACCATCACCCATTTTCTTATCTAAACCTATCCAAACTCATAGCCTCTTCTGCTTCAACCCCCCCAAATTTTTCCAACTGTCTAAAATGTACCGACTGGACCCCCTTAATAACCCTGCCCCTTGACAATACCATCACTTACTTTAATGAAACCTCCTTAACTTTACTCAACAACCACGCTCCTCCAAGAACCAAAAATATCAAAGCTAACCCTCCACCGGCTATCAAATGAAACTAAACATACTATGCTCCAAATAAGCAATTTCAAAGCAACAAACAACCCAGTACTCAACTTGAATACAAACGACTCCACAATTATCTAAAGCAACAAACAACCCAGTACTCAACTTGAATACAAAGCGACTCCACAATTATCTAAAGCAACAAACAACCCAGTACTCAACTTGAATACAAACGACTCCACAATTATCTAAAGCAACAAACAACCCAGTACTCAACTTGAATACAAACGACTCCACAATTATCTAAAGCAACAAACAACCCAGTACTCAACTTGAATACAAACGACTCCACAATTATCTAAAGCAACAAACAACCCAGTACTCAACTTGAATACAAACAACTCCACAATTATCTAAAGCAACAAACAACCCAGTACTCAACTTGAATACAAACAACTCCACAATTATCTAAAAAACAAAAAAAAAAAAAAATCAAGAGACCACAACGCATACTACTCTAAACTTCAATCCGATTACTCAATCAACCCTAGAAAATTCTGGAACACCATCTCCTCCATCCAGGAAATACAACTAAGCCCTGTCCCAATCCCAACCTTACCAATCTTGAAACAGCAATCTATTCAGCTCCTTCTTTGTGGATTGTATAGCTAAATCCTGCTCCTCCTTCCCTCAACCCCCAATCACAACCCTGCCTCCCCCCACCCCTCTGATAATATACCTCCTTCCTCCATTTTCAACCTTAAACCCATCCCCACAAGTACAATAAAAAAATACTCCTCTAACTTAAACCTTGCCACAATGTACCAGATAACCTGCCATCTTCCTTCCTCAAAATATCCGCTGAAAGATATGCCTTTCCAATCTCCATCTTAATCTACAGATCCATCAAAGAATCCTGTGTCCCTTCTATCTGGTGACATGCATACATCATTCCCAGTCCATAAGGGGGGTAAAAACGCTACACCAATTTCAGACCTATTACCACCCTTTTCCGTCTCTCCAAAATCCTGGATAAATGCATTCATTCTCAACCAATGCCGTTATCTAACGCACAATAACCTCACCCCCACTCAACTTGGCTTCTGCCTTGGCCATAGTACCATGGCTACCCTCCTTTCCTGAAAACTTTAACCTAGCATGTTACTCTGGCAAATTTGTATCAACCCTGTTCCTTGACCTATCCAAAGTGGTTGATACCATATCACACCCCTTACTCCTATCTCAACTCTACTCCCTTAACCTCTCTCCTTCCACCACAGCCTGGTTCACCAGCTACCTCTCAGAACAAGTCATAAAATGGAAATCCTCAATCTCTTTTTTCCTACACACCCGCAGCGGCTTGCCCCAAGGTTCTACTCTTGGCCCTTTACTCCAACATATTTATCAACACTAATCCCATATGCAGATGATTCAACAATCTGCTTAGCAGACTCCCCCTCTGACCTACATCTAAAAGCCCAATCAGTTTTCTCCAAAACAGAAACCTGGATGCAGAATAATCACCCGGCCCCAAATGCAAATAAAACTAAACTAATGATCTTTTCCCCTTCTACAAACTCCTCTATTGATAAAAACTCCTTCTCCATACCCAACCAGAACAAATCAACCAGAACAAAGTCCCCATCAGAAATGAATCAAACACTAAACTCCTTGGTGTAATCATTGATGACCAACTAAACTTCGACAACCATATCCAATCTACCATCAAAAAAACCCCACCAAAAACTCAGGCTCCTGTTGAGATACTACCGCTACCTTGCCTCCAACACCAGAAAAACCCTAGCCTCCACCTACCTTCTGCCTTATATGGTGCCCCTCACCTAACCTCCAACATGCCTGCAATCCAAACTGGAAACCTGCTACAGTAAAATAAGCACATTTTCCACCAGTTCCAAAAACACATCCCACCACTGCCACTTTCTACATGCTCTGCAATGGCTTGAACTAGCTAATCACCTGAACTTCCTTAGACTCACTACTGCCTAACAAGCTCATCTTCAAGCCTTCCAGCTGCCCCTCTCTCTCTCTCTACCACCTTAGCCCCCTGCATTCCTAACCGCTCACTCAGATCTGAAAAACAAAACCTCGTTCAAATCTACAAACCCTCGCGACCCCCAGGCTATCTCCTGCTATCATCTCCATATCCAAACTATGGAATTCCCTCTGCAATACTCCAAACCTTACCAACTTCAAATCTCTCATGTTCTCATACCTTTCTTCTCAGTGGATATGCCCAAGCCACTCTCCAACATAACCACATCCCTAGCTCCCCTCAGATCCATGCCCTGCTTCTTCTAAAATTACTTGGTCTATTATTACACCCTATTATAGTAACGCTGCGCTGTCTTCTGATTCGCATTGGTTAATGTTGTGAGATTGTCTGCACCAGAATATCAACAAAACTGACATCACATATTTGTATTTGTTAGATTTAATATATTCTGTATTTCTTTGAATAACTGTATTATACCTCACATGCATTTTCACTGTATTCTCAGCCTGTTGTATATCAATTGTATTGCATTATGTTTGTAAACTGACTATATTACTATATGTATGCAACTTTATGTATGTTTGTAATTGTACTTGGAGCTTTTCTCCCCCGGCCTCCACTGAAAATGGGCTCTTCCTGAGCCAGTGGTCTGCCCTGGTCATCAAACTGAAATAAATAAATAAATTACTGTTGCTACCTGTCCTGTTATTAGTGGGACACTCATGGGTTGAGCTACATCATTCCGTTGACTGCTGTATAAAGCAGTGGGACTTTTCAGTCGCACAGAATCACCATGGAAAAACTGCAAATATTTCATTTTTTTCCATGTCAATTCAGTTACAACCCAGACCTGTGTGGAGAGCTATGCCCAGTTAGGTCTGGGTGTTGTAAATCATGCAACAGTTGGCTGCAAATCATGAAGGGAGCAGGGAAGAGCCCTACAAAGGTCTTGGCTGTGGAGCATTTTTTTATTAGTGCTTCTACAGCCACTAATAGAGGACTGTGATTTGTCTTTCTTTTTTTTTTTAACATAAAGATTCAGCCAACCACCAAACAAGCCACTCCAGCCACCAGAGCCAGCCAGCCAGCTCAGCAAAGACTGATTGTAGTGGGAAATACAAATAGTATTTTATCGCTCTAGCTTTTTAAAAATGGGAAAATTGTGCTTTATTTCAATTTCACTTTTTAATGTTTACAGGTAAATGGAGTGCACCCCCTAAGACCAAACTCACTAGTAAAGGATTTGTACATTCACATTCATAGTCACATAGCTTTGGACCAACACATGCCCACTGTTGGAAGGAAGTCCTTCTATATTGGACAGGTAGACATAGAATCTAGGCCCAGAGAGGTCATTTCCCACTTTACTCAGCTCGCATTAGGCCCACCAGAAAGTACAGGGTCCCCTGTAATATGCAGCTATCCATAAAAGTAACTGAAGCTACTGCACAGATTCCTTCAGAAAATGAGTGTGCTTGACGCATATGACTTACATGGACCAACATAAAGCCCCATCACTATGCCTGGTCTCACACAGACTTTGCATGCCAGGCATGCAAAGACCTGTCAATAATGGACCTACTGGGCATTCACAAGTCAAATGGTATTAGAAACACCTGGTCTGCAGACCCTTACCTCTTCTCCAACTTAAGTCAGGAGGGACAGGTACATATCCTTGAGCAGTGTTTTCCAACCTTCTTTGCACCACTGACCAGTTTCATGCAAGGCAATTTTCCAGGGATTGGCCACTGCGTGTGCATAATAAGCAAGCAATAATGCCCAATAGGGTATATGTAATTAATACCTGCCCAGGGCGGGATTATTGCCAGTCATTGGAGATTGAGCAAGCATCTTTACTGTCTCTCTCACATACACCTCTGTTTCAGAAAATGTATGCCAACACAAATCCTAATAATCAAGTAAACTATGCTCCTATTTTGAGCTTTTGTCCCTAATTATTTTAGGTTTTACCAGATATTTTGAACCAAGTCAACACAGCATACCTTTCAACTGTCCAGATTTTTGCAGAAAGTCCAGAATTTTGACTCGCATGTTTGATCCCATCCTTATAAAATGGGTAGACTTCATATCATTCAGATAATGCATGCTAATGGAAACCCTGTTGTTCTAGCAACTTTATAGATTTATAAGAGCAATATTTAAAATCTGTCCTTATTTTTGGTCTTTTGTCCCCTGTTATTTGTAGTCCTCTCTAGAGTTATTGGGCAGAGAGGCTGAGAGCTATAGTCCAGATGTACACAAACCATACTCATACACACACACACACATTTTTTTTTTTTTTTTTTTTAACACTAGGGCGCCCAACATGAAAAGCTTTTTATTCTTTCTGTGCAGCCCGGTGGTTGGAGATGGCTGTCCCAGAGAATACCACTGATATGGCACGAAATCACTCTTGGACATCAAACAAAGCCATTCCATGACCATATTTAAAATATAATTTGGACCAGAGAATGAGAAATAGAAAATGTACCCAAGAAGTAACCCCTATCCTTGTAACAGACAGAGGCAGTGCTTTACCACCCTACCTTACAGTGGGACCCCACTAATTAACTGAAGACACGACCCCAAATAATCCACTACAAATGAAATGTGTTTAAATATACATATGGCAAGGATTGTTGAAGACTTATGGGTGACAAACAGGAAGCATGTGACAAACAGGAAGCACGGCCAAGTTTAAAATGTCCCAGCAGGCATGATAGCCTAGTACTCCCCTATGAACCTAAAGCCTGAATGTACAGCAGCAGACAGCATGCCAACTTAGGAGACTTGTAAAAACAGTTAAAAAGGATCAGCTTAAGCCCAATACAGCAGAGGTTTGCCTCTCTGGGAAGGTGGTGTAAGGTGGGCTAGAGTTGGGACACTGGGCAGTCACCACCCAGAGTTTACTGGAACAGACATTTGCATCACATTGGAGAGAAACTGTCAGACCGAGAATACATGCTCTCTGAGAAAGTCAGCTCCAGACTGTACTGCAAGCAGGAGGATCCAACTGAAGGTCAAAACAGACTTTGGTGAGGCAATATGGAGTATTTGGTGGACGAGACACCAGAAGTGTAGAATGTGAAGAAGGTTTGATTTGGGTGACTCTCCCTAATACAAAGTAAAACCTGGCAATTAGCATAGAGGATTAAAGCTCTGAGATGTTACTGACTGCCTCCTCTAACCAAGGGTACAGAGTGTGATTCTTTATACCTTTGTGCATCGCTAAGACCAGACATATCTACCATGGGACACATAACCTGTGGGCTTATCTGGTTAACAAATGTATTAAAGTAAGCAGCTTTCATTTCATTTTTATATATTGATGTAACTAAAGTGCAGATGTCTATAAAGTGTTCAAACATGTGTGTTTGTGTCACATACTGCAATATGGATCCTCTCTGCACCAGCTCAATAAATATTCCCTTTCCATGAACCTCAAAGATGTAGGTTCTTCCTTATTGCCGTTCCTTCCTTGGGCATATCCCATAATGCATGCACCGTCACTTTCACTGTATATGAATGCCTGGCAAAAAATTACTAACAAATATTTTACTATATACGCAGTCCTTAGAAAAAATACAAATAAAAACTTTCAAAGCACTCCTTGCCCATGCAGTATAATAATGCCCTTAGTGACAGCATCCCTACTCTTGGGTTTCTTTCCATTTGACAGTTCAAGCAGGGAACACTTACTTTGTATTGATTGATCCATTATTTCAAAAGCAAAATTAAAAAGCCCTATTATTCTTACATTCTCCCTTCAACTTTTGATTCTCCAAAGCCTCACACTTTCAAAAGCGGCCTCAGTATTTTCATTTCTTTTAAATCACTATTAGCTGCTGGACATATTGCCCCGCCTGGTCCACACAAACTCCAAAGAGAAACAGTTTCCTGAAAAATGGCTTCATCAAACTCATACATCTCAACCTCTTACAGTAAGAAATCTGGACAAAGTCATAAAAGGGGGGCAGAGACACAATTTTTAAATACTGCTCTTACAAACTTAGAAGGTTGATTGATTATCAGATTTTGCATTAGCATGAATTTTCTGAAGGATATGAATTCAGAAACTCAAATGTCTTGCATTATTGTCTAACTTCACTCTAATAGTTTGCCACCAGAAAAACACAATATTATGAAAAATAGACCTAAAATAGGAGGACAAAATCTGGACATTCTGTGGAAATCTGTACAACTGAGAGGTATGATCACACCTGGCCTCACCAAACTCTGTCCATCAGGGCTCCCATTTCATTAGCCAGATCAGAGAGTTGCTTTAGAACTTCAATAACCTTTGCCGCCCTTGTAAAATCATTTGCCTCAAAAGCCTAAGACATCACAATCCCAGCAGCAACATAAACTCAAACATCCTGACACTTTCTTCTAGGACCAAACTCCTTTTAGCTTCCACCTTCCGGGGGCTGTAGTGGCCAATGACAGAGCAAAAGCAAAAGACACCGGTCTTCTAACATGGCTCAACAGTACGTCAACTGACAGAGGAGATAAAAACAAACTAACCTGCCAAGATTGTAAGGTAGTCTAAAATGGTCATTCTGACAATCTAGGAGTGTAATTACGTTAAGGATAATAAACAAGTAAAAACAAATGAGCCCACATAGTTTTCAAATGAGTATCTAATTAATGTAACGGGTAGTTACAAGTAGTTTATCAGTAAATCCTTACTTATAAATGACATATATTGCTAGCTGTTATTTTGTAAAATGTTTTCCATTTGTTTTGTTGACTTTGTATGCCTGTGCCTTCCACCCAGGTCACAGCTGAAAAGGGACCTAGGAATAACCTCTTCAGCCATTTAACAGACTGATGGACAAATAAATAAAAGGGTCGCAAAGGTCAATGTATAAATTTGATCAAATTTTGAACATGGAAATGAGCAAGCCTATCCCCAGATATTAGATACAGCAGGAAATAGATGCATACATGAAGTGGTTGATTGTAGGCCTCTTCAGAACTACTAAGATTCAAAAATGAAAGCAGACAGCACAGTAAAGAAAGCAGTAGCCAGAAAAATACTGAAGGAGTCTTATCACACACAACATTTCTCATGATGAAGTCAACTTCCTAGAAATCACAATAAGAAAAAACAAGTTAAAAAAAGTGTTGTTCTAATGTGCAACATACGGCAGCTATCAATAACTTTATTATGACAGCAGCCATCCATGTTTGGTGAAAGCCGTTTATGAGAGACTGACACGTGTACCTATTTTGAAGAAAAGACCCTTGGATTTATAAGCGTTATATTTACTGGGTAATAAGAATAATAATTAATAATATTATAATTATTATTTACTGGGTAATAAGAATAATAATTAATAATATTATAATTATTATTTACTGGGTAATAAGAATAATAATTAATAATATTATAATTATTATTTACTGGGTAATAAGAACGTGCTTGAAATGTTTTTACATGTTTTTCTAGGAAAGGTTGTAAAAGTTTATTTTAACATTAAGTACCAATTAACAAAGGAAATTGATTTGTGGTACTTCTTGTATACAAGGGTTGTGTTTTAGTCGTTAATTGTTCTGATGAAGTCCTGTTAATAGCTAAAAGGGATGAAAGAGCTTAACATTTATTGTTTTAATAAAGATTCTTTTTATTTTTCGCTCTGGAGCTTATTGTGTATCACAGACCCAGGGCATCATTATTATTTTGAAATCATTTTTATTTTGGTATTCCTTCAAGCGTAATTTTCTTGTTCAGCAGAACTTACACTTTGTGCAGTGAGAGGAAACATTTCTACATTTGTTTTACAGTAACTGTAGGGAGTGCCTTCTGGACAGTATACAGCTCAACAACTGGCACCAACGTGTGCAGGCAGCGAGTGATGCCAGTGGCATCAGCCACTCTAGTCAGACATGCTGATACAGGTACAATGAGCTGCACAGGTGTTATTCTGACCTGTTCAACCATGGGATGGCACAAGTAAGGGAGAGGGAGACACTGTTCTATCTTAATTACACAAGGTTTGGCACTGCGCATTCTATCTGTGGTCACTGCCTTCTGCTGTCAAAAACGTTTTGTACTAATTACCGATTTTTTTTTTTTACAGTAGTTAAGACAATTGTATTGAATCGTGAGGCCTTTCCAGGAGACATGAAAGGTGTCCCCAAGGCAGTGGGGCAAGTATAAATGTGTGGACCACCTCAAGGCAGTGGGGCAAGTATAAATGTGTAGACCACCTCAAGGCAGCGAGGCAAGTATAATAGAGTTTTGCATAATGCAATGTTAAAATAAAGTAATGTGTACTAACTTGTGATATTTTCTCTCTCCATTTCCTCTTTCTATAGTGTGACTTGTGGAGTGGGATGAGGTGTGTTAGTAGGCATCATGGTCTGCACTGGCCAATGCCTGCTGTTGGGTCACCAGCAGTCCCCAGGCATGCCCTTCTGTGGAAGGGCAAAGTTCACCCTGTCAAAGATGACTTAGTCCTCCATGTTCTCACACACACACACACACACACACACACACACACACACACACACACACCTTTCTGAAAGGTGAAGACTTTTCCCGATACTGGTCGAGAGGGGTCCTCTGGGTCACCCAGTGATGACGGAGACAACTGGTCATGGTAAGGTAGACAAGCAGCAGGATGCCCGCACTGGAACTCTCCCCATGTCTCCCAGTGATGGCTGAGACAAACGGTCATGGTGAGGTAGGCAGACAGCAGGATGCCTGCACTGAAACTCTCCCCATGTTACCCAGTGATGGCTGTGACAACCGGTCATGGTGAGGTAGACAGGCAGAATACCTGCACTGGAACTCTCCCCATGTCACCCAGTGATGGCTGTGACAACTGGTCATGGTGAGGTAGGCAGCAGGATGCCTGCACTGGAACTCTGAAGCATCTGGTTGTGTGGGTAATAGTGTTGCATGGCCAGCCATCTCCATCCATTAGGAGTGAATGACATAGGTACATAGATGTTGGACATTTTAAGCCTTGCCATGCATTCCAAATCTTTGACAGTTCTGGTACCCCTGATATGGGTAAGCATGGGCTGTGGTGGGGAAACATTTACAAGCAGGAGCATGGGAGATGAACCATTTACTGGCCACCTGTGTCCATTAGAGACATAGGTGCCAAACCAGGGATGAATTTGCTATTCCCCATCCAAATGTCCAAGTTACACTTGAATTGGGTAAGGGATGAACTCTGCTTTGCATGGATTGGGATCCTATTCCAGAGAAGAGTTAGTCTCCGACATACATACCTAACTCTCCAGCAAGTTCCATTTACATCACAGGCAAGGTTTAAGCCTTTAGAACAGGTAATTTTGGTACTGTTTGTTTTGCCGATATGCAGGAGGACCATCAGATTAGGGTCTGACAATACCTTTTATGCCAGGCATAGATATCCTTCAACAACCTGTAGAAGACAAAATGCAAGGACAGGGCCTTGAAGTGGTCTGCACAGGACATGTTACTTATGCCCAGCATTCTTTTACTGAGGAATTTCTGTCGGCATTCCAATTGTTGAATATGATGGGTTAGGTACATACCAAATGGGGCACTGTACTCAAAAGATAGGGGTGATGAATGCCAAATACAGAGGAACAATGACTTCCTTGGACTTAGATGCCATGCCTTTGTTTATAAGTTGCACAAGGCTAGATTACTATCTGTGTGAGTCTCCACTTCCCTGCCTACTGCATCAGCTCATAGAGGTGTGTTGTCAATATGACAGATACAGGGGGTGGAAGAATTCATGATGGATACCATTATGCATTTCCATTTCAGGGATCTACTCTTTGGACCGGAAGGCAGGACCACTATATCCTACCCTGTCACCCATCTTGGCGTTCCCTTTCCTTATATGAAACTCTCCATTCCTGTTTGTAGTCAAGCCTTTCCCATCACTGGATCACCTCCTACTGTATGTGTACATTTCCCCACAGTCTCCCTCCATCTTGTTTCCACACCTCTGCTGTCCATCTCTGTCTTGCCTCTTGGTCCCTGATGTGATCTGTATACCCTCCTCTTCCTTTATACATGTACCTTGTTCCTCATTCCTCCCTTATATATGCACCTTGTTCTTCTTCCTCCTTTATATATGCATCCTCCTCCTCCTTTATATATGCATCCTCCTCCTTTATCTATGCGCCTTGTTCCACCTTTATCTATGCGCCTTGTTCCTCCACCTCCTTTATCTATGCGCCTTGTTCCTCCACCTCCTTTATATATGCGCCTTGTTCCTCCACCTCCTTTATATATGCGCCTTGTTCCTCCACCTCCTCCTCCTTAATATATGCGCCTTGTTCCTCCACCTCCTCCTCCTCTATATATGCGCCTTGTCCCTCCACCTCCTCCTCCTTTATATATGCACCTTGTTCTTCCTTCTAATTTATAAATGCATCCTCCTCCTATATATATATATATGCATCCTCCTCTTCC